>NC_041387.1:47148915-47209761 GCF_002162155.2 Triticum dicoccoides
TTAACCCCTCTGGCACTTCGGTTTTCTCCGAAATCACCCAGAACATTTTCGGTGTCCGAATATAGCCATCCAATATATTGATCTTTATGTCTCGACCATTTCAAGACCCTTGTCATGTCCATGATCATACACGGTACTCCGAACTATCTTCGGTACATCAAAGCACATAAACTCATAATACCGATCGTCACCAAACGTTAAGTTTGCGGACCCTACGGGTTCGAGAACTATGTAGACATGATCGAGACATGTCTCTGGTCAATAACCAATAGCGGAACCTGGATGCTCATGTTGGCTCGCACATATTCTACAAAGATCTTTATCGGTCAAACCACATAACAACATGTGGTGTTCCCTTTGTCATCGGTATGTTACTTGCCCGAGATTCGATCATCGGTATCTCAATACCTAGTTCAATCTCGTTATCGGCAAGTCTCTTTACTCGTTCCGTAATGCATTATCCCATAACTAACTCGTTAGTCATATTGCTTGCAAGGCTTAGAGTGATGTGCATTATCGAGAGGGCCCAGAGATACCTCTTTGACAATCGGAGTGATAAATCCTAATCTCGATCTATGCCAACTCAACAAACACCATCGTAGACACTTGTAGAGCACCTTTATAATCACCCAGTTACGTTGTGACGTTTGGTAGCACACAAATTGTTCCTCCTGTATTCGGGAGTTGCATAATCTCATAGTCATAGGAACATATATAAGTCATTAAGAAAGCAATAGCAACATACTAAATGATCAAGTGCTAAGCTAACAGAATGGGTCGAGTCAATCACATCATTCTCTAATGATGTGATCTCGTTCATCAAATGACAACTCATGTCTATGGCTAGGAAACTTAACCATCTTTGATTAATGACCTAGTCTAGTAGAGGCATACTAGTGACACTTTGTTTGTCTATGTATTCACACATGTACTAAGTTTTCGGTTAATACAATTCTAGCATGAATAATAAACATTTATCATGATATAAGGAAATATAAACAACAACTTTATTATTGCCTCTAGGGCATATTTCCTTCAATTTGCCTTTTATGGGAAGGTCGTTAGTCGGTCCGTTGTCATGCCTCTTGTTGGTGCCTCCAACGAGGGAAGGTTATGGGCATGCCTTACCCTAGCCTGGTAAGAAGACATAACCTTGTGTGCCCGTTGTTGTTGAGATGATACCTTGTCCCCGTTTGGGACCGTTTTGTTTTGCCACGAGGATGACTGTTTTGCCACGACGGTGGCCGTTTTGCCAAGGCAATTGCACCAGAATGGTCACAAAAGATTTTCATTCGACCCGATGCACTAGGTATGACACCTAGATTGGATATGAACTCCTTCATCTAGACTCCTTCATTTATTGCTTCCGAAGCAGCTATGTACTCCGCTTCACATGTAGATCCCACCATGACGCTTTGCTTAGAACTGCACCAACTGACAGCTCCACCGTTCAGTATAAATACGTATCCGGTTTGTGCCTTTGAGTCATCCAGATCAGTGTCAAAGCTTGCATCAACGTAACCATTTATGATGAGCTCTTTGTCACCTCCATAAACGAGAAACATATCCTTAATCCTTTTCAGGTATTTCAGGATGTTCTTGACCACTGTCCAGGTACTTTGATACCTCCCTGCTAAACTAATAGCAAGGCACACATCAGGTCTGGTACACAACATTGCATACATGATAGAGCCTATGGCTGAAGCATAGGGAACACCTTTCATTTTCTCTCTATCTTCTGCATTGGTCGGGCATTGAGTCTGACTCAACTTCACACCTTGTAACACAGGCAAGAACCCTTTCTTTGCTTGATCCATTTTGAAATTCTTCAAAACTTTATCAAGGTATGTGCTTTGTGGAAGTCCAATTAAGTGTCTCGATCTATCTCTATAGATCTTGATGCCCAGTATATAAGCAGCTTCACCGAGGTCTTTCATTGAAAAACTCTTGTTCAAGTATCCTTTTATGACATCCAGAAATTCTATATCATTTCCAATCAACAATATGTCATCCACATATAATATTAGAAATGCTACAGAGCTCCCACTCACTTTCTTGTAAATACATGCTTCTCAAAAAGTCTGTATAAAACCATTTATTCCAACTCCGAGGGGCTAGCACCAGTCCATAAATGGATCGCTAGAGCTTGCACACTTTGTTAGCACCCTTTGGATCGAGAAAACCTTCAGGTTGCATCATATACAACTCTTCTTCCAAAAATTCATTCAGGAATGCAGTCTTTACATCCATTTGGCAAATTTCATAATCATAACATGCAGCAATTGCCAACATGATTCGGACAGACTTAAGCATCGCTACGAGTGAGAAGGTCTCGTCGTAGTCAACTCCTTGAACTTGTCGAAAACCTTTTGCGAGAAGTCGAGCTTTGTAGACAGTAACATTACCGTCAGCATCAGTCTTCTTCTTGAAGATACATTTATTCTCTATGGCTTGCCGATCATCAGGCAAGTCAACCAAAGTCCAAACTTTGTTCTCATACATGTATCCCATCTCAGATTTCATGGCCTCAACCCATTCTGCGGAATCTGGGCTCATCATCGCTTCCTCATAGTTCGTAGGTTCGTCATGGTCAAGTAACATGACCTCCAGAATAGGATTACCATACCACTCTGGTGCATATCTTACTCTGGTTGACCTACGAGGTTCAGTAGTACCTTGATCTGAAGTTTCATGATCATTATCATTACCATCCTCACTAATTGGTGTAGAGATCACAGGAACTGATTTCTGTGATGAACTACTTTCCAATAAGGGAGCAGGTATAGTTACCTCATCAAGTTCTACTTTCCCCCCGCTCACTTCTTTTGAGAGAAACTCCTTCTCTAGAAAGGATCCATTCTTAGCAAAAAATGTCTTGCCTTTGGATCTGTGATAGAAGGTGTACCCAACAGTCTCCTTTGGGTATCCTATGAAGACACATTTCTACAATTTGGGTTCGAGCTTATCAGGTTGACGCTTTTTCACATATGCATCGCAGCCCCAAATTTTAAGAAACGACAACTTTGGTTTCTTGCCAAACCACAGTTCATAATGCGTCGTCTCAACGGATTTAGATGGTGCCCTATTTAACGTGAATGCAGCCGTATCTAAAGCATAACCCCAAAACGATAGCGGTAAATCAGTAAGAGACATCATAGATCGCACCATATCCAATAAAGTGTGGTTACGACGTTCGGACACACCATTACATTGTGGTGTTCCAGATGGCGTGAGTTGCAAAACTACTCCGCATTGTTTCAAATGAAGACCAAACTCATAACTCAAATATTCTCCTCGATGACCAGATCGTAGAAACTTTATTTTCTTGTTACGATGATTTTCCACTTCACTCTGAAATTCTTTGAACTTTTCAAATGTTTCAGACGTATGTTTCATCAAGTAGATATACCCATATATGCTCAAATCATCTGTCAAGGTCAGAAAATAACAATACCCACTGCGAGCCTCAATATTTATCGGACCACATACATCAGTATGTATGATTTCCAACAAATCCGTTGCTCGCTCCATTGTTCCGGAGAACGGAGTTTTAGTCATCTTGCCCATGAGGCATGGTTCGCAAGTACCAAGTGATTCCAAAAGTTCATCATAATGGAGTTTCTTCATGCACTTTACACCAATATGACCCAAACGGCAGTGCCACAAATAAGATGCACTATCATTATCAACTTTGCATCTTTTGGATTCAATATTATGAATATGTGTTTCACTACTATCGAGATTTAACAAAAATAGACCACTCTTCAAGGCTGCATGACCATAAAATATATTATTCATATAAATAGAACAACCATTATTCTCGGATTTAAATGAATAACCGTCTCGCATCAAACAAGATCCAACTATAATGTTCATGCTTAATGCTGGCACCAAATAACAATTGTTCAGGTCTAAAACTAATCCCGAAGGTAGATGTAGAGGTAGCGTGCCGACGGCAATCACATCGACTTTGGAACCATTTACCACACGCATCGTCACCTTGTCCTTAGCCAATCTTCGCTTAATCCCTAGTCCCTGTTTCGAGTTGCAAATATTAGCAACAGAACCAGTATCAAATACCCAGGCACTACTACGAGCATTAGTAAGGTACACATCAATAACATGTATATCACGTATACCTTTGTTCACCTTGCCATCCTTCTTATCCGCCAAATACTTGGGGCAGTTCCGCTTCCAGTGACCAGTCCCTTTGCAGTTCAGGCTTAGGTCCAGACTTGGGGCAGTTCAGGCTTAGGTCCAGACTTGGGCTTCTTCACTTGAGCAGCAACTTGCTTGCCCTTCTTCTTCAAGTTCCCCTTCTTCCCTTTACCATTTTTCTTCAAACTGGTGGTCTTGTTGACCATCAACACTTGATGCTCCTTCTTCATTTCTACCTCTGCAGCCTTTAGCATCGCGAAGGTCTCGGGAATTGTCTTGTTCATCCCTTGCATATTATAGTTCATCACGAAGCTCTTGTAGCTTTGTGGCAGTGATTGAAGAATTCTGTCAATGACACTATCATCAGGAAGATTAACTCCCAGCTAAATCAAGTGGTTGTTATACCCAGACATTTTGAGTATATGTTCACTAACCGAACTATTCTCCTCCATCTTGCAGCTATAGAACTTATTGGAGACTTCATATCTCTCAATTCGGGCATTTGCTTGAAATATTAACTTCAACTCCTGGAACATCTCGTATGCTCCATGACATTCAAAACATCGTTGAAGTCCCGGTTCTAAGCCGTAAAGCATGGCACACTGAACTATTGAGTAGTCATCGGCTTTGCTCGGCCAGACGTTCACAACGTTCGGTGTTGCTCCTGCAACGGGTCTTGCACCTAGCGGTGCTTCCAGGATGTAATTCTTCTGTGCAGCAATGAGGATAGTCCTCAAGTTATGGACCCAGTCCGTGTAGTTGCTACCATCATCTTACAACTTAGCTTTCTCTAGGAACGCATTAAAATTCAATGGAACAAGAGCATGAGCCATCTATCTACAACAACATAAACATGCAAAATACTATCAGGTACTAAGTTCATGATAAATTAAAGTTCAATTAATCATATTACTTAAGAACTCCCACTTAGATAGACATCCCTCTAATCATATAAGTGATCACGTGATCCAAATCAAGTAAACCATGTCCGATCATCACGTGAGATGGAGTAGTTTTCAATGGTGAACATCACTATGTTGATCATATCTACTATATGATTCACGCTCGACCTTTCGGTCTTAGTGTTCCAAGGCCATATCTGCATATGCTAGGCTCGTCAAGTTTAACCTGAGTATTCTGCTTGTGCAAAACTGGCTTGCACCCGTTGTATGTGAACGTAGAGCTTATCACACCCGATCATCACATGGTGTCTCGGCACGATGAACTTTCACAACGGTGGATACTCAGGGAGAACACGTATACCATGAAATTTAGTGAGAGATCATCTTATAATGCTACCGTCGAACTAAGCAAAATAACATGCAAAAAGGATAAACATCTCATGCAATCAATATAAGTGATATGATATGGTAATCATCATCTTGTGCCTTTGATCTCCATCTCCAAAGCACCGTCATGATCACCATCGTCACCAGCGCGACACCTTGATGTCCATCATAGCATCGTTGTCGTCTAACCAACTATTGATTCTAGGACTATCACTACCGCTTAGTAATAAAGCAAAGCAATTACATGGCGATTGCATTTCATACAATAAAGCGACAACCATATGGCTCCTGCCAGTTGCCGATAACTCTGTTACAAAACATGATCATCTCATACAATAAAATTTAACATCATGTCTTGACCATATCACATCACAACAAGCCCTGCAAAAACAAGTTAGACGTCCTCTACTTTGTTGTTGCAAGTTTTACGTGGCTGCTACGGGCTGAGCAAGAACCGTTCTTACGTACGCATCAAAACCACAACAATTTTTCGTCAAGTATGTGATGTTTTAACCTTCAACAAGGACTGGGCGTACCCACACTCGATTCAACTAAAGTTGGAGAAACTGACACCCGCCAGCTACCTGGGTGCGAAGCACGTCGGTAGAACCAGTCTCGCGTAAGCGTAATGTCGGTCCGGGCCGCTTCATCCAACAATACCGCTCAATCAAAGTATGACATGCTGCTAAGTAGTATGACTATTATCGTCCACAACTCATTTGTGTTCTACTCATGCATATAACATCTACACATAAACCTGGCTCTAATGCCACTGTTGAGGAACGTAGTAATTTCAAAAAAATCCTACGCACACGCAAGAGAATGGTGATGCATAGCAATGAGAGGGAGAGTCGTGTCCACGTACCCTCGTAGACCGTAAGCGGAAGCGTTATGACAACGCGGTTGATGTAGTCGTACATCTTCATGATCGACCGATCCTAGTACCAAAAGTACGGCACCTCCATGATCTGCACACATTCGGCTCGGTGATGTCCCACGAACTCACGATCCAGCAGAGTGTCGAGGGAGAGCTTCATCAGCACGATGGCATGATGACGGTGATGATGAAGCTACCAGCGCAGGGCTTCGCCTAAGCACTACGACGATATGATTGAGGTGGATTATGGTGGAGGGGGGTACCACACACGGCTAAGAGATAATGATCAACTTGTGTGTCGTAGGGTGACCCCTGCCCCCGTATATAAAGGAGCAAGGGGGGAGGCTGACCGGCCCTTGGGGCGCGCCAAGGAGGGGAGGAGTCCTCCTCCTTTCCTAGTCCAACTAGGAGGGGAAGGGGGAAGGAAGGAGAGGGAGAGGGAGAGGGAAAGAGGGGCCGCGCCCCCCTCCCCTAGTCCAATTCGGACTCCCCTTGGGGGGTGCCACCTCCGGGGCTGCTGCCCTCTCTCTCCCCTAAGGCCCACTAAGGCCCAAAACTTCCCCGGGGGGTTCCGGTAACCCCTCCGGCACACCGGTTTTCTCCGAAATCACCCGGAACCTTTCCGGTGTCCGAATATAGCCATCCAATATATCAATATTTATGTCTTGACCATTTCGAGACTCCTCGTCGTGTCCGTGATCATATCCGGGACTCCGAACTATCCTCGGTACATCAAAACACATAAACTCATAATACCGATCGTCACCGAATGTTAAGCGTGCGGACCCTACGGGTTCGAGAACTATGTAGACATGACCGAGACATGTTTCCGGTCAATAACCAATAGCGGAACCTGGATGCTCATATTGGCTCCCACATATTCTACGAAGATCTTTATCGGTCAAACCACATAACAACATATGTTGTTCCCTTTGTCATGGGTATGTTACTTGCCCGAGATTCGATCGTCGGTATCTCAATACCTAGTTCAATCTCGTTACAAGCAAGCCTCTTTACTCGTTCTGTAATGCATCATCCTGTAACTTACTCATTAGTCATATTGCTTGCAAGGCTTAGAGTGATGTGCATTACCAAGAGGGCTAGAGATACCTCTCCAACAATCGGAGTGACAAATCCTAATATCGATCTATGACAACTCAACAAACACCATTAGAGACACTTGTAGAGCACCTTTATAATCACCCAGTTATGTTGTGACGTTTGGTAGCACACAAAGTGTTCCTCCGGAATTTCGGAGTCGCATAATCTCATAGTCATAGGAACATATATAAGTCATCAAGAAATCAATAGCAACATACTAAACGATCAAATGCTAAGCTAATGGAATGGGTCAAGTCAATCACATCATTCTCTAATGATGTGATCTCGTTCATCAAATGACAACTCATGTCTATGGCTAGGAAACTTAACCATCTTTGATTAATGAGCTAGTCTAGTAGAGGCATACTAGTGACACTCTGTTTGTCTATGTATTCACACATGTACTACGTTTCCAGTTAACACAATTCTAGCATGAATAATGAACATTTATCATGATATAAGGAAATATAAATAACAACTTTATTATTGCCTCTAGGGCATATTTCCTTCAATTTGCCTTTTATGGGAAGGTCGTTAGTCGGTCCGTTGTCATGCCTCTTGTCGGTGCCTCCAACGAGGGAAGGTTATGGGCATGTGTTACCCTCACACGGTAAGCAGACATAACCTTGTGTGCCCCTTGTTGTTGAGATGGTACCTTGTCCCCGTTTGGGACCGTTTTGTTTTGCCATGACAATGGCCGTTTTGCCACGACGGTGGCCGTGATGCCTTTGGTAGGCATGGGGCAACCCATGACTTGGCCCAGTGGGGAGTTAGTCGGAGTGGCCAAGAGAGTGTCATGGCAGTGGGAGATTTCTGTCGGAATGCCGTTGGCCCACCCGAATGGGAGTGCGAGGCCATGGGTTTCGTGGTGTGGGTATAGTGTGCTACATCTGCAGAGTGTATTAAATCTATTGATAGCCGCGCCCGCGATAAGGGCCTAGTTCATAAGTAAGTCACACCATGGAACAACTTTTATAAAGTAATCTTGCACACTAAGTTATTTGCATGGCACTAGTTGAACCATGATGATGTCAGTGAGACTGACCGTTGTGGTTCTGTTTGGGATCCATGAATGATCACCATTTGGTTAAGGTAACCCATTGAACCGAGTGTGCTTACGTTTGTCATCCGTGAATGATCGCCGTTTCGTTACAAGGTAACCCGTTGAACCGAGTGAGGTTCCGTTTGTGATCCGTGAACAATCACCGTTTGGTTGCAAGGCAACCCGTTGATAAGAGAGTCTGTGGGACTCGGTGCATCAGTTTGGTTTCATGGCATGAGTAGCATGTTGTGGTTTTCTTTTAACTTGATTAAAGGTCATGATATTATTTATCATTATGTTTATGCTTGTTGTCAGCTTGCAAGTACATTCAATGTACTGACTTGGCGTGTGGTATGTCTCCAACGTATCTATAATTTTTGATTGTTCCATGCTATTATATTATCTGTTTTGGATGTTTATTAGGCATTTATATGCTATTTTATATTATTTTTGGGACTAACCTATTAACCGAAGGCCCAGTGCCAGTTTCTATTTTTTTGCCTATTTTAGAGTTTTGCAGAAAAGGAATACCAAACGGAGTCCAAACGGAATGAAACCTTCGCGATGATCTTTCTTGGATCGAAACCAAACCAGAAGACTTGGAGTTGAAGTCAAAGACGCAACGAGGCATACACGAGGTAGGAGGGCGCGCCCAGGGGGTAGGCACGACCCCGCCCTCATGGGCCCCTCGTAGCTCCACCCGCCTAGTTCTTTCGCCTATATATACTCTTATACCCTAAAAGCATCAGGGGGAGCCACGAAACCACTTTTCCACCGCCGCAACCTTCTGTACCCGTGAGATCCCATCTTGGGGCCTTTTCCGGTGATCTGCTGGAGGGGGAATCGATCACGGAGGGCTTCTACATCAATACCATTGCCTCTCTGATGAAGTGTGAGTAATTTTCCATAGACCTTCGGGTCCATAGTTATTAGCTAGATGGCTTCTTCTTTCTGTTTGATTCTCAATACAAAGTTCTCCTCGATGTTCTTGGAGATCTATTCGATGTAATATTCTTTTGCGGTGTGTTTGCCAAGATCCGATGAATTGTGGATTTAGGTTTAAGATTATCTATGAATATTATTTGGTTCTTCTCTGAAGTCTTATATGCATGATTTGATATCTTTGCAAGTCTCTTTGAATTATTAGTTTAGTTTGGCCTACTAGATTGATCTTTCTTGCCATAGGAGAAGTGCTTAGCTTTGGGTTCAATTTTGCGGTGTCCTTTCCAAGTGACAGTAGGGGCAGCAAGGCACGTATTGTATTGTTTTTCCATCGAGGATAAAAAGATGGGGTTTATATCATATTGCTTGAGTTTATCCCTCTACATCATGTCATCTTGCTTAATGCATTACTCCGTTCTTATGAACTTAATACTCTAGATGCATGCTGGATAGCGGTCGATGTGTGGAGTAATAGTAGTAGATACAGGCAGGAGTCGGTCTACTTGACATGGACGTGATGCCTATGTTCATGATCATTGCCTTGGATGTCGTCATAATTATGCGCTTTTCTATCAATTGCTCGACAGTAATTTGTTCACACGCCGTAATACATGCTATCTCAAGAGAAGCCACTAGTGAAACCTATGGCCCCCGGATCTCTTTTCCATTATATTAAAGTCTTTTCCATATTGTTGAATCTCGTTTACTATTTTGCAATCTTTACTTTCCAATCTATACAACAAAAATACCAAAAATATTTACTTTATTATCTCTATTAGATTTCACTTTTGCGAGTGACCATGAAGGGATTGACAACCCCTTTATCCCATTGGTTGCAAGTTCTTGATTGTTTGTGCAGGTATTCGGTGGCTTGTACGTCGTCTCCTACTCAATTGATACCTTGGTTCTCAAAACTAAGGGAAATACTTATGCTACTTTGCTGCATCACCCTTTCCTCTTCAAGGGAAAAGCAACGCAAGCTCAACAGGTAGCAAGAAGGATTTCTAGCGTCGTAGCCTGGGTGATCTTCGCCAAGTCAAGCCATACCATGTACCCATCATAAACTCTTCTCCCTTGCATTACATTATTTGACATTCTCCTCTCATTTTCCTCCCCCCCCCCCACTTCTAAAATGATTTTCGAAACCTTTGCCTTTTCTTCGCCCCTCTTCTGTTCGTCTCTTTTCGCTTGCCTCTTGTGTGCTTGTGTGTTGGATTTCTTGCTTGTCATGATGGCTCAAGATAATACTAAATTGTGTGAATTTTCCAATACCATCAACAATGATTTTATTAGCACTCCGATTTTTCCTACTACAAATGCTGAATCTTGTGAAATTAATGCCGCTTTGTTGAAAGTTGTTTTGAAAGATCAATTTTCTGGCCTTCCTAGTGAAGATGTCGCAACCCATCTAAACATCTTCGTTGATTTGTGTGATATTCAAAAGAAGAAAGATGTGGATAATGATATTGTTAAATTGAAGCTATTTCTGTTTTCGCTTAGAGAACGTGCTAAAACTTGGTTCTCATCTTTGCCTAAAAATAGTATTGATTCATGGAATAAGTGCAAAGATGCTTTTATCTCTAAGTATTTTCCTCCCACTAAGATCATCTCCCTTAGGAACGATATTATGACTTTTAAGCAACTTGATCATGATCATGTTGCACAAACTTGGGAAAGGATGAAATTGATGATACATAATTTCCCTACACATGGTTTGAATTTGTGGATGATTAAACAAAAAAATTATGCCGGATTGAATTTTGCTTCTAGAAAATTTTAGATTCAGCCACGGGAGGCACTTTTATGTAAATCACTTTAGGAGAAGCTACTAAGCTCCTAGAAAATATTATGGTTAATTATTCTCAATGGCACACCGAAAGATCCACTAGTAAAAAAGTTCATGCAATTGAACAGATTAATGTTTTGAGTGGAAAGATGGATGAACTTATGAAATTGTTTGCTAATATAAGTGTTTCTTCTGATCCTAATGATATGTCTTTGTCTACTTTGATTGAGAACAATAATGAATCTATGGATGTGAATTTTGTTGGTAGGAACAATTTTTTTAACAACGCGTATAGAGGAAATTTTAATCCTAGGCCGTTTCCTAGTAATTCCTCTAATAATTATGGTAATTCCTACAACAACTCTTATGGAAATTTTAATAAGATGCCCTCTGATTTTGAGAATAGTTTTAAAGAATTTATGAGTTTGCAAAAGAATTTCCATGCTTTGATTGAAGAAAAATTGCTTAAGATTGATGAGTTGGCTAGGAAAGTGGATAGAATTTCTCTTGATGTTGATTCTTTGAAACTTAGATCTATTCCACCTAAGCATGATATCAATGAGTCTCTCAAAGCCAAGAGAATTTTCATTGATGAGTGCATAGAAAGAACCGCTAGGATGCGTGCAAAAGAAGATTGGTTTGTGAAAGCGTGTTCTTCTAGTTTTCATCATAATAATGATGAAGATTTAAAAGTGATTGATGTGACTCCTATTAAATCTTTGTTTTCCAATATGAATCTTTATAAATATGGGACTGTATATGAGTCAACTTTAGTTAAAAGGCATCCCAATGATTTGGAGTTTTTAGATCTAGATGCAAAATTGATAAAAGTGGGATTGAAGATGTCAAGACTTTAAATAGCAATGAACCCACTATTTTGTATTTCAAGGAATTTAATTATGATAATTGCTCTTTGATAGATTGTATTTCCTTGTTGCAATCCATGTTAAATTCTCCTCATGCTTATAATCAAAATAAAGCTTTTACTAAACATATCGTTGATGCTTTGATGCAATCTTATGAAGAAAAGCTTGAACTAGAAGTTTCTATCCCTAGAAAACTTTATGATGAGTGGGAACATACTACTAAAATTAAGATTAAATATTATGAATGGTATGCTTTGTGTGATTTGGGTGCTAGTGTTTCCACGATTCCAAAAACCTTATGTGATGTGCTAGGTTTCCGTGAATTTGATGATTGTTCGTTAAATTTGCATCTTGCGGATTCCACCATTAAGAAACCTATGGGAAGGATTAATGATGTTCTTATTGTTGCAAATAGGAATTATGTGCCCGTAGATTTTATTGTTCTCGATATAGATTGCAATCCTACATGTCCTATTATTCCTTGTAGACCTTTCCTTAGAACGATTGGTGCAATTATTGATATGAAAGAAGGAAACATTATATTCCAATTTCCGTTAAGGAAAGGAATGGAACAATTTCCTAGGAATAAAATTAAATTGCCTTATTAATATATTATGAGAACCACTTATGGATTGCATACCAAAGATGGCAATACCTAGATCTATTCTTGTTTTTATGCCTAGCTTGGGGCGTTCAACGATAACGCTTGTTGGGAGGCAACCCAATTTTATTTTTGTTATTTAATTTTTCTCTCCTGTTGAGTAATAAATAATTCATCTAGCTTCTGTTCAGATGTGTTTTTATATTTTAATTAGTTTTTGTGCCAAGCAGAACCTTTGGGAAGACTTGGGTGAAGTCTTTGCGATCTTGCTATAAAAACAGAAACTTTTGCGCTCATGAGAATAGCTATCATTTTTTACAGAAGAGAGATTTTAGGTTTATTATTTTTTGCATAAGATTAATAGACAAATTCCTCACGTCCACCAATTTAGTTCAGAATTTTTGGAGTTATAGAAGTATTCAAAGCTTACAGATTTCTACACACTATTCTGTTTTTGATAGATTCTATTTTCGTGTGCTGTTTGCTTATTTTGATGAATCTATGAGTAGTATCGGGGGGTATGAACCATAGAGAAGTTGGAATACAGTAGGTTTAACTCCAATATAAATAAAGAATGAGTTCATTACAGTACCTTAAAGTGGTGGTTTATTTTCTTATACTAACGAAGCTCATGAGATTTTCTATTGAAGTTTTGTGTTGTGAAGTTTTCAAGTTTTGGGTAAAGATTTGATGGATTTTGGAATAAGGAGTGGCAAGAGCATAATCTTGGGGATTCCCAAGGCAACCCAAGGTAAAATTCAAGGACAACCAAAAGCCTAAGCTTGGGGATTCCCAAGAAGGCATCCCCTCTTTCGCCTTCGTCTATCGGTAACTTTACTTGAGGCTATATTTTTATTCACCACATGATATGTGTTTTGCTTGGAGCGTCTTCTATAATTTGAGTCTTTGCTTTTTATTTTAACACAATCATCCTTTCTGTACACACCTTTTAGAGAGACATGCATGAATTAGAATTTATTAGAATACTCTATGTGCTTCACTTATATCTTTTGAGCTAGACGATATTGCTCTAGTGCTTCACTTATATCTTTTTAGAGCACGGCGGTGGTTTTATTTTATAAAAATTATTGATCTCTCATGCTTAACTTATATTATTTTGAGAATCTTTTAGAATAGCATGGTAATTTGCTTTGGTTATAAAATTAGTCCTAATATGATAGGCATCCAAGATGGGTATAATAAAAACTTTCATATAAAGTGCATTGAATACTATGAGAAGTTTGATTCTTTATGATTGTTTTGAGGTATGAAGATGGTGATATTAGAGTCATGCTAGTAGAGTAGTTGTGAATTTGAGAGATACTTGTGTTAAAGTTTGTGACTCCCGTAGCATGCACGTATGGTGAACCGTTATGTGATGAAGTTGGAGCATGATTTATTTATTAATTGTCTTCCTTATGAGTAGCGGTAAGGGACGAGCGATGGTCTTTTCTACCAATATATCCCCTTGGGAGCATGCGTGTAGTACTTCGTTTTGATAACTAATAGAATTTTGCAATAAGTATGTGAGTTCTTTATGACTAATGTTGAGTCCATGGATTATACGCACTCTCAGCCTTCCATCGTTGCTAGCCTCTCTAGTACCGTGGAACTTTCGCCGATAGCATACACCCACCATATACCTTCCTCAAAACAGCCACCATACCTACCTATTATGGCATTTCCATAGCCATTCTGAGATATATTGCCATGCAACTTTCCACCGTTCCGTTTATTATGACACGCTCCATCATTGTCATATTGCTTTGCATGATCATGTAGTTGACATTGTATTTGTGGCAAAGCCACCGTTCGTAATTTTTTCATGCATGTCACTCTTGAATAATTTCACATCCCGGTACACCGCCGGAGGCATTCACATAGAGTCATATTTTGTTCTAAGTATCGAGTTGTAATTCTTGAGTTGTAAGTAAATAAAAGTGTGATGGTCTTCATTATTAGAGCATTATCCTCGTGAGGAAAGGATGATGGAGACTATGACTCCCCCACAAGTCGGGATGACACTCCGGACTAAATAAATAAAAAAAAGAGGCCATAAAAAAGGCCCAAATAAAAAAATGAGTGAAAAAGAGAGAAGGGGCATGCTACTATCCTTTTTCAACACTTGTGCTTCAAAGTAGCACCATGATCTTGATGATAGAGAGTCTCCTATGTTGCCACTTTCATATACTAGTGGGAATTTTTGATTATAGAACTTGGCTTGTATATTCCAATGATGGGCTTCCTCAAAGTGCCCCAGGTCTTCGTGAGCAAGCAAGTTGGATGCACACCCACTTAGTTTCTTTTTGAGCTTTCATATACTTATAGATCTAGTGCATCCGTTGCATGGAAATCCCTACTCACTCACATCGATATCTATCGATAGGCATCTCCACAGCCCGTTGATACGCCTAGTTGATGTGAGACTATCTTCTCCTTTTTGTGTTCTCCACAACCACCATTCTATTCCACCTATAGTGCTATGTCCATGGCTCACGCTCATGTATTGCGTGAAGATTGAAAAAGTTTGAGAACATAAAAAGTATGAAACAATTGCTTGGCTTGTCATCGGGGTTGTGCATGATTAAATACTTTGTGTGATGAAGATAGAGCATAACGAGACTATATGATTTTTTAGGGATAGTTTTCTTTGCCCATGTTATTTTAAGAAGACATGATTGCTTTGTTAGTATGCTTGAAGTATTATTGTTTTTATGTCAATATTAAAATTTTCTCTTGAATCTTTAGGATCTGAACATTCATGCCACAATAAAGAAAATTTCATAGATAAATATTTTAGGTAGCATTCCACATCAAAAATACTATTTTTATCATTTACCTACTCGAGGACGAGCGGGAATTAAGCTTGGGGATTCTTGATACATCTCCAACGTATCTATAATTTTTGATTGTTCCATGCTATTATATTATCTGTTTTGGATGTTTAATAGGCATTTATATGCCATTTTATATTATTTTTGGGACTAACCGATTAACTGAAGGCCCGGTGTTAGTTTCTATTTTTTGTCTATTTTAGAGTTTTGCAGAAAAGGAATACCAAACGGAGTCGAAACAGATCTTAGTCCAGATTCGTGTACGTCGTTGGATCTGGGTACATTGCGGCCTGTGAAGCTGCAAAGGAAGGTGTTTGGATCCGGCATTTTCTGGATGATCTTAGTATTTTCCCAGCCTCGATAAAACCGTTGGACCTTTATTGTGATAATTCTGGTGCCATCGCACAAGCCAAGGAGCCGAGGAATCACCACAAGGTCAGACACATAGATTGGAAATATCACCTGATATGAAAGATCATAAAGAATGGTGATGTAGAGTTATGCAAAATTCACACGGATGCAAATGTTGAAGATCCGTTGACTAAGTCGCTTCCACAACCCAAGCATGAGGGGCACGTTAGAGCTATGGGCATTCGATGTCTATTTGATTAACTCTAGTGCAAGTGGGAGACTGTTGGAGATATGCCCAAGAGGCAATCATGTATGATGATACTTCCTATGTGTTTATGAATAAAGATAGTCCTTGGACATTATCAATGATGTTTATCAGCAAGTATGTGACTTGTTTGTGGGACTATGCATTGTATGATGACTGTCCTAAAAGGTCCCTAGTCGAAATGGTTGTGTGGATGCGCAGCCGACTAGACTAGCATATGACACGGTCGATGGTTTTGTTTCACTAGCCATTGAGCATTGGATGCTAACCGGATAATCTGGACTCGGAAGGATCTGGTCGGATTCGACATAGTCGGATCCGAGTCGAGATAAGGTCCGAGTCGGACAAACCCAACTATGAGACGCGGTGATATGTCATTGTGACGACCAGTTTTCCGGATATTGATTTCCAGAAAATGGCCGTTGTGCTCACCAGCCCCAGGATTACTGTTAGCTGATGAGGCACCAACTTGATATAGAAATTCCAAGAAAAAAAACATATGTAGTACAAGACCATTCTGGTCTGCGAGTACAACAAATGGTTTCTAGTGGTTGATGGCGGAAGCGGTTTGTGGATCATCAGCGTCTATGGGACTCCATTTCCCACAGGAACAGCCGACTAGGATAACTCCTATCTTCGCGAGGCTACTATCACCATTGCTTAGGTTCCGGGGCTGTCATCACGGTCGCTCCTCTCCACACAAGAAATCTGGCCAAGACAATAGCCAGGGACAAGCCAGTGAGTACTTTGAATGTACTCGCAAACATTATGAACACGGGTATAATATAACAACGATAATTATGTACTGAAATATTTTATGATCATGACATCAGTCACAATTTAGAATCTCTGATGCATGCAAGTAGGTCATTTATATATATAAGTATGCAATAATAGCATAGTATTAAAATGCACCGATCGGGTGTCTGAAGCGACGCCTCGAAAGGTTAGTAAACAATGAGAAATGCCTCAGTCGGGCGTCTGAGCGACACCACATAAAGGGCTTATAAAATAAATAACAAGCATGCCACAGTCGGGCGTCTCAGCGACACCACATAAAGGGCTTATAAAATAAATAAATAGCAAGCATGCCACAGTTGGGTGTCTCAGCGACACCACATAAAGGGCTTATAAAGTAAATAAAAAACAAGCATGCCACAGTCGGACGTCTTAGCGACACCACATAAAGGGCTTATAAAGTAAATAAATAACAAGCATGCCACAGTCGGGCGTCTCAGCGACACCACATAAAGGGCTTATAAAGTAAATAAATAACAAGCATGCCACAGTCGGGCGTCTCAGTGACACCACATAAAGGGCTTATAAATAAACACAGTGAATATCCAGGAGGTAGAACCATCCCAGGGATATTCGATAATGCCAATAATATAACGGGTTAGTACACAACAAAATAATAATCATAATAATCACAAGTCTCAAGTCGTGATCCCAGTTTTGGTTTAACAGTTTCTCCTCCGAAGACTGACACTAAGACCGACACTTGACCCATCCCAGACTGTAATCCTTAACCATGGACACGGCTATTCGAATAGGTTTAAACTCTGTAGAGGGTGTACTCTTTACCCACGAGTAACGGATTCCTTTAGCCCATCGGGACTAATTCTGTTTACGGCCTTTTAATTGAAAACACACCTATCCGCACACACCAGCCTAACTTACCGGTGTCTAGAATCACCCACTACACCCGTTAACCGAAACTCTAAGTGGGGAGGCTACAACCTCGACGTAACATGGGATCACAAAATTCCGCACGCAAGCTAGGGGAGCTACCCCTTCAGCTACAACCGAAACACCCATGCTCCCGGACCAGGTGGCATGCCTACCGGATGCCTCCGGTATCTTCCACCATGGCCTCTCTGTACGGTGTGTGCTAGGAAAGGGGTTGATAACATACTGAACCGTACCCTACCTATGGCAGGGACGAGTGGCAGCACGAAACAAGTATGGGGGTTACCGGAACAAGACTCGATCTACGGTCGACTTAGGAAGTTTAAATATTCTCTGCATGATTAGCATAACAATATATACTTCAATCAATAGACAGAAACACCACGCGACATACCCCCTCATGCCATACCGGACACGACCGTCTCGACAGAGGACTAGGGACAAGACCGTGTCTACCCAAGACAGAGGCCTTCCCTGATTCCCTTCCGGTATGCATGAAAGGCATATGTCGGTGATTACCATCACAACCATATCAACTCCAATAGCATGAAATCATTAATATGCACTCATGAGTAGGAACACATCATCACATAAAATGACGTATGCCCGTGTCGGGGTGGTGTTGTCACCGTGTCAAAATAACACACACACAATATTATGCCAGGGTTCAGAATGCTTGCCTTCAAGTTGTGGAGGGGTGAGGTGCTCTCCAAAACTTTTGAAAGTTTGATTCTCTCTCTCCAAAGTCCTATTTTAAATAAATTTGAATTAACACACAATTTCAAAACAGCACAAAAAAAGTTGTTTGAAATTTTTTCAAATAAATCTTAAAATAAACTAGATTAAATTTTGGAGAGGTAGGAAAAAGAATCAATTCATTTGGAGTTATATTTGAAAAGTTATAGCCAGTTGAAGTTTAGTCAATATTCTGGTTTTTAAATAAAACAGAAAAAGAAAACGTTTTGAAATGTACACGTCGAACACGTACTTTGGAATTATGTTTCCACTTATGTCTATGTGGACCGGCACTGGGTCACTGACAGTGGACCCGCCTGGCCCACTGGTCAGGTTTGACCAGTCCACGCGCACGTCGCCTCCTCCGACCGAACAGGGGCGGAGCTCCGGCGAGGATTGCCGGCGAACGGAGGCGTCCCTCGGTGATCTGAGCACATGGGTGTGCTCAGGAGGTCGAGACGAACTCGTGGGTACCCGCCATGGTCGCCGACGTGGACGGAGTCGCCGGCGACAAGCTTCGCGGCGGAGGTGGCTTCGGGCACGATTGGGGATCCGCGCTACGGTGGCTCTCCGTCGAGGCTGAAGGTCTGGGCGGCTCCGCAAGATCGTGTGGAGACTGGTGGTGGCGTTGGACGGACGGGAGGGGTTCTGGTTGCGGTGAACGGAGCTGGGACGTGGCGGCGACCGAACCGGCCGGAGTTGGGGGAGACGGCTTCCCCCGATGATTGCGGGCTGTGGGGTGCCATGGGGGTGGCCTGAGGTTGCCTGCGTGCTCGAATGAGTTCGGGGGCCTCCTTTTATAGCGCAACGAGGTCGGTTTGCGGCGGCCGTGGATAGGATCGTCGGCGACCGCCGTTCTGTAGCTTGCAGGGCATCGTGGCGGGGCTGGGAATGGCGGCAGGAGCTAGCGAACGAGCGGGCACTGCTCCAAGGGCGAGCTGGCGAGCGAGAGTGGCTCGGGCGGCGCCAACCAGTGCAGGGGCTGTCGGGCGGCAGTGGCGGCTAGCTTCTGGCTTGCCGGAGACATGGTGAGGGCTGCGGTGCTCGTGGGGTGCAGAAGGAGACGTGGCGTGCTGGCTGCAGTCGGCCAAGGGCCAGAGCGGGTGCGGGGCGAGACGCGGCAGCTCAGTCGCGGCACGTGTAAAACGCGCGCTTTGGGCGCGCCCAGAGCATGCACGGGACGTGCTCGACAAAATGCCAGGGCATGCTAGAAGTCTCGGATGAGGTTGGGGTTTTACAGACCTAGGCCAAAGTCATCTAGAGGCTTAGTGGACAAGTTAGTTTTCCGAGAGGTGCAAGGCCTCAGTGCAAAACAAAGATCATGTCAAAATAGATCATGCCCACAAGGTGTTTGTCATAATGCCAGGGGCACCTAGGTATTTCTTGGAGTGGCCAAATCTTCCAGAGTGGGGTCTCTTTAGATGTATGAGAGGGTGAGGTTAGTTTGACAAATGAAGAAACTTGTTAGTGCAAGTTTTGCAAAACTTCAATTCTGGACAGGGGGTAAATGGCATCATTACATGAACCAAAAATGTCCCAATGGGTGCATGCTTCTGGACTTAGGGGTTTTTTAGGGTTGACTACAAGCAGGAGAAAGTACAAGGCCACTAGAGCAAAATTAAATAGGGTTGCAGTAGAAATCACAAGGTTGGACCAGAATGAAAAAGAGGTTGATTCACTCAATTTTTTCAAAGAACGTCGCTAGATTTTTGCATAAAGTTGATTGCATGCTACCACTGACATCCCATAATTTTGGTGGAGGCTTTAAAGAAATATTTAAATAGGCTGTAGTGCAAAACTGCCCACTGGACCAGATTTGAAAATTAGGTGTAGAACTCAAAATATGCAATGAATGAAATGTATTTTTGCATAAAAGTGATTTTGAAACATCACATGACATCTCCAAATTTTGGTTGGAATTTTAGTTAAATTTATCAAATGGTGGTAGTTCAAAAAGAGCTCCAAAACTAATGGAAGTCATTTTAAGGAATAAAGCTCAGAGAGATATAATTAAATAAATAAAATCTACTGATTAAAAATTGTTATATTGAGAGAGCATAGAAGTCCAATACATTTTTGGAAAGTTTCCACTTGGGTAAAACTCCTCAATATTTAAAAAGAAAGGTTCTGAAATCAACAGAAAATCCAGAAAGCAAAAAATTTAAACTCCTGGCAAAATTTTAATAATTAAAACCTGGTTAAATTTTTGGGGTGTTACAGTCATCTATGAGTCTCTAGTACAACATACGTTCTATGTCCTAAGACCTGAGCTGGCGCATGTACTCGGGATGATGAAAGATATGCTTTGGGCCAACCAAACGCTACTCTGTGACTGGGTAGTTACAAAGGTAGGTTTCGGGCTTGTCTAGACCCGTGCCGCGAGACATGGTCGAGCAAGATGGGATTTGCCCCTCCGATCAGGAGAGATATACTCTGGGCCCCTTGTGTGATCCGACGAGGATTATGAGATAATATGGTTTGTGGTCGCCATCCCTGGAATGAGAAAGAGGTCGGGCTAGCACAAGGATGACAGACTCGCCTTGAGCCCGACAACATATATCGCGTGGCAAAGGGAATAGAAGTGTGATGTACATGTTTGCCCAACCGGCTTCAAAGTATGCTTGGTGGTCGGCATGCCTTGCTAGAGGCCTCTACCAGCCGAGCAGGTTGGAGGTGATCCGACCTGCGACCAAGCCGACTTGAACCCAAGGGATCGTGCGCTTAAGGGAAGAAACCTGCAGTGAGGCCGGATCGGACTCCACGAGTCAGATGTGATCCTACTCGGACTCGGATCCCGGTCAAACAGATTTTGGGCTTTAGGGTCCATGCGAGGCCCAAGTGTTGAGCCTGCAACGGACGCCTGTATAAAGTGGAGGTGTGGCACACTCATTTGGTTGATCGCTTCGGCGCTGTCACTGGGGTTTGCATGAGCCACTTCCACTCATCGCCGACTGTGTGATGGGACCTAGCAGTCCGCCACACGGTGTTCCTCCTGCACGCATGGATACTGTTAGAGGCGCTGCACTTGTGCCGCTCCGGCGAACCTGTATGTGGGAACTGACAACCGGTTGTTTGAGGGAGATCAGATGAGGAGGAGACGATCCACGCGGATACGCTGCCCCAACTCTTCTTCCACTGCATGGCACTACGCATCTAGTGGTAACGATCTGTGATCCATCTCCCGTAGCATGATCTTGGTTGTCATGCGCGTAGGAAATTTAATTTGCAGTCGACGCACCCTACCGTAGAATCCAACACTAACATCTCGAACAGTGGAGGTTTCGATGATTCGTTAATTAGTCCATAATTAATTTACCATTCTTGACTCGCAAAAATAAGTCTCGGCTCGGCTCATTCCTGCAACCCATGATGCACACACGAGTAGTGACAAGGCAAGGTGAGGCGGGCGGCGGAGGAGGAGTAGGAGCGCATGTGTACAACTCCTCTTCCCATGCTCCCAATGGCATGTGGTAGAGTAGCCCTTTTAAAGTGGTCTCACTCTTACTACTGAAGCGGTATGGTATAAACTTCCCACCACTTGCCATGCACCTAAATGGGCCTTAGTGACTAACCAGAGATTATTGTCTTATATGGGCCAAAGCCCATCAAAAATCGAACTCTTGGCAAAAAAATGGAAACTCAACAAATATATGAGTTTGCCTAGTGCCGACGAGGAAGAACTTGACGAATAGGTAAAACTTGACAATATCTCACCTTTGTCGGGTTCCATGTATAGAAACACAAGAAAGACCAGACATATGGGTCCCATCATGGGTTGGGCAATGATATCGTGACAACGGTGAGGCCTTTTCATGTTTTGATTAATGGAAACTCAACAAAGGTTTACCATTTTCATTTTTAACAAGGAATCTTAGGGGTCAAGCATTTGTCGAGCAGTCGACAAAAAATACTGGTCAAAGAACTGACCCTTGAACCCTCCAACTCACCACTGGCCCTACTGCCGTGCCGCCGGCCTCCTAATTCATACCACCACTGCTCGCGTCAATGTCTCCCACCGTCTCCCCCATCGGCCATCCCGCCCTTCTCCCCCTGTGCGCCTGGATGCGCACTCCGCCGGCCAAATCCCAACGGCCCCGGAAGACCTCCTCCGCCACCAGCTCGTCTCCCCTCCAGCCGACAACCACCGTGTGAGATGGGCTTCTACACCTTTATTTGATTTTTTTGGGGTCAAATGTATATTTGTTAATTGTTTAGTTATTAGTCGGTAGATGTTATATAGTATTGTTAGTAGCTATAGCTAGGTTAATATTTATTGGATTATATATAAACATATGTATGGATTATGAAATTTGTTATGGGATGATATGGAAATTGCTATAGATAAGTTAGAATAGGTACATGTTAAAGCTTTTTATGATTAAGAGTTTGAGAGGAGATGAGAGGAGAAGATGATGAGATGACAGGAGAATACATAAGAGGTATAACATTCTAATTTGCATAGATATGTCAATTGATGTGTAGTAGAGTATTAACAATATTGATATAAAAAAGAACAGTTAAGAGAAAGAAAATGAAAGGAAATATATAAAAAAAGAAGTTAGTAGTAACAAAAATTCCATCTTTTATTAGAATGCAGATATGTGTGAAATATTTGCAAACGTTAGCTAGTTAGTTAATTGTTAGATAGTTAACTAGCTAGATATTTTAGTGCTATATAGTTAATTAATTTGTAGTTAGTTAGCTTCATTTGTAAACAACTTAGGAAAAAAGTTTGTGTTAGGCAAACACACATGCTTGTAATTACTGACCTAACTAATGAAGATATCAACTATATAGAAATATTAATTACTCCTTGTACACTTGTTCATTTGATCTTGTACTTCCTATCTGAAGTTTACACATTTTGCTGAGTCACCGATAATAAGAACCAAACGATATTAGTGATTGTCGTCCCGTCCCAGCTGAATCCTCTTTAGCGAGGACGGTACTCGGCAAACGCACTGCCAACTGTTGTTTAGACTTTATAGAAACTCGACGAACTGAGAGATTCCAGTAGTAATAGTAGGGTATCTAGTTTTTTTGAAAATAAGAATTACCCTGGCCTCTACATCAAGCAATGCACACATCCATCTTATTGTAATATTTAACAGAACCAATAATACAAATAAATGGATCAACCCAAAGTCATCATCCTGGGTTGATGACTTCTGGAGAAACTGGCTTTAATTGAAATCCCCCTCAAAGGAAGGAATTACACATGGAGTAATATGCAAGATGCACCTCTTCTGGAGAAACTTGACTGGTTTTTCACTTATGAAACCTGGACTCTCTCACTATTGCCATCCCCTTGGCCAGAACCATCTCTGACCATGTGCCTTGTGTCATCAAATTTGTTAGATCTATCCCTAAGTCAAATCTTTCCAGTTTTGAGGATTTCTGGTTGGAGCACAGTCAATTCAAACAAATGGTGAAAGATATCTGGGATCAACAAGTGCAAGAGCATGATAGTGCAATCATTATTGCTGCTAAATTTAAGAGGCTGAGAAAAGGCTTGAGGAATTGGGCAGGCAAATTTCTGATCTCAAGGGCATCATCAGAAACACAAATAGTGTCATCCTGTTTTATGACACTTTGGAAGAATACACACAACTCACACCTGAGGAAACTCAGGGCAGACTGACATTGAAGCAAAATTCAGAGGGAATTCTGGCCTTCCAGAGGATTTATTGGAAATAAAGGGCCAAAATTAGAGCCCACAAAGTTGGGAAAGCTAATACTAAATACTTTTAGGCAAAAGCTACTACTAAACTCAGAAATACTAGTATTTTGTCCTTAAAGATGTGATTGGGATTGAGCACCAAGATCATGCATCCAAGGCTGCCATCTTATATAAAGCTTTCAAAGATAGATTGGGATGCAACCAACCAAACTAAACCCCCTGCTCCTTCACAACCTTATTGAAGTAAACCCTCTACCAGCAGACCTAGAGCAACCATTTTCCAAGGAAAAGAATGATTAAGTAGTGATGCATAAGCGAAGTGGCAAATCAGCTGGACATGATGATTTTGATGTTGCTTTCCTCAAAGCATGCTGGGAGATTATTGCACCTGAATTTTACAACCTTATTAGAAATTTCCCTGCTGGCACTATCAGTGTGCAAAACATTAATTACTCTTTCATCACTTTAATTCCTAAACACAGCTCAGCTGCTTCTACAAGTGAGTACAGACCTACTCCCTCCATTCCTTTATATAAGGTGCATTTGTTTTTTGATAAAATTCCAGATTGCAAGGTGCATTTCTTCTAATTCCTCATAATTCCCTTGTTAGCCCTTAAGAAAAATGGAAAGTATCTCTCTCCTGATCGTTTGTATCTCTTCTTGTAGCAAAAGAAGGAAAGTATCTCTGTGTCGATTGCATGTATCTTATACTTTCCTCGATTAACTGATTTACTTGCCACTAACCAATAAATTTTTCAAGGGTAATTTCGTCCTAACATGTCTATAATTCTGTGCCTGGCTCACCATGCCAAAAATAATACACCTTACATAAAGGAACGAAGGGAGTATATCCCTGCTTAATTGCACCTTGAAGATCATTACCAAACTCCTGGAAAACAGATTACAGAAAGTAATTCACAGCCTGGTGCATACTAATCAATATGGCTTTCTCAACAAAAGATGTTTACAAGATTGCTTGGATTGGTCCATTGAATACCTTCATCAATGTAACCAGTCCAATAAGGAAATCATTCTGCTGAAGCTAGATTTTTCGAAGGCATTTAATTTGATCAATCATGGTATAATATTTGATATAATGCATGCTAAAGGGTTTGGAACCAAGTGGATTTCATGTATCAAAATGATTTATAGCACTGGTTTTTCTTCTGTCCTCCTTAATGGGGTTCCTGGCAAGTAGTTTCTCTACAAGTGTGAAGTGAGACAAGGAGACCCTCTTTCTCCTCTTATCTTTGTACTGGCGGCTAATCTACTCCAGACCATGTTGACTGCAGCTATGCACAATTCCCTCATTGAATCGCCCATTTCCCATGCAACCTGCCCAGACTTCCCAGTAATTTAGTATGCCGATGACATTATTGGTGATTCCTGCTGATAGCTCTCAGTTGATGCATGTTAAAAACCTTCTTCATTTTTCTTCATATATTGGGCTCAAGGTTAACTACTCTAAATCTAACATGGTTGCTATTAATACCCTTATGAACAGGATGAGTGAAGTATCTGCACTTTTTGGCTATCAAACTTATAACCTGCCCATTCCCTACCTGGGCCTCCCTTTGGGCCTAACAAAACCCAAAGTTCAAGATTTCCTCCCACTCCTAAAAAGGATTGAAGTCAGATTACAGGGCCGCTCCACCCTCTTATCCTATGGAGACAAACTGGTGCTGATTAAGTCTATTTTTGCCCGTATGCCATGTTTTTTCATGAGCACCCTCACATTGCCTTTTACAGTGGTTCAACAAATTCATAAATACTTGAAACACTGTTTCTGAGAAAATTTGGCTCTCAGGAAAAAGGTACTACCATAAATGCATGGGAGAAAGCATGTAAACCCAAGGCCCATGGAGTCTTAGGCATCGTGAACTTGCAGACTCACAATCAAGCACTACTGATGAAGTTCACAGATTTATGAACAAAGAGAACTTGCCTTGGGTTAAGATAATTTGGGAAACCTACTACCAACATAACACCCTATGGCATAGGCTGGTGGGCACATTCTGGTGGAGGGCCATTCTAAAGCTCCTTCCTTTGTACAAATTTTTTGCTAATTATAAAGCCACGATGGGAGATATTGTTTACTTCTGGTCTGATGATTGGGGACAGCATAAATCGCAAAAAAATTACCCAGAACTTTTCTCCTTCGCCTGCAACAAAGAAATCACTCTCAGGCAGACCCTAAATCTTGAGAATATGGAGTACCTGTTCCATAGACCACTATTTGTGGTTGCTCACTAGCAATACTTGTTGCTCAATAGCACTCTAGACAACTCCCTGATTTCCACTTTTGATATTGCGCTGGATATCATCATTATAGGTTGTCGGAGTATTTAGTGTGTTAGAAACGATAAAATTTTCAGGAACATGGCAACACACAAGGAGAGTTGGAAATTTTATATCAAGGGATGCCCGATCAGTCAAGATTAAAGCCTGGATAGATAATCATCTGTAAATTATGATGTTTCACAAGACTAGGATTGGTTGAGTTTTTTACTTTGCTTTTTGTACTTGTACTATGCTTTATGTCGGTGTACTAGAGTAGGGGTACCCTAGTATCCCGAACTTGTGCACGGGCAGTTGCAGCCACCCACGGCAAGGCTTGCCGGGTGACCGCCAAGGTCATCCGCGGTTCCTGTGGAGCCATTCAAGAACAAAGTATCCAAGCCAAGGAGACAAGGCCCCGGCAAGAGGAGCTTGCCGGGAAGGCCCACCAAGGCATCTCAAGGAGTTTGCTCGACGTGCCACGCGTCCCGGCAAGGCTCGGGGAGCGACAAGCCTCCGGACGCGACAAGACAACGACCGCGGCAAGGCACTTGCCGCGGCATGCTACCACCCTGTACCTACGCTCCAGCGCATCCACCAACGTGTCGCCCTGGGGCCTTTCCAGGCGCGCGTGGCGAGAGGCTGTGCAGCCAGCGGTGCACGGTGGCAAGCGGCGCTGACAAGATCGCCATCGTGGCGAGCGGTGGCGCCCCTGACGGTCCCTTTCTGCACTATTTTGGGCGACATAGATGGGCATTTAATGCCTTTGTCCCCTGCCGTCAGGGTTAGGTAGGAAACACTGTACAGGTAGTTGTACCAACCGCGAGTCCTTTTCCATTCTTACCCTTGCCTACGTTGCCACCTGTCGGTGACCCCTTGAGCATATAAAAGGAGGCCCATGCGCAACATAGAGTGGGGTTCGGAAGGTTCGAAGCCAAAAAAACACTCACGCTCGGTCTCGTTAGCAGCTAGAGTGTACTGTAGCACTCAGCGCTCCCGAGCAAGAACTCAATACAATCAGACAAGCAGCAGTAGGAGTATTATCTCTCCGGAGAGCTCCGAAGCTGGGTAAATTTCTCGTGTGCTTCGCCTCGATCTGCTCTTCGTGCGATCTCCGCCCCCCGCTGAACCGAAAGGGGCTCGGTCCGCCGGTCTCATAGGTGTTCGTGGATCAGTTTCCCCGACATCTTTGGTGCGCCAGGTAGGGGGCGTCGAGATTGTGTGAACCTGATCCAGCGTTCACGCGAGCTAGATCTTCATCTTCTTCATCGACATGCCACCGAAGAAGAAGGCTTCGGAGGCGGCTGTTCCATCCGCATCGATCCCACCGCCACCGGAGCAAGCGGGTGGTGGGATAGACGCCGGCGGAAGAACGGACGCCGACGAGGGAGCACACGGTGATGCCAGGTCCAAGGACAAGGCTGCGCAGACCTCGGCGTCCGTACATGTTCCGCGCCCATCTCAGGAGGCGCAGGACCGACAGCGTCATGGTATTCGCAGTACCATACGTTTGTTGGACCAAGATCGAGCTGGTGGATCTCGGGGTGCTCAAGACCAGCATGCACGCCAACGTGCTGGCGCGAGCGAGACACGGTCGCCTGGACGGGATACTGCTCCTTCTAACATAGTTAGAAGTCCGAGCACATCCCGCTCCTCGCACCATTCGCCACTACCGCCCACCACTCCAGCAGAAGCTTTAGCGCGAGCTCAACTGCTCCTGGATTACCCTCCAACGGCGGACAAGACCGATCAATGGAGGGCCACCATTCAGAGTCTCATCGGCTTCGCCAACAGCGACACTCCGCGACCGCCGAGTACGTCGCTGCCGCGGCAGGACCGCCATGCGCGAGCCGATGGCGACGGAACCGGTGGGGGTGCAACCACCGTGCACTCTCCACCCCGAAGGCCAAGATCGCCGACTCGCCGGGCCCACCTCGACAGCGACTCCACCGCATCATCGGATCCACGAGCTTGTCGCGATCAACGCCAAGTTCTTCGCGAACGACAGCAAGAAGACGCTCGTACTCGCATCGAGCGCCGAAGAGAAGCGCGGCGTCAATCTGACCAGCGCGCTGGGCCCTCTGTCGACATGCATGCGCCAAGGGAACCAGACGACTTGCCATACGCGGTAGGTTGCCCTGCGTTCACTCGTGAGCTGCGGCAAGTCCAGTGGCCCAGCAAGAAGAATTTCAAGCCAGACGTACCAGAGAAGTATGACGGCAAGACGCATCCGTCGGAGTTCCTCAGCATCTACACCATCGCGGTGCAAGCTGCCGGGGAACGGGACGACAAGATCCTTGCCAACTACTTCCCACTGGTGCTCAAGCCCAACGTCAGATCCTGGCTCATGCACTTGCCGGACAACTCCATATCCTCTTGGGCCGATCTATGCCATCAGTTTGTCGGCGCCTTTACAGGCGGCCACAAGCCTCCTGGCCAAGAAAGTGACCTTCATCTGCTTGCCCAGAAGGAAGGAGAGCCCCTGCGCAAGTACATTCAAAGATTCAGTCGCGTACAGCACAACATCCCAGATGTCCACCCTGCCGCGGTAATCAGCGCGTTTCATCAGAACATGCGGAACCGCAGGATGCGGGAGGAGATGGCGATGTGCAAGATCAGAGACGTCAGTGAGCTATATGCCCTGGCCGACAAGTGTGCGCGTGCTGAGGAGGGGAGGAAACTCCCCGGAGAGAATACAGAAGCAGCAGGATCAGATAGTGAGGGGACCGCCCCGGCAAAGAAAAACCGGCGGCGGAACAACAGGAAGAAAAAAGGCAAAGACGTGCTAGTTGTTGAGCAGTCCGGCAACGGAGGTGGCGCCAAGAAAGCCAAAGCTGGTAGCTCCGGCGGTAATAATTGCCAGGCTGTGGCGGTCGCCGACAAGCAGGACGACACCAACAAGCAGTACTGCAAGATCCACCACACCAAGGGCCATGACCTCCAGAGCTGCAAGAAGGTCGAGCAGCTTGTGGAACAGCAAAAGGCTGAATACGAGCGGTGTGACAAGGAGAAAGCCCAGGAAGGTGCTGGAGGAGCCGGCAAGAACCGTCCCGGCCGAGGGGGACGCCGCGGCAAGGCCAAGCAGCGGCAAGGAGACAGACCCCCCCGCGGCCGCGACACCGATGAAGATGACGATGATGACGAAGATATGGATGATGACGAGACCGATGAGCAGGAGTTCCAGAAAGCCACAGAGGTCCTGTGCGTTGACGGCGGTGCTTCTTTGCATACTTCACACCGCCAGCTCAAGCAGTGGATGCGGGAAGTCAATGCGGTGGAACCACCCGTCGAGTCACGCAAGCCTCTGAAATGGTCCAACACGCCTATCATCTTTGATATTGAGGACCACCCTGATCGCATAACTGCGGTCGGGTGCTTACCGATGTTGGTTTCACCAACTATCCGCAACCTCAAGGTCACTAAGATGCTAGTTGACGGCGGGGCCGGCTTGAACTTGATCTCCTCCGCGGTACTCTAGAAACTCCAGATCCCTGATAGTGAGCTCGAAGAGACCGGCACGTTCCAAGGAATCAACCCGGGAAGGAGCAAGCCGAAGGGGAAGATCACGCTGCCGGTGACATTTGGCAGCGAGTTGAACTTCAGAACTGGGAGGGTCATTTTTGACGTTGCTGACTTTCCACTACCCTACAATGGCCGTCCAGCACTGACACTCGGCCGTCCAGCACTCGCCAAGTTCATGGCAGCCTCTCACTATGCATACAATGTGCTGAAGATGCCAGGCCCGATAAGTGTCATCTCTGTCCCTGGCGACAAGAAGGATGCCCTTATTTGCGCCGACAAGATCTACCGGGAAGCAGAAACCGCAGTGGATCGCAAACCACTTGCCGTTGAAGCTCCCGGGGCGAAGAAGAAGACCAAGTCCGGTAAGACCTCTGATGCCCACTCCGGCAAGCGCACCTCTTCGGAGTGCTGCGCTACTGTCGAGGACGCACCATCGAGCTCCACCGGCAAGTGTAAGAAGGCAATGGCAGCTCCACCGGAGACCAAGAAGGTGTCCGCCAAGGAGGACGACACTGGAGGTACCTTCACCATCAGTGCCACTCTTGACCCTAAATAGGAAAGCGCGCTCGTTGCTTTCCTGTGGGCGAACGTCGACGTGTTTGCGTGGCAACCGTCTGACATCCCCGGTGTTCCCAGGAAAGTAATTGAGCACCACCTGGCCGTCTGTCCTCATGCGCGGCCCGTCAAGCAGAAAGTCAGGAAACAGGCAGTGGAGCGCCAAGAATTCATCGCAGAAGAAATCAAGAAATTGGAAGCAACAGGCCTTGTCAGAGGAGTGCTCCATCCTACGTGGTTGGCCAATCCTGTTGTCGTGCGCAAAGCCAACGGGAAATGGAGGCTTTGTATCGACTTTACCGATGTCAATAAAGCTTGTCCCAAAGACCCATTTCCCTTGCCGCGCATCAACCAGATTGTTGACTCCACGGCCGGATGTGACTTGCTTTCATTTCTTGATGCATACTCAGGATACCATCAGATCTTCATGGCAGAAGAGGATGAGGAGAAAACCGCATTCATCACCCCATGTGGCACATACTGTTTCGTACGGATGCCTTTCGGTTTAAAGAATGCTGGTTTAACATTCGCAAGGGTAGTCCATTATGCTTTTGAGCCGCAAATGCACAGAAATGTGGAAGCCTACTGGGTGACATAGTGGTCAAGAGCAAGGACAAGGCGACTCTGATTCAGGATTTAGATGAAACCTTTGCAAATCTGCGCAAGATCAACCTCAAGCTTAACCCCGAGAAGTGTGTATTTGGAGTCCCCTCCGGCAAGCTTCTCGGGTTCTTCATGTCTCAGCGGGGAATTGAAGCCAATCCCGACAAGATCAAGGCCATCGAGCAGATTGAAGCACCAAAGCGCGTCAAGGATGTACGAAGACTTGCCGGTTGCATAGCTGCTCTCAGCAGGTTTATCTCTAGGTCTGCTGAGCGCGCCCTGCCATTTTTCAAAATATTGAAAAAGGCAGGTCCAATGAAATGGACTCCGGAAGCGGAGGCTGCGCTGCAGGACTTGAAGAGATACATGTCCTCCACTCCAACACTTGTCGCACCTAAACCACAAGAGAAGTTGCTGCTATATATAGCGGCAACCAATCAAGTGGTTAGTGCTGCATTAGTAGCAGAGAGGGAGGCGGATGATGAGCCAGCAACCACGGCAGATGCATCCAGCGACAAGCAGGGGGCTTCACCAGAAAGCTCTGGTCCCGACAAAGATGGATCTGCGCAGGCGCATGGGAAGATGCAGAAAAGGATGGTGCAGCGCCCAGTTTACTTTGTCAGTTCCCTTCTGCAGGGGGCTAGGTCAAGGTACTCTGGTGTCAGGACCCCGACTCAATGCCACATCGATCTAGCATGTAACACCTCATATCACTTTGCGGCCTCACGCACGGTATTCCCACGGGTGTCGCCTTACCTTTGCCCGGGACCGTTTGCGTCTTTTAGCACACGTATATGATAGTGTCGCTAGCATCCATATGATAAGGAGCCCGGGCTGACATGGCTAGTCGTAAACCCAAAGTGGCCCAAACTTACAGGGACAGGCATCCATGACCCAACATCGAACGTGTCGGTCATCAGCGAGTGAATCCAGGCTGTAGCACTGGGCTAGCAGGACTCCGGTGAACCGGGCTGTAGCGGGCTAACAGGACTCCGGTATTCATCGCGTGACATTTCCCCGAAGGGACAGACACAGGAACGAAGAAGGACACATGCCGGCCAGCCTAAGTGTTCCGGAGCAGTAGCAAGCTACCATGGCTCAGTGGAAACACTAGGAGACATTTCCCGGTAAGAGAGGCTACTAAGGATAAACAACTAGATAGCCAGATCCCACACATACCAAGCACTTCAATAACATACACACAATATGCTTGATATGAGCAAATACAACATGGCATCACAACATGACTCTACGACTCAAGTATTTATTCATTAGGCTCCGAGGAGCGAGATATTACAAACATGGGTCTCATGACCCAACAATCAGAGCATACAAATCAAAGCACAAGCGGAAGCTATCATGTCTGGGTACAGACATCTATAACTGAAAAGGGCTGAGAAGCCTGACTATCTACCAGATCCTGCCGGGGCACAAGATCGTAGCTGAGGTAACAAGCTAAACGTCGAAGTCCAAGCGGAACTACTAGTGAGACCGAAGTCTCTCTGCAAAAACATAAATAGGCAAACGTGAGTACAAATGTACCCAGCAAGACTTACATCAGAACTATCTACATATGCATCATTATCAACAAAGGGGTGGTGGGGTTTAACTGCAGCAAGCCAGCTTTGACTCGGTGGCTATCCTGAACTACGTCTGCAATGTAACTCTTTTGAGGTGGTGCACACGAGTCCACATATTCGCCATATCAATACACCACTATGGATCCGCTCCCGTCTCCCTACGAGAACGCCATCCATAGCACTCACGCTTATCTTGCGTATTTTAGAGTATCCACTTTCACTTGTCTATGAACTGATATAAGCAACCCAGAAGTCCTTTACCGCGGACACGGCTATTCGAATAGATGATGTTAACCCTGCAGGGGTGTACTTCTTCATACATGTTTCCACCACTTAGCGTCTGCACACGACATGTGCTCGGCAGACTTCAAGCGAAAGCCGACGTGGGTGTAGACCACGACCTACCTAAACACTCAAGTCTCTAGTCCAGGTTTATCGCCTATTCGGGTTCCATCCATGAGGAGATCCGGCCGGAGTTTCGCTCACAGCCCCAAACGATGTGAACAGGGTTCCGTGACACCAAACGGGCGCCCGGTATACCCGGCCACGTGCCTACCGCATCACAGCCCACCCCTACGGTCAGCGTTGTCCACGGTCTCCAGCATACTACAAACACCAGAAACTACTTGCAACTCCTGGACAGAGGACAAGGGTGAATAAGAAGTCGAGCGGGGTCATATTTCAGGGCCCAATGTATGGTAGTAGCTGAGTCATGGATCACAAACACAGAACTCAGTTCCTAAGGACGGCTGCAATGAGACAACCCACCATGTACTCCTACATGGCCTCTCACCGACACCTTTTACCAAATCGTGTTCACACACTTAGCTCACACATAGTAGGACATGTTCACACACCTCTGATTCATCCCGGATGAATCAGACCTGACACAACTCTAAGCAGTAGCAGGCATGACAAACAAGCATGAATGAGTAGGCACAACAGGGCTCAAACAACTCCTACTCATGCTAGTGGGTTTCATCTATTTACTGTGGCAATGACAGGTCATGCAAAGGATAAAGGGGTTCAGCTACCGCAGCAAGTAACAGATGAATCGATGTTGTCCTAATGCAGTAAAAGAGAGCAGGAGCGAGAGAGTAGGATTGTATCGGAATGAACAAGGGGGTTTTGCTTGCCTGGCACTTCTGAAGATAACATTGAGTCTTCATCAGTGTCAACGATCGCATCATCGGTATCACGTCTATCGAGAGGGGACAAATACCGGCAACACAGAAAGGAACACAATCAATGCAATGCACAATATGATGCATGATCATGACATGGCAAAATGAATGTGTTTTGGCCTAATGCAACTAGCAACAGATTAAATGAAGTTGGTTTGAATACAAGATTCAAATTTAAACTCCATATGTGATTATTCAAATGCCATTTAATTGATTTGTTCTAAACAGCAGCTATAAGTTGTTCTAACATGCATGAAAATGGTACAGATGGATTCCTTGAATTTTTCTGATAATTTTTCATATATAATTTATTTAATTTGGAGTTACGGTTGAATTTCTATGATTTATTGAAGTTTTAGCCATTTTCTGGAATTTCAGAATTAAATTAAATCCAGAAAATGAGTTATGACATCAGCACTGCGTCATGCTTGCATCAGCAAGTCAACAGGGCTGCCCCGGGTCAAACCTGACCAGGGGGTCCCATTAGTCAGTGACTTAGGGCTCGTTTAGGTCGCTGGCAGGTGGGCCCAGTCAACGGACACATCAGCCTGGTCAACTCCGACGTGTGGGGTCGGTCAAAGTGTGACGGGGCCAGGTCAAACTGACCTATGGGGCCCACAAAATTAGTACTAATCTAAACAGAGAGGTTAAACTAATTAATTAGGCACGGGGGCCCACTTGGCAGTGGCTCTAGTGGGTGATTAGCGAGGTGTTTACGCCCTAATTAAGTGGCCACGTCGGCGAGTGACGCCGGCGACCACGGCGACGGCGGAACCTCGCCGGAGTAGCTCGGGATGGCACTACAGGCTGCGGTTGGGCACCCTGAGGGCACCAGGAGGAAGTCCGTGCTCCCGCGCATCTAGGGGGAGCCACGAGAGGGCGTGGGGTGGCCGGAGTTGAGCGCGGCATCGACCCCGGCGGCGGCCGGAGCTCGGGGGTTCGCGGGACCGGAGCTATGGTGCATGGGAGGAGGGGTTGGTGGGCGCTACGGGCTCCTGGGAGTGCTCTGAGTACGTCTGCGTGCTCGGTTTGGACGGAGGTGAACCAAAACGACGACGGCGACAAGTCTGGCGCCGGTGAGGTCTCGGTCTCGACGGAACTATGGCCTAGAGCTCGCAAACACGAGGGGAGAGAGAGGGGTTCTGCACAGAGGCTCACCGCGGAGCTGTAGGGAGGGTCAGTGGGCTCGGGGGCGCGCCGGAGTGGCCGAATTCGACGGAGAACGGCGCCGGGGCCGAGGCTTGGGGATGATGACGATGGCGGCTGCTCGGGGCCCTTCTGGTCGCGTGAGACGTTGAGGAGGTCGAGGGAGGCACTGCGGAGCTCTGGGAGGCGTCGGGGAGGCGAGAGGGGGATGGTGGCCGCGGCGAACGGCGTCGGTGGCGACGGCTCCGTTCGGGTCCGAGGTGCGGAGCGAGAGGGAGAGGAGGAGAAGGGGATGAGCATGGGAGGGAGTTGAAAGAGGCCTGAGGGAGCCGCGTGGCGTCTCCAGGGAATAGCGGAGGCAAGCAGGGAGGCAGGAGGTGGCCGAGGCGGCATCGGCGCTCGCCACCGAGCTGCTTCGGTGCGAGGGGAGGAAGAAGACAAAGGGGAGGAGGTGGGCTGGGCCGGCCAGGTGGGGGAGCTGGGCCGGCTGGGCTGCACGGGTGAGGCCAGGTACTTCTCTCTCTCTCTCTTTTATTTCTATTTTGTTTTATATTTTTCTTCTGTTTTTGTTTTATTTAAATTATTTTGCCACTGTTTTGAATTTTAAAATAATTCAAACAATGCCAAAAACTCCACTGAATATTTTATATTGCTAGATGGACTTTTCCAAAAGCTTATAAAATATTTCAGGGATATTTGAAATTATATTCTAATTATATGAATATAATTCAAATTCAAATAACTAATGAATTAAATTCAAAGTCCCAAAAATAAATCCTTAAAAATGTTCAATATTTTGGTTGGGACCAGAACCCTTACCAAAAATTATCAAACGTTTAAGAAGAGCATTTTGGAGCAATGAATGAGATTACTAGGGTTTTTGCCCCTCTTTTATTTAGGGTTTTGAGGCTTCCAATATTCCTCAATTCAAGTTTCAAAAATATAGACATGATGCACACATGAAGCTAACCTAGAGCAATGCCAGAAGCTAGGGATGTGACAACTCACCCCCACTAAGCAAGAATCTCGTCTCGAGATTCAAGCGTAGGGTAGGATGAAGGGGAAACGCAAACTAGTACAATCTTCACGATCCAGGTTGCACTTCAAATGAATGTTGATTTGAACACCATCTTTGTCTTGTCGTCTTGCTCTGAGAACTTCAGCTAATCATGACAAGAAGTGGAAAGGAAAACTCTAGAAGGATCGGTCTTCTCGAAGGTCGAACAACTCAGGATTAACTCACGGAATGAGACTTAGAACCATCTCTCGGGTTGAGACACGAGATACACATCAAGAGGGGTGGAAAGAAACGGATGACGAAGGTTCACTAGGTAGACAACAATTCCACACTTAAGAAGGTGGTAAAATATTGTCCACGTAGCGAGGAGTTTAGTTGCCATGAAACCACGGCGAAACATCCTGGAGGAGGGTGATTCGTAGATTATTTCCTTAAGTGGCAAAAAGAATTACCTTTGATATAGAGATCATTGAGACTCTCTATATCAGCCCAAGGCAATCACAAGCGATCATTTGGAGGGGGTCGGTAGAATGGCATACTCGGACTTGGATGATGTGGATTACCTTGTTGAAAACAACGTAATGGATGAATTTGCTTATCACCGGAAATGGAAGAGACCCATGGTAGAATGGCACATTGGCGGTGCAAGCTGGGAACAAAATGCAAATGCTGGGAATGATTCTGGTAACTGGGGAAGAACCCAACACTAGAGAGTTAATTCACTGGTTGAAAAGGTCATAGCATTGCCGAGGAAACTGACAGGAATCCCAGTTAGCGTCGATGATAACACCTAGCGCTTGAGCGTGCTCTCAAGAACTTGAGCATTTCCACAATCATCAAGGTTTTACCAACATCCGTGTCAAGGATCCGGTAACGCAACTTACTACCACGATGAATGATGATGGATGATGCAGATGCAAAGGAAGATAACACCTTCTCAAATTTCACCCTTGGCGGGGCGAAGGAAATAAAATCTGGTTGATCGACCGAGAGACATTTAGCACTCCGCTTCTAATGTTCTCCTTGATGTGCTAGCGTAATCCACCCATAGATATGGTTTGATATATAGAACATCAAGTAAAAGGTCGGACTTCGGAACACAGAAATCCATAGGGGCAACTAGGGAGTAAACCCTACGTAATCCCTATGGGGAGGTGGCCAACTTCATCAATCAAGATATTATAATAACAGGTCTTCCGGCTGGGTGTGTTGGCCACGACATCCACTTTACCGGTTATCGCTCGACCAATATTATAATTCTTGGGAAATATTCCAACCATCATATCTGCCTGAGATTGAGATCTGGTTGGTGTCAGGATATTCCAGACTCATCGAGTCTAGGAAGAAAAACGGAAGTTTGCAACACAAATCGACGAGATGACGTTGCGAGATTCTCAGGAAATGAACTACGATAGCAAGCTCCAAAACATGAGCTGGTTCTGCTACAAACATGTGAACACGCTGTCCTAGACAAGCATTATCACATGGTAGTCTTACAACAAAACACTACTGAGTTCAGGTGGGGAACCATAATCGAGGATATTGAAGTCCTTGCATAAGGCATGCTCTTAAGAAGAAACTTCTTCTCCTTGAACAAATCAATCAGTGGCTTGGTGTGCTCGGAACACATATGGAATGAAGGTTGCAAGTCTCCAAACCATAGAATACTTCGCACATATGCATGACTGACTCGGGATGATACCAGAGGAAGCAAAACTAACTTTCTCAAATTCACGGCGGCAACTTTCACCAAATGCACGTGTATAAGAGGAAGTCACTCCTTTCATCAAACAAATACTTCATGAGCTAGCATGAAGAAAATGCTTCAAAAGTTTCCAACACTAACTTAATGTTCAACAAAATCATGGAGGGGATAAGGATGTTGTCAATGGGCTCAACAACAATTCATCTGGGTTTCCTTTTAAAAGGAATTCCATAGTTAAGTGAACAAGTGATAGCATGGGTCAGACCCAAAAGATATAATGGTGTATGCTCGAGGGATCAACCACGAGTAAGACAACATTACGAATATCGTTGGTTCTGGTCTGATTGGATGATAGCCCATACTCAATCAAAGGTTTGGGTAAGACAATAGATCCAACAATTGTTCACAAGGACCAATTGATGAAGATATCATCTTTCTTCAACACACACATACACACACAAAAAAGATATCCCTTAACATGAACTAAGTCGGACAAGCTTTTATCTTCCAACTCTCCAAGTTGTTGTTTAGCTTATCCAACTAGCTCAGGGTATCCAACACGGATTCTTGGAGAAGGGGTGGTTTACAAGAACCCAACTTGATCACAAGCTCAACACAGCGGTCAGGTGACAACCTGGTGATACTTCCGAGAAGATATCCGGAAAATCACGAACCACCGGTATGTTACTAAGCTCGAGAACAATCTTGCTTTTCAGGGCAAGGCGATATGATCAATAGAGCAAGGATTTGAAATAATCCTAACTCATCGATCGAGGAGTGAACCAGGAGAATGGACTAGGTAGCACGATCAATCTTAGAATGATGATTCAATAACCAACACACTAAGAATGAAATTATAGTCCTTTAACTACCAAGCAACAAGGTTGCTAGGAGTATTGATTTCACACATCACGATTCACTTGTCGACATTCCGGTTATAACCACACGGAACCGAGGAATGAGTAATGATGGCGAGAAGTATCACTGTACCAAGAGTTCATAGGATGGTGTGCAATTCCTATAACAATCCCGATATAAAAGATGGTAATACTCCAAGGTAGAACAGAATCAAAGGCTGGATTAGCAATTTGATCTGCGGAGCACAACTTCTTTGACCCAATCCTGGATATGGAAGAGGTACTGGAGTTTGTTTCTCCTAGTCATTCCGCGATAGAATGGCTTGACGGACCACAAGAGTAATAGGCATCGATATCACGAATGCACACATAATCTTGACTATCAATTGATAGACGAAGGTCAGAATGCAACTAAAGAGAACAACTCAAAGGAACATATAATTTTCTGAGTTGTGGATGCATAGATTAGTATGTCGAACCAAGTTCAACATATTTATTCCGGATAACCCATGCGGAAAGGTAGAACTGGCAGAGCAACAATATATAATGGAGAACTCATCAAAAATAATACTGTTGTGATATTTCAGTTCAACGAGGAACTTCTGCCATAAGTAGTTCATGGTATCTGGAAGAAGAAGATACCACGGACTTCAAGGACTATCGCAAAGGTTACTACTATCCTAAAGGGACTAGCAAACACTATCAACATGAAGTAGGTAGAGTGAATCTCGGGTTCAAAACCCAGAAATAGAATGCCTACTATTAAGTAGCATCACGGAATGCTTTCGAGAATGATGGCCAGAATCATCACACTGGGAACACAATTCATGGCTAAATTACTAGATGATCCCCTAAGACACCTAGGGTCATAACAATATCTCCAACATATATGTCAAGGTAACGGAGTACCTCAACTCACTGATTAGTGTGGTTAATCTGGCCCATGGGAACATTGAAACGGGAAGAAAGGATTTGCAATTGCATCAGACTACTTAGAAACCTGGGATGACTCGGACAGCATAACGGCTGTAAATGCTCAGAAAGATTTGAGACATTCACAAAAATGGTGGCATAACCACTCAGAAGCACAATATCAAGGTTTCGAGATCAACAGTTAACATACGGAGGTAGAAACTGAACTGAGGCTTAAATCCAATAATCTTATAAGTCTACGGATTAGTAACACGTGATCCTAATAGAAAGAAGAGATAGCCTAGTTCTTAATCCCCGTAGGAAAAATAAGATGATGACTCAGATCAGAAGGCCATGAGGTATAAGAAGTAAAAAGAGCCTTACGTTCCATCCCACAATCAATTCCCTTATATAACTAAAGAATTTCTAGACTCAACTTCGACCAGTTTGGCTTGGTAATCCTACAGGCAGTCAAGCTCTGATACCAACGCTGTCAGGACCCCGACTCAATGCCACATCGATCTAGCATGTAACACCTCATGTCACTTTGCGGCCTCACGCACGGTATTCCCACGGGTGTCGCCTTACCTTTGCCCGGGACCGTTTGCGTCTTTTAGCACACGTATATGATAGTGTCGCTAGCATCCATATGATAAGGAGCCCGGCCTGACATGGCTAGTCGTAAACCCAAAGTGGCCCAAACTTACAGGGACAGGCATCCATGACCCAACATCGAACGTGTCGGTCATCAGCGAGTGAATCCAGGCTGTAGCACTGGGCTAGCAGGACTCCGGTGAACCGGGCTGTAGCGGGCTAACAGGACTCCGGTATTCATTGCGTGACATTTCCCCGAAGGGACAGACACAGGAACGAAGAAGGACACATGCCGGCCAGCCTAAGTGTTCCGGAGCAGTAGCAAGCTACCATGGCTCAGTGGAAACACTAGGAGACATTTCCCGGTAAGAGAGGCTACTAAGGATAAACAACTAGATAGCCAGATCCCACACATACCAAGCACTTCAATAACATACACACAATATGCTTGATATGAGCAAATACAACATGGCATCACAACATGACTCTACGACTCAAGTATTTATTCATTAGGCTCCGAGGAGCGAGATATTACAAACATGGGTCTCATGACCCAACAATCAGAGCATACAAATCAAAGCACAAGCGGAAGCTATCATGTCTGGGTACAGACATCTATAACTGAAAAGGGCTGAGAAGCCTGACTATCTACCAGATCCTGCCGGGGCACAAGATCGTAGCTGAGGTAACAAGCTAAACGTCGAAGTCCAAGCGGAACTACTAGTGAGACCGAAGTCTCTCTGCAAAAACATAAGTAGGCAAACGTGAGTACAAATGTACCCAGCAAGACTTACATCAGAACTATCTACATATGCATCATTATCAACAAAGGGGTGGTGGGGTTTAACTGCAGCAAGCCAGCTTTGACTCGGTGGCTATCCTGAACTACGTCTGCAATGTAACTCTTTTGAGGTGGCGCACACGAGTCCACATATTCGCCATATCAATACACCACTATGGATCCGCTCCCGTCTCCCTACGAGAACGCCATCCATAGCACTCACGCTTATCTTGCGTATTTTAGAGTATCCACTTTCACTTGTCTATGAACTGATATAAGCAACCCAGAAGTCCTTTACCGCGGACACGGCTATTCGAATAGATGATGTTAACCCTGCAGGGGTGTACTTCTTCATACATGTTTCCACCACTTAGCGTCTGCACACGACATGTGCTCGGCAGACTTCAAGCGAAAGCCGACGTGGGTGTAGACCACGACCTACCTAAACACTCAAGTCTCTAGTCCAGGTTTATCGCCTATTCGGGTTCCATCCATGAGGAGATCCGGCCGGAGTTTCGCTCACAGCCCCAAACGATGTGAACAGGGTTCCGTGACACCAAATGGGCGCCCAGTATACCCGGCCACGTGCCTACCGCATCACAGCCCACCCCTACGGTCAGCGCTGTCCACGGTCTCCAGCATACTACAAACACCAGAAACTACTTGCAACTCCTGGACAGAGGACAAGGGTGAATAAGAAGTCGAGCGGGGTCATATTTCAGGGCCCAATGTATGGTAGTAGCTGAGTCATGGATCACAAACACAGAACTCAGTTCCTAAGGACGGCTGCAATGAGACAACCCACCATGTACTCCTACATGGCCTCTCACCGACACCTTTTACCAAATCGTGTTCACACACTTAGCTCACACATAGTAGGACATGTTCACACACCTCTGATTCATCCCGGATGAATCAGACCTGACACAACTCTAAGCAGTAGCAGGCATGACAAACAAGCATGAATGAGTAGGCACAACAGGGCTCAAACAACTCCTACTCATGCTAGTGGGTTTTATCTATTTACTGTGGCAATGACAGGTCATGCAAAGGATAAAGGGGTTCAGCTACCGCAGCAAGTAACAGATGAATCGATGTTGTCCTAATGCAGTAAAAGAGAGCAGGAGCGAGAGAGTAGGATTGTATCGGAATGAACAAGGGGGTTTTGCTTGCCTGGCACTTCTGAAGATAACATTGAGTCTTCATCAGTGTCAACGATCGCATCATCGGTATCACGTCTATCGAGAGGGGACAAATACCGGCAACACACAAAGGAACACAATCAATGCAATGCACAATATGATGCATGATCATGACATGGCAAAATGAATGTGTTTTGGGCTAATGCAACTAGCAACAGATTAAATGAAGTTGGTTTGAATACAAGATTCAAATTTAAACTCCATATGTGATTATTCAAATGCCATTTAATTGATTTGTGCTAAACAGCAGCTATAAGTTGTTCTAACATGCATGAAAATGGTACAGATGGATTCCTTGAATTTTTATGATAATTTTTCATATATAATTTATTTAATTTGGAGTTACGGTTGAATTTCTATGATTTATTGAAGTTTTAGCCATTTTCTGGAATTTCGGAATTAAATTAAATCCAGAAAATGAGTTATGACATCAGCACTGCGTCATGCTTGCATCAGCAAGTCAACAGGGCTGCCCCGGGTCAAACCTGACCAGGGGTCCCATTAGTCAGTGACTTAGGGCTCGTTTAGGTCGCTGGCAGGTGGGCCCAGTCAACGGACACATCAGCCTGGTCAACTCCGACGTGTCGGGTCGGTCAAAGTGTGACGGGGCCAGGTCAAACTGACCTATGGGGCCCACAAAATTAGTACTAATCTAAACAGAGAGGTTAAACTAATTAATTAGGCACGGGGGCCCACTTGGCAGTGGCTCTAGTGGGTGATTAGCGAGGTGTTTACGCCCTAATTAAGTGGCCACGTCGGCGAGTGACGCCGGCGACCACGGCGACGGCGGAACCTCGCCGGAGTAGCTCGGGATGGCACTACAGGCTGCGGTTGGGCACCCTGAGGGCACCAGGAGGAAGTCCGTGCTCCCGCGCATCTAGGGGGAGCCACGAGAGGGCGTGGGGTGGCCGGAGTTGAGCGCGGCATCGACCCCGGCGGCGGCCGGAGCTCGGGGGTTCGCGGGACCGGCGCTATGGTGCATGGGAGGAGGGGTTGGTGGGCGCTACGGGCTCCTGGGAGTGCTCTGAGTACGTCTGCGTGCTCGGTTTGGACGGAGGTGAACCAAAACGACGACGGCGACAAGTCCGGCGCCGGTGAGGTCTCGGTCTCGACGGAACTATGGCCTAGAGCTCGCAAACACGAGGGGAGAGAGAGGGGTTCTGCACAGAGGCTCACCGCGGAGCTGTAGGGAGGGTCAGTGGGCTCGGGGGCGCGCCGGAGTGGCCGAATTCGACGGAGAACGGCGCCGGGGCCGAGGCTTGGGGATGATGACGATGGCGGCTGCTCGGGGCCCTTCTGGTCGCGTGAGACGTTGAGGAGGTCGAGGGAGGCACTGCGGAGCTCTGGGAGGCGTCGGGGAGGCGAGAGGGGGATGGTGGCCGCGGCGAACGGCGTCGGTGGCAACGGCTCCGTTCGGGTCCGAGGTGCGGAGCGAGAGGGAGAGGAGGAGAAGGGGATGAGCACGGGAGGGAGTTGAAAGAGGCCTGAGGGAGCCGCGTGGCGCCTCCAGGGAGTAGCGGAGGCAAGCAGGGAGGCAGGAGGTGGCCGAGGCGGCATCGGCGCTCGCCACCGAGCTGCTTCGGTGCGAGGGGAGGAAGAAGACAAAGGGGAGGAGGTGGGCTGGGCCGGCCAGGTGGGGCAGCTGGGCCGGCTCGGCTGCACGGGTGAGGCCAGGTACTTCTCTCTCTCTCTCTCTCTCTCTCTTTTATTTCTATTTTGTTTTATATTTTTCTTCTGTTTTTGTTTTATTTAAATTATTTTGCCACTGTTTTGAATTTTAAAATAATTCAAACAATGCCAAAAACTCCACTGAATATTTTATATTGCTAGATGGACTTTTCCAAAAGCTTATAAAATATTTCAGGGATATTTGAAATTATATTCTAATTATATGAATATAATTCAAATTCAAATAACTAATGAATTAAATTCAAAGTCCCAAAAATAAATCCTTAAAAATGTTCAATATTTTGGTTGGGACCAGAACCCTTACCAAAAATTATCAAACATTTAAGAAGAGCATTTTGGAGCAATGAATGAGATTACTAGGGTTTTTGCCCCTCTTTTATTTAGGGTTTTGAGGCTTCCAATATTCCTCAATTCAAGTTTCAAAAATATAGACATGATGCACACATGAAGCTAACCTAGAGCAATGCCAGAAGCTAGGGATGTGACATCTGGCGTGCAGAAATTGCTTTTCGGCCTTCTCATGGCCTCGAGAAAGCTGCACCATTACTTCCAAGCACATGAGAGTACAGTCGTCACTCGTTTTCCACTGAAGAGGATACTGCAAAATCCAGAAGCAACAGGCAGGATTGTCGAGTGGGCACTAGAACTGTCAAGCTTTGGCCTCAAGTTTGAGAGCACTTCAACTATCCAAAGCAGGGCATTGGCGGAATTCATAGCAGAATGGACGCCAACGCCAGATGAAGAAATTCCGGAGACAAGCATCCCCGTCAAGGAAGCAAACAAAGAGTGGTTGATGTATTTTGATGGTGCCTTCTCGCTGCAAGGCGCCGGTGCGGGTGTGCTGCTTGTCGCACCCACCGGAGAGCACCTCAAGTACGTAGTCCAGATGCACTCTCCCAAGGAGCAAGCAACGAACAATACCGCAGAGTATGAAGGCTTGCTTGCCGGTCTCAGGATCGCGGCAGACCTTGGGATTAAGAAGCTCATTGTTAGGGGTGACTCACAGCTTGTCGTCCGCCAAGTGAACAAGAGTTATCAGAGTCCGTTGATGGAAGCTTACGTTGATGAAGTGAGAAAGCTAGAAGAGCACTTTGACGGCCTACAGATGGAACATGTTCCAAGAGCTCAGAACGACATTGATGATGGCCTGTCGAAGTGCGCCGCACTTAAGTTACCTGTGGAACCAGGGATCTTTGTGCTCAAGCTGACTCAACCATCTGTAACACCATCAACTGGACAGAGCAAGAAGAGGAAGTTGATTTTTGGTGACTATTTTCCGGCAGAGCTCCCCGAAGCCGCCGCCAAGAAGGTCCCCAAGATCGACGCCAAGTGTGCTGAGGAGCAGTCTGCTCCGACAAGCCTTAGGGTTTGTTCCGTTGAAGCAGATGCTTCCGACAAGTTTTGCTCCGGCAAGCTTGCCGGGGAACGTCAAGCTCCGGATGAGCCGCAGGGTCTCGCCGTAGAAGCGGATGTTCCCGCAGCAGCAGATGTGCCTTTAGTCCTTGTTGTCGAGCCGCAAGCTCCGACATGGGCACAGCAGATTGTCCGTTTCCTTCAGACAGGAGAACTTCCCGAAGAGCAAGAAGAAGCGGAAAGAGTAGCCCGGCAGTCAAGTATGTACCAGTTTGTCGACAACAAACTGTACAGAAGAAGACTCAACGGTGATAAATTGAAGTGTATTCACCGGGAAGATGGACAAAAGCTGTTGGCAGAGATACATGGAGGCATATGTGGTCACCACATTGGCGCAAGAGCACTTGCCGGCAAAGCGTTCCGGCAAGGTTTCTTTTGGCCGACAGCCCTCCAGGATGCAACTGCACAAGTAACCAAGTGTGAAGCGTGCCAGTTCCATTCCAAGAAGATACACCAGCCAGCTCAAGCTCTCCAGACGATCCCTTTATCCTGGCCATTTTCGGTCTGGGGGCTCGATATCCTCGGCCCCTTTCCCCGAGCTGTCAGGGGCTTTGAGTACTTGTATGTTGCAATCGACAAGTTCACAAAGTGGCCGGAAGTGGAACCAGTGAGGAAGGTGATAGCACAGTCAGCAGTCAAGTTCTTTAGGTCGATTGTTTGCCGTTTCGGGATCCCTAACAGGATCATTACCGACAACGGCACACAATTCACGAGTCGCACCTTCATGCAGTACGTCCAAGATCTTGGCGCCAAGGTCTGTTTTGCTTCTGTTGCTCACCCGAGAAGCAACGGTCAAGCGGAGAGGGCAAATGCTGAAGTGCTGCGCGGGCTCAAGACCAGGACTTTTGACAGGCTGCACAAGTGCGGAAAGAACTAGATTGAGGAGCTGCCGGTGGTTCTTTGGTTGGTCAGAATGACGCCAAATCGAGCGACTGGCCAGACACCTTTCGCTCTAGTCTATGGAGCAGAGGCAGTTCTCCCCACGGAACTCGTATACGGGTCACCTCGAGTGCTCGCTTATGATGAGCTTGAGCAAGAGCAACTGCGACAAGACAACACGCTGCTCCTTGAGGAGGACCGTCTTCAGGCTGTTGTACGAGCTGCTCGATACCAGCAAGCTTTGCGCCGCTACCATAGCCGCAAAGTTAACGCCAGAAGTCTCGAGGAAGGCGACCTTGTTCTTCGGCGCGTTCAGTCCGCTAAGAATTCCAACAAGTTGAAGCCGAAGTGGGAAGGCCCTTACCGGGTGAAACGAGTCACTAGGCCTGGCGCTGTCGCCTTGAGACCGAAGATGGCATTCCGGTGAGCAACTCCTGGAACATTGAGCATCTTCGTAAGTTTTACCCGTAAGGCGCAGTTGCCGGAACCTGTTCCGGCAACCACCTTTTGTACAAGTCTTGTCGATGTTGCATGTAATCCTTTGTACAAAGCCGGGCACAGATCCCGTGCATAAGTAAAGCTCATGTGCTCTGCACATCTTGTCAATTTCATGCTTTCTATATTTCTTTGCATGCATGTATCTGACACTTTGTGCAGCACATACCCCCGGTAAGCAATAACGAGCCGTAAGGCTTCATATCATTATTTCCTCTGCTTTCTCTTTCTCAAAGAAAGGAAGTTCCCTCGCGCACAAGTTTGCTAGGGGGGAAAGGAGATAATGGTGTGGACCAGGCGTCGTTCAAGGAAGTGTTCGCCTTACCGGAAAGAAAACGATAGAAAAGCTAAGTTGCCAAAGTTTGAGCAATCAATTTTAAATTTTTAAGTTATTTTCCTCGAACGACCTTGCTTTGTATGGAAAACCTGTGCGCGGAGGAACCAACTCGTAGCTAGTTGCACCCTTACTTTGTTTCGAGTCCGCTCAACAACTTAAGTGAGCTGCGACTAGTTGCGACAAGGTTTCTTGTCGGCAGCGGCACCGCCAGCAGGCTGCTGACATTCCGCACTCAGCGCTCGCGGCAAGGGTGCCTACGCCGACAAGTTCCCTAAAAGTGTAGGGTAAAAACGTACAAAGGAAGGAATCGAGTAAAGGAAATAACATAGAAATTGATATCCAAAATGAAGTCATATTACAAGATAACTTGTCGCTGCTCTAATAGATTGTTTTCATGACATGACCAGCAGCGACAAGGAAAAGAGAAAATGGGCGGCCTAATCCACGCGATCGCCCTCAACCCTCTTGATCCCGCTCACCTTGTCCACAATGGGTGCGACAAGGGCCTTGAGCGCTTCCAGATCGGCGTCTAGCGGCAAGGACCTGAGGACGTTGGTGAGGTTGAGGCCTGGATTGCGAAAGGCCACCTTCACCAGCACCTTCTGGAGAGCCCCTGCACAGATCTTGTGCGACTCGTCGGCCAGCTGCTTTGGGATCTTCTTCCGGAGTCGCTGGAGGGCCGTCGCCACGCCTTCGAAGAACAAGCTGAGCTTGGCGCTGGGTTGGAGGTGCTCATCGGAGGAGTACCCGAAGTCCTCCATCCCTAGCAGCGCCAGCTCCTTGTCAATGGCCGCAGCAACATCCACAAGACCCTCGGTCCAATGCTCCACGGTCTCCCTGAAAGTGTCCTGGGCGGCAGCAGTGTTCGCCAGCAGCGCCTCGTCGGCCTTGATTTTCTCCGACAAGGCCGCTTCCCGCTCCCTGGTGCCGTCCAGCGTCTGAGTCAACGTGGCCAGCTTCAGCTCGAGATCTGCATTGGAATCCTTGGCGGCGCTGAGCTCCTTGCTCCCCTCAGCGAGAAGACCCTGCAGCTCACCATGAGCGGCAGCGTCCTTCTCGCGCTCACGCTTGAGCGCGGCAAGCTCCTCGCCGCTCGCCCGGAGATCGGCTTCCAGCTGCGCCACCTTTGTCTCCAGCTCCTTCTTGGCGGCCTCGGCAGCTGCGGTGGCATCCTTTGCCTCCTTCAGAGCCCCGCAAATTGCTTGCTCGCGCGCGGCGAGCTCCTCCTTGTGGCTGTCAAGATTGACCTTGTGCCGCGCCAACTCTCCTTCCTGCGCAAATAGATTTTCGGCGACAAGCCGTTGCTTCTCTTCAGCTTCAGCCTTCTCGAGGAGGAAGGCTTTCCGCTTCGCGAGAAGTTACTCCCGCTCCTCCGCCAAGGACCAGAGAGCTTCCTCCCTAAGGCCCCGGAGCTCCTCCGCGCGCTTCTCAATTTCAACCCCCGCCTTCGCGACAAGTGCTTCGTGGGACACCAGCTTGGCTTGTCGGGCGCGGTAGAGTGACAGCAGCTTCCGCAGTAGCCGCTCCTCCTCAGGCTCGTCGCTGCTGCTGCTTGGCGCGTCAACCAGCTTCAACCCAGCAGAGGCAAGTACTTCTCCGTCCAGCATTTCTCCTTCGACCGGCGCCCTGGAGCTTGAAGCCCAGGGGAGCTTGATAAAGATGCCGTCGCCGGACTTCAGATAGGCGCCGGGCTGGGGCTCTTCGGAGCCTCGCACTGCAGCAGCGGCGGAGGGATCGGCGGTCGGCGCAGCGCCCGGCGCTCCTATGGCCTCGGGGCCGTCAGTGCGATCGCCGGATCCCTCGTCGGCTTCTGCGGCGGCAGCCTTGGCGGCCTCTTCGCCAGCAGGGTCATCAGCGCCGGCCTCTCCTTCGGTGGTGACGGCGTGGTCAACGCTGCTGCGCGCGTTCTCCTCGCCGGCAACCTCGGTCTCCATCGGCTCCGTGGCAGATGGATCTGGCAAATGGAAAAAGGGAGAGAAATCAAGCGAACGTTCAAAAAGAAAGTCAGAAGAAGAAGAATCCAAGGGAAGTTCTCAGGCAAAAGGATTACCTGTGCTAGGATCAGCGGTCGTGGTCTCAATCACCGGAGGATCGCTGGTGCTGTCCCTTGCCGGAGAACTACCCCTTGCCGGAGAATTTTCCCTTGCCGGAGAACGCTCCCTTGCCAGGGAATCCTCCCTTGGCGGTGCAGTGGAAGCAGATGGCATGTCGGGAGCGGCCTCCGGGCCCTCCTGGTGAGGCTACTCTGCTCCTTCACAAACCAGCAATCAGATATCAGTAAAGAAGGAGCACCCATGCGCGCCCGAAAGCAGGAAATAAACAATACACTTACGCTGGGGGCTGTGCTGGGGGCTGCTTGGAGGAAGGGTTGCCGGGTCCGGCAAGGTGGTCTCGGACATGTCCCCTGCCGTCACAGCGGGATCATCCTCGATGATAATCACCGAGGCCTTGGCTCTCTTCGCCGCTCTCTGGGCCAGCGTCCTGAAAAGGAATAGGTTCAGAGTAAAAGCAAGTCAGATACAAGATAAAGCAACAAAATTGAAGAGTTGCAAGAACAACAAAGAATCTTACTCTTCTTCCTCGTCGGAGCTGAGCGCGGAGAGATCAAAGTCCGGCTCGCCTCTGGTGCGACGAGGCGGAGGGGTAGGTTCCCTTGCCCGCTTGGCAGGGGCGGCAGCGGTGGACCGGGAAGACCCCGCCTCAGTTGCCGCGGCGGCGTGAGGCGCTCCCGCAGCAACACTGCTTGCCGCGGTAGAGCGTGTTGCACGGCTCGGCAGCTGTTGGCTCGTCTGCCGCTCCGCTACGTCCCGGGCCTTGCGGAGACGCCTTCTTGGTGGAGCTGGGGACTCTACTTGCGACGAGCTGCCTGAGGGTTCGAGCCCGACAAGCTCTCCCTCGCCGGGCTCGCTCGGCTCCTCCTCTTCGGGCCCGACAAGTTCTTCCTCGCCGACAAACTCCTCGCACTCGGCAAGACTTGCCGCCTCTGCTGCCTCTGCCTCCTCCATGGTGAATCTGAACTCACCCGCGGCAACGGTTGCTGCCACCTCTTCCAGCCTGGTGGTGATGCGCTGCATCTCATTATCGGTGGTGTCGCGGGTGAGGCTCTTCTGCTCATTGGGGCGGATCGGCACTTCTTCCAGGCCGTCAAAGAAATCCCGCACGACGTCGTCGGCAGGCTCTTGCCAAGTCGGGACGATTCCGTGCGAGTCGCACAGAGGCATCATGGCACAGATGCGATCGAGCGAAGAGTTGTTGCACAACGGAACCACACCCCTCGGCAGCACGAATGGATGTTGAGGATCGCGCTTGAACAGCTCTAGGAGCATCGCATCCAGCTCCAGGACGGTGAAGTTGAATTTGAGGCCCGGGCGCAGCCTCATGATATCTGCCGAGTTCTGGAACTCCCAGGCGGGTCTCCTCCTCTCCTGCAAGGGGGTGATGCGGCGGCGGAGAAAGTCTGCGCCAACGGCGCCTACGGTGAGCCCGGCAAGCCTGAGGCGAAGGATCCGGGGAACGGCAATCTGCAGCCTGTCGTCTTCCGGGGCCATGTTGCTCCAATCATTGCCGCACACTATTGGGGCTTGGCGCAGGGCAGTAAATGGCTGCGGGTTCTCCTCGACGATCCAGCACCACTCTGCTCTCCATTCCTCCCACTTGCTGCGGAGCTCTCCCTCCAGATAAGCTTCCTTCTTGCCGACTCTTGAGATACAAGCGATCCCGCCGGCAAGAGGCTCTCCTCTCTCAACCCGGGGCATAATGAAGTGACGCAAGAGGGCTACGTTTGGGTGGACTCCGACAAAGTTTTCGCAGAGATGTGCGAAAACTGCCATGGTCAGAACAGCGTTGGGGGTGAAATCAAGGAGGCGGAACCCGTAGGTGTTCATGATGTCACAGAAGAATTCAGAGAAGGGCGGGCAGAGCCCGCAGTAGAAGAACAATGTGAAGAAGGGGTACCCATTTGGAGCCAGTTCCGATGCGGCCGCCGGGAGTACCCTCGTGCGCGGATGCGCTCGCGTCTCCGTCGACCAGAAGAGGTAGTAGTATCCCTCAGCTTCTTCGCGGCAAGCTGAGGGGGGAAGAGGGCCCGCTCCTTTCGCAGCGCCGTGAGCCACTGCGCCTTGACCGACTTCACGCCCTTCCCCTTGTCGGCTTTCGGAGCCATGGCGGAGGTGGTGGGGGAGATCGACGCGTTGGTGGTGCTACTGGCAACGGGGGGCAGAACGCTTCTCTCTCTCTCAGCTTCGGGAAGAAGGAGGGAGCGGCAGAGATTTGGGAAATGGAGTAACAACCGGCAGGATGGGCGAACTGTCCCTGTTTCCCCTGCTTATAAAGAGGGAGGGGGCGGACGTTTCGCCCTTCCGAGTAAAGAAACCACCCACCATCTCTCCCACGACGCCGCATTCGACGCGTGCCGTTGGGGGAGTGCGCGGTGGATACGGAGAAAGATACGGCGTAACCCAGGCTGCACGTGCCCGTGCCCTGTTTTGGGCCTGGCCCAATAGTGCTCGGCACCGTGTATGGCCCAGGCCCGGGGGCTCCTATCGGTGTACTAGAGTAGGGGTACCCTAGTATCCCGAACTTGTGCACGGGCAGTTGCAGCCACCTGCGGCAAGGCTTGCCGGGTGACCGCCAAGGTCCTCCGCGGTTCCTGTGGAGCCATTCAAGAACAAAGTATCCAAGCCAAGGAGACAAGGCCCCGGCAAGAGGAGCTTGCCGGGAAGGCCCACCAAGGCATCTCAAGGAGTTTTCCGCGATGCGCCACGCGTCCCGGCAAGGCCCGGGGAGCGACAAGCCTCCGGACCCGACAAGACAACGACCGCGGCAAGGCACTTGCCGCGGCATGCTACCACCCTGTACCTACGCTCCAGTGCATCCACCAACGTGTCGCCCTGGGGCCTTTCCAGGCGCGCGTGGTGAGAGGCTGTGCAGCCAGCGGTGCGCGGTGGCAAGCGGCGCTGACAAGATCACCATCGTGGCGAGCGGTGGCGCCCCTAACGGTCCCTTTCTGCACTGTTTTGGGCGACATAGACGGGCATTTAATGCCTTTGTCCCCTGCCGTCAGGGTTAGGTAGGAAACACTGTATAGGTAGCTGTACCAACCGCAAGTCCTTTTCCATTCTTACCCTTGCCTACGTTGCCACATGTCGGTGACCCCTTGAGCATATAAAAGGAGGCCCATGCGCAACGTAGAGGGGGGTTCGGAAGGTTCGAAGCCAAAAAAACACTCACGCTCGGTCTCGTTAGCAGCTAGAGTGTACTGTAGCACTCAGCGCTCCCGAGCAAGAACTCAATACAATCAGACAAGCAGCAGTAGGAGTATTATCTCTCCGGAGAGCTCCGAAGCTGGGTAAATTGTTCGTGTGCTTCGCCTCGATCTGCTCTTCGTGCGATCTCCGCCCCCCGCCGAACCGAAAGGGGCTCGGTCCGCCGGTCCCATAGGTGTTCGTGGATCAGTTTCCCCGACACTTTATTAATGAAAATACTGTAGAACACTTTGTTTTATGGTCAGCTCCTCATAAAAAAAGGCATCATCCTAACAACTACTGTTACTGCACCTACAAACTTGATGATGTGGCCTGACCTTGCATCAACACACAACATCTATTTCGGTGGCCTCACCAAGCCGCTCGCGAGCAAGCCGAGAGCACCAACCGATCTAGCTAGATCCTTAGCATGCATCTCATGCACATGCTCTAAAATCTTCCACCATGCCACCTTCAGGGACGGCCAACGCATTCACCTCGCCAGGTGAGTCTACCATTGACCTCACCATGACGCAAGACAACGCCATCACTAATGGGGAACGTAGCAATAATTCAAAATTTTCTTATGTATCACCAAGATCAATCTAGGAGATTCTAGCAACAAGAGAGAGAGAGAGAGGATGTGCATCTTCATACCTTTGAAGATCGCTAAGCGGAAGCGTTATTAGAACGCGGATGATGGAGTCGTACTCGCGGCAATTCAAATCATGGAAGATCCGGTCTAACGCCGAACGGACGGCGCCTCCACGTTCAATACACATACAGCCTGTGGACCTCTCCTCCTTCTTGATCCCGCAAGGGGAGAGGAGAAGTCGAGGGAGAGCTCCGGCAGCATGACGGCGTGGTGGTGGAGCTCGCAGTTCTCCGGCAGGGCTTCTCCAAGCACTACTACTATGGAGGAGGTGTTGGAGAGCGGGAGGGCTGCTCCAGGGGAAGGGTGCGGCAGCCCTCCCACCTCGCCACTATTTATAGGGGCAAGGTAGAGGGGAGGCGTCCCCCTCTAGATGGATCTAGAGGGGGGACGGCGGCCAAGGGGGAGGCTTGCCCCCCAAGCCAAGGGGGCGCCCCTTTAGGGTTTCCCCCAAAACCTAGGCGCATGGGCCCTAGGGGGGGTCGGTGCCCAGCCCACCTAGGGGATGGTTCCCCTACATATTCATCCCATAGGGCTCTCCGAGGCAGGTGGACCCTCCCGGTGGATCCCCGGAACCCTTTCGGTGGTCCCGGTACAATACCGATGAACCCCCGAACACTTCCGGCGACCAAATAAGGACTTCCTATATACAAATCTTTATCTCCGGACCATTCCGGAACTCCTCGTGACGTTCGGGATCTCATCCGGGACTCCGAACAACATTCAGTAACCACATACTAATTCCCATAACAACTCTAGCGTCACCGAACCTTAAGTGTGTAGACCCTACGGGTTCGAGAATCATGCAGACATGACCAAGACATCTCTCTGGCCAATAACCAACAGCGGGATCTAGATACACATGTTGGATCCCACATGTTCCACGATGATCTCATCGGATGAACCACAATGTCGGGGATTCAATCAATCCCGTATACAATTCCCTTTGTCAATTGGTATGTTACTTGCCCGAGATTCGATCGTCGGTATCCCAATATGTTGTTCAATCTCATTACTAGCAAGTATCTTTACTCATTCTGTAATGCATGATCCCGTGACTAACTCCTTCGTCACATTGAGATCATTATGATGATGCATTACCGAATGGGCCCAGAGATACCTCTCCGTCATACGGAGTGACAAATACCAGTCTCGATTCGTGCCAACCCAATAGACACTTTTGGAGATACCTGTAGTGTACCTTTATAGCCACCCAGTTACGTTGTGACGTTTGTACACCCAAAGCATTCCTACGGTATCCGGGAGTTGCACAATCTCATGGTCTAAGGAAATGATACTTGACATTAGAAAAGATCTTAGCAAACGAACTACACGATCTTGTGCAATGCTTAGGATTGGGTCTTGTCCATCACATCATTCTCCTAATGATGTGATCCTGTTATCAATGACATCTAATGTCGATGGTCAGGAAACCATAACCATCTATTGATCAACGAGCTAGTCAACTAGAGGCTCACTAGGGACATGTTGTGGTCTATATATTCACACATGTATTACGGTTGTCGGTTAATACAATTATAGCATGAACAACAGACAATTATCATGAACAAGGAAATATAATAATAACCATTCTATTATTGCCTCTAGGGCATATTTCCAACAGTCTCCCACTTGCACTAGAGTTAATAATCTAGTTACATTGTGATGAATCGAACACCCATAGAGTTCTGGTGTTGATCATGTTTTGCTCGTGGAATAGGTAGTCAACGGATCTGCGACATTCAGATCCGTATGCACTTTATAAATATCTATGCCTCCATCTTGAACATTTTCACAGATGGAGTTGAAGTGATGCTTGATATTCCTGGTCTTCTTGTGAAACCTGAGCTCCTTGGCAAGGGCAATAGCTCCAGTGTTGTCACAAAAGAGAGTCATCATGCCTGACGCATTTGGAATAACTCCTAGGTCGGTAATGAACTCCTTCATCCAGATTGCTTCATGTGCTGCCTCCGAGGCTGCCTTGTACTCCGCTTCACATGTAGATGCCGCCATGATGCTTTGCTTGCAACTGCACCAGCTGACTGCTCCACCATTCAAAAACTACACGTATCCGGTTTGTGACTTGGAGTCATCCAGATCTGTGTCGAAGCTAGCATCGATGTAACCCTTTACGACAAGCTCTTCGTCACCTCCATAAATGAGAAACATATCCTTAGTCCTTTTCAGGTACTTCAGGATATTCTTGACCATTGTCCAGTGTTCCATGCCGGGATTACTTTGGTACCTTCCCACCAAACTTATGGAAAGGTTTACATTAGGTCTGGTACACAGCATGGCATACATAATAGACCCTATGGCTGAGGCATAGGGGATGACGCTCATCTTTTCTCTATCTTCTTCTGAGGTCGGGCATTGAGCCGTGCTCAATTTCACACCTTGCAAAATAGGCAAGAACCCCTTCTTGGACTGATCCATATTGAACTTCTTCAATATCTTATCAAGGTATGTGCTTTGTGAAAGATCGATGAGGCATCTCGATCTATCTCTATAGATCTTGATGCTTAATATGTAAGTAGCTTCCCCAAGGTCCTTCATTGAAAAACACTTATCCAAGTAGGCCTTTATGCTGTCCAAAAGTTCTATATCATTTCCCATCAATAGTATGTCATCCACATATAATATGAGAAATGCTACAGAGCTCCCACTCACTTTCTTGTAAACGCAGACTTCTCCATAAGTCTGCATAAACCCAAACGCTTTGATCATTTCATCAAAGCGAATGTTCCAACTCCGAGATGCTTGCACCAGCCCATAGATGGAGCACTGGAGCTTGCACACCTTGTTAGCATTCTTAGGATCGACAAAACCTTCTGGCTGCATCATATACAATTCTTCCTTAAGGAAACCATTAAGAATGTTGTTATGACGTCCATTTGCCATATATCATAATCATAGAATGCGACAATTGCTAACATGATTCAGACGGACTTCAGCTTCGCTACGGGTGAGAAGGTCTCATCATAGTCAACCTGTTGAACTTGTTGATAACCCTTAGTGACAAGCCGACCTTTATAAATGGTCACATTACCATCCGCGCCAGTCTTCTTCTTAAAGATCCATTTATTTTCTATGGCTCGCCGATCATTGGGCAAGTCTGTTAAAGTCCATACTTTGTTTTCATACATGGATCCTATCTCGGATTTCATGGCTTCAAGCCATTTGTTGGAATCTGGGCCCGCCATCGCTTCTTCATAGTTCAAAGGTTCACCGTTGTCTAACAACATGATTTCCAGGACAGGGTTGTCATACCACTCTGGTACGGAACGTGCCGTAGTGGACCTATGAAGTTCAGTAGCAACTTGATCTGAAGTCCCTTGCTCATCATCATTAACTTCCTCTCTAGTCGGTGCACGCAGCACAGAAACATTTTTCTGAGCTGCGCTACTTTCTGGTTCAAGAGGCAGTACTTCATCAAGTTCTACTTTTCTCCCACTTACTTCTTTCGAGAGAAACTCTTTCTCCAGAAAGGGTCCCTTCTTGGCAACAAAGATCTTGCCTTCGGATATGAGGTAGAAGGTATACCCAATGGTTTCCTTAGGGTATCCTATCACTACAAGAAATATGTCAACTAGTGACCTTCTATCAGTGACCCTAGAAGAATTGGTCATAGATCTATGACAATTTGAGACCAATTGGTCAAAAGCTGTTCGGGGGGCTCCAAACCCTAAACCATTGCGACCATTTTGGTCAGAAAGGTCGTAATTTCCTTACACGAAATGGTCACAAAACAAACAGTGCAGGTCCGCTGCCTTATTTCTAGCTGATCATGACCAATATAGATGGTCATAACCTTGTAAATTGTGGTGGGTTGCTATGACTAGGCGCCACCTCATCAGTTTTGCCTATGTGTCATGTCCATGTGGCAGTTTTTGCCCAAGGTTGTGAAGCAACCTATATTTCTTTCATTCCCAAAATTCCCAAAAAAACTCATAAATTCTTTGGGTCATATCTTCGTCAAATATGTAAAAAAAAACTTCCTTGCGTAGTTCAAAAATAATTCAAAAATATTCGTTTTCCTATTCTGTTCAGAAAAACACTTTGTGAAGGAAATACCACTTTGGCATGTCCAAATGGTATCCATTTTCTACAGTGCTTTCCTCTACCCAAATAACCATCCTCCACCAAATGCCAGCTCAATCCATTCATTATTTTGAGCCTGGCTTCAACATTCGTATTTATGTCCAGTGTGGTACTTTGCAAAGCAAGTACCACCTAGGCTCCTCCTTTTGAGATGAAAATTTGTGAAGACGGTCTTCTTAGTAATTGATCATCCTCAGCCAAAACTCACACCCATTAGCCATGTGGATTTCCCGTACCGCTAATCAAACACTTGGCTGCTTATTCATGTTTGAGCATCGATCGGTCTCCTCGTGAGAATCTTATGTTGAGATTTTCTTCCTAGCACCTACCTCGGGAGTGCCCAACCCACTATACATGCCTAGGCAGCCTAGAACACATGGCAACGCCACGGTCACGCGGTGACCACGCGGCGGGCATGCGAGTTTACGCGCTCTAGAGTTGGGGCCCTCGGCCACCATCCAAACTTCGACGTATCGCCACCAAACCATGTATTTATGATTAAAGAGGTACTTATGTAACTAGAAATGATTTTTGTAAAAAATAAAGAGCAAACTATGAGGCAGTTGCAGTTCAAATTTGACCCGCTTCCAGCTGAATCGGCAGGAATTTGTTTTTTTCACCAGAGGTGGATCAAAACTTTTAACACCCAACCATTTTGTTAATTTTGCATTGAATATGGCCTAGTATTTTATAAAATTGATTTGGTCCAATTTTGCAACAAATATATGGTAGGTCCTTCATAAAAAAACTTATTTCAGGCACTCGTAAAATGGAAAATGAATTTTCCGTGCAAAGAAAATGAAAACTTCCTTAGGCAACTTTGTTTGCCATTCCAAGATGCACCCTTGTGCACAATATGAGATCATTTGAACAAACTATGCCATGAATGTGGCCATAAGATTGATCATTTGGTTTGAAAGCCATGAATCTTCATGCGTGATAGCTCATTTCTCAGAACACTTTTTTAAAATAATTGTTGTATTACAAGTTTATTATTTTTCCTGGAAACTTGGTCACATATAATGACACAATGTGAAGGTTTCCCAATTTTTTAATTTATTTTTTGAATTTTTTATGCCCGTTTCAAAATGCGGTCAAAACGGCGGGCATGATAGTTCCTAGCTAGAGGTTGAATCTTGGATTTTTTTTGGTGTTTCTCTGATTAAATATATACTTATGTACCTAGAAATGATTTGTGGAAGAAATAAAGAGCAAACTATGAGGCAGTTGCAATTCAAATTTAACCTGCTTCCTACTAAATCGGCGAGAATTTGTCTTTTTCACCAGAGGTGGATCAAAACTTTTGAAACCCAACCATTTGGTCAATTGTGAATCAAATATGGCCTAGTAATTTAGAAAAATGATTTGGTCCAATTTTGCAACAAATATATGGTAGGTCCTTCACAAAAAGAACTCAATTCGGGCACTCAGAAAATGGAAAATGAATTTTCTGTGCAAAGAAAATGAAAACTTCCTTAGGCAACATTGTTTTACATTCCAAGATGCACCCTTGTGCACAATATGAGATCATTTGAACAAACTATGCCATGAATGTGGCCATAAGATTGATCATTTGGCTTGAAAGCCATGAATCTTCACACGCGATAGCTCATTTCTGAGAACACTTTTTTTAAAAAATTGCCGTATTACAAGTTTATTATTTTTCCTAGAAACTTGGTCACATATAATGACACAATGCGAAGGTTTCCCAATTTTTTGTTTTTTTTTTGAATTTTTTATGTCCGTTTCAAAATGCGGTCAAAACGGCGGGCATGACTATTCCTAGCTAGTGGTTGAATCTTGGATTTTTTTGGTGTTTCTCTGATTAAATATATACTTATGTACCTAGAAATGATTTTTTGGGAAAAATAAAGAGCAAACTATGAGGCAGCTGAAGTTCAAATTTGACCCGCTTCCTACTGAATCAGTGAGAATTTGTCTTTTTCACCAGAGGTGGATCAAAACTTTTGAAACCCAACCATTTGGTCAATTGTGAATCAAATATGGCCTAGTATTTTAGAAAAATGATTTGGTCCAATTTTGCTACAAATATATGGTAGGTCCTTCACAAAAAGAACTCAATTCGGACACTCGGAAAATGGAAAATGAATTTTCCGTGCAAAGAAAATGAAAACTTCCTTAGGCAACATTGTTTGCCATTCCAAGATGCACCCTTGTGCACAATATGAGATCATTTGAACAAACTATGCCATGAATGTGGCCATAAGATTGATCATTTGGCTTGAAAGCCATGAATCTTCACGCGTGATAGCTCATTTCATAGAACACTTTTTTAAAATATTTGCCGTATTACAAGTTTATTATTTTTCCTGGAAACTTGGTCACATATAATGACACAATGCGAAGGTTTCCAATTTTTTGATTTTGTTTGAATTTTTTATGCCCGTTTCAAAATGCGGTCAAAACGGCGGGCATGAACGTTCCTAGCTAGTGGTTGAATCTTGGATTTTTTTGGTGTTTCTCTTATTAAATATATACTTATGTACCTAGAAATGATTTTTGGAAAAAATAAAGAGCAAACTATGAGGCAGATGTAGTTCAAATTTGACCCGCTTCCTACTGAATCGGCGAGAATTTGTCTTTTTCACCAGAGGTGGATCAAAACTTTTGAAACCCAAACATTTGGTCAATTGTGAATCAAATATGGCCTAGTATTTTAGAAAAATGATTTGGTACAATTTTGCAACAAACATATGGTAGGTCCTTCACAAAAAGAACTCAATTCGGGCACTCAGAAAATGGAAAATGAATTTTCCGTGCAAAGAAAATGAAAACTCCATTAGGCAACATTGTTTGGAATTCCAAGATGCACCCTTGTGCACAATATGAGATCATTTGAACAAACTATGCTATGAATGTGGCCATAAGATTGATCATTTGGCTTGAAAGCCATGAATCTTCACGCATGATAGCTCATTTTTGTGAACACCTTTTTAAAATAATTGCCATATTACAAGTTTATTATTTTTCCTGGAAACTTGGTCACATATAATGACACAATGCGAAGGTTTTCCAATTTTTTTATATTTTTATGCCCGTTTCAAAATGCGGTCAAAACAGCGGGCGTGACCGTTCCTAGCTAGTGGTTGAACCTTGAAAAACTTTTGATGTTTCTCTGATTAAATTGATACTTATGTACCTAGAAATGATTTTTAGAAAAAATAAAGAGCAAACCATAAGGTAGCTGCAGTTCAAATTGGACCCGCTTCCAGCTGAATCGGTGGAAATTTATCTTTTTCACGAGAGGTGTATAGAACCTTTTGACAACCAACAATTTTGTCAATTGTACGTTAAATATGCATTAGTATTTTCTAAAAATTATGCGGTACAATTTTGCAACAAATACATGTTAGGTTATTCACAAAAAAACCCATTTTGGGCACTCGAAAAATAGAAAATGGCTCTTTGTGCAATGAAAATGAAACCCCCCAAATCAACATTATTTGTCATCCTAAGATACATACATGTGCACAATATTGATTGATTTTAACAAACTATAAGTGGTTAATATGTTGAATGTTTGCCCTAAATAAGAGGATAAAAACTATAAGAAAAACAAAAGATTTTTTTTACACAACCTTAATTCTGATTGGTTGAATTAGCTATGGCATGGATCGATGACATGGTGGAGATCCGTCCATCCATACAGCCATCCACCGTCCATCCAACCCACTGATACAGATCCTACCCTACCCTGCGCTTTTCTCCCTGATCTAGATCCACCTCTCCCCCTCCCCGCCGCCTCCCCTCACCTTCTGTCCCCGATCCAGATCCACACGCCGCCGCCGCCCCTCATCTCCCTCGACGCCTCCCATCCCCACCGACGACCTCGATGCCCTTCTCCCCCACCAGCGCCGCCCCCAT
>NC_041387.1:47210181-47212339 GCF_002162155.2 Triticum dicoccoides
GCTCATCTTGGTGTTGCGCCAGCGTGTGCGTCATGCCGCACCATCGGAAAAGCCTCCTCTGGCATCCTGCACCAAGCCTCCTCCGACTTGGGGGCGCCACCGCGAGCCTCCTCCGACTCGGGGGCGCCACCGCGAGCCTCCTCCGACTCGGGGGCGCCACCGCGAGCCTCCTCCAACTCGGGCGCCGCGAGCCGCCCTACCGGGAGCAGCGTCGGTGTCCTTCCGACTCTCCTGCTCGACAACGCCATCGCCTAGGGTATTTTTTTCTTTGCCTGTCTCAATCCTATACCATGCGGTCTGTGAACTTCAGAAGCATATGTGCAGATCAATTAGTGTAATTAGTGTATTCACTGTGGGATCCATGGCCCCCCTCCCTCCCAGATCCACTAGGCCACGCTCCTCCCATGGGATCCATGGCGCGGGTCACCCTACAACAGCTGATCTGTGACGAGCGAGACAGGGAAGAGGTGTTCCTTCTCATGGTCTGCAGTGCATCTCGCATTCCACGGCGTCCTTGGCGAGATGTACGCGACATCTTCAGCACGTACAACTTCATGTGGCAGTGGAGATCAGAAGCTACGGCTGTACGACCATAGTGGTGGTAAGAGAAGTACGGCCCCTTCCCTTCCTTGCTAGCTAGTAGCTGTTTTGATTTTGGTTGGTCCAATCCGATCCAATCCTGCCATGTAGTCTGGTTATAACATATGAGAGGGACACCTACAGTTGAGTTTCAGTTTGACAACATTTGACGCACATGTATTGGGGTATTTGGTTTACTTCTATTTGTATGTGCATTTCTTAAATTGAAAATAAAATTAGTTGGGTATTCAATTCCTACGAACCAATCTGCAACATTTTTTATTTAACATGTACTACATCAGCAACTTAAATTTGTCTGTTTCATTTACCAAATTTTTAGAGGCTTGATAGATATCAATGTCACCCTGCTGTTGGTTTGCTTGCTGGAGTCTTGGGGGGGGGGGGTAGGTCCCTCTGCCGAGTTGCAAGAAGCTGGCTGGGGAGCACTGCTGCTTAGTGGCACATTATTTACACCCTTCAGGTTTATACTGTTTTTTACTAGATCAAACTTGATCCATGCTCTTATAGGTATTAGGCCATTATGTAGGTGAAGTTATATTACAGCTATATGCTTCGTAGCTTGCTATTCTTGATCCATGCTCCTATATGTATTAGGCGATCAGGTAGGTGAAGTTAGAGCTGTTTCTGGCATGCATGAGGGGAAGGGGGTAACGCCCCGGATCTGATGCGCCAGGTGTCTGTCAGTTATTCGCCGTCGTTGCCATGTTGTTGCCATGTCTTTTGCTTGCGTGTTGCATTTTGCCATGTCATCATCTGCATTTCATCTGCATGTTTTTCAAAACTTGCATCCGTTCATGTTCTTCCGGTTCTCTCTATTGTCCGTTCGGAGTCCGGACCTCTCGCGCGCGCCCGTCGCTCCTCTCAGACCTTGTTTTCGTGTGCGGGTGTTAAACGTTCTCGGAAAGGCCCGAGGTTTGCCAATTCGCCTTGGTATACCACCGGTAGACCGCCTGTCAAGTTTCGTGCCATTTGGAGGTCGTTTGGTACTCCAATGGTTAACCGCGTAGCCCGAAACTCCCTTTCTCTTTGCAGCCCAGCACCCCCTCCAAAGTGGCCCAAAACCCAGCAAACTCCTCTCCATGCTCTCGGTCATTCGATCACGATCGTGTGGGAGAAGACCGTGCCTCATTTGGACTCTCCTAGCTCCTAGAAACTATATATATGTGCTCTCCCCAAGATTTCGCACTCCAAACACCCCCAAACCCTAGATATTCCCGTCCGCGCCGCGCCGGACATGTCCAACCCGGCCGGACGCATCTCCGCCGCCGCCCGCAGCCTATGGCGCGCCGCCATGTGGCACCCCTCACCGTCCCCGCCGCCGCGGCCCGGAGAGCCCGGATCGGGCCCTCCCGGCCCATCTCCCTGCGCCGCCGCCCGGATCTCGCCCGTCCTCCGCGCCGCCGCCTCCGGCCGGGCGCCGCCCCGCGCCTCCGCCTCCGGCCGGTCGCCGCCCCGCGCCTCCAACTCCGGTCGGGCGCCGCCCCGCAGCTCGCCGCTCCGCCTCCGCCGTCGCCGGCTAGATCCGGCCTCCGGCCGGCTGGATCCGGCTTCCCGCGCC
>NC_041387.1:47212503-47278994 GCF_002162155.2 Triticum dicoccoides
GTCGCCGGTGCCGCCTTAGGTGCCGCCGCCGCCGCCGCCCTGCCATGGCCTCGGTCGGCCTCGTCGGGCAGGACGACGAGGGCCGCCTGGGCGCCTCCCTCTCACGCCGCGTGGGCCTCTCCGCGGTCCGGCCCAGCGCGCCTCCCCCGCGTCCCAGCGCCTCGGCCCAGCCCAACTACCCGCCGGCCCGCTTCCTCTTCAACATGGGCCGAGCCCATGGTGAGAAGCCTCCGAATCCCGCCCTGCGCGCTAGTTGCTATTTGACGCCCATCCTGTTTTTTTACTGAAAACTGCCAAGTCCTTAAATAGTTGCATTCTGGTGCATACTTTAACCTGCTGTATCTCCATGCATACTGCTCCATTTTGTGCGTGTAATATGTCAAATTGTTTGCCTCAACGAGTACTTCATTTCATTCCATTGCATCATGTTCATTTGAGCACATCTTGATGCCTAAATCTTCGTTGCAAGAGTGCTATGTGATGTTAATCTGCAGAAACTGTTATAACATGCTCATTTGTCATTTTTGCCATGTTTGATGTGTCCATCCTATGAGGTTGATGTCTACATGTGTTTTGAACTATGCCATGCCATCTTTGCAGTGGTGTAGGCCATGTTTTTTTGTGATCAATGTGGTGACTATAACAAGCATGTAAACTAGGCTTCGTGATGTTGCTGATTTTAGTCCCTGTTCTGCTGTTATTTTGATGCCATGTAAACTTGATGCTACAGAGAGATCCTTGCATATTTTGAGTTACTTCAGTAAGGATGTTCTGAACATATGGTTAACCTCTAGCCATTCATGCCCCTAGTTGCAATTATGGAGTAGTCTAGCATGTCATTTTCGTGCTCTACTTTTGCTTCAAATTGTTTCCTGGCAGATTGTTTACATGTTATTCAATTTTGCCAAGGTTGTTGTAGTTGATCCTTGCATGCTATGAACTTGTTCTTACCTTAGTTTGTTTCATAAACATGCCTTCTTGCTGATGCTATGCTTATCTTGTCATGCAATGATTTTTGGTGAGTGAATCAAGCTTGTTAAGTAGTGTACTTGCTGTTGCTGTTTTGCTAGGTTGAATCTGTTATTTTGTGATGCTATGTAAACCTGCTTCTACAAGTCATTCTATGCATAATCTGGAGATGTTCACTAAGGATGTTTTGTTCTACATGTTATGCTCTATCCACCCATGCCCCTGGTTGCATTTATAGCTTGCTGTAGATTGTTGTTATCTTGCTCGAAAGTTGCTAAATAATGTTGCTGTGAGCCTGTTAACATTAAGTTCAGTTGTTGCCATGATTGTTGCTAGTGATCCATGCACCCTATGAAGTTGATCTTTCCATGCTTAGCTTCATAAACATGTCTTCTAAATGTTGGGTGCCTTGCCATGCCATGTATTTCTCTGTGGTGAGTGGTACAAGCTCATCTACATGCCTACTTATTGTTGTTCCTGCCATGTATGAATCTGTATTATAACTTGCTATGTTTACATGGGTGCCATCATTTCTTCTGATCCTTTTTGGCTCATGGTAAGTAAGGGAATTTTGTTCTATGCTATTAGTAGATTCATGCCATGCCTTTGTTTGCCATGATAAGTTCCTGTAACATGTTGTTTGATAGCTCTAAACATTGCAACCTGATGTTATTTTCTGCAAAGTCTGAAACTGATATTATTTGCTATCTTGCCATGTGTGTTTGGGCATGGTCTAGTAGTTTCTGGAGATAGCTCAGTGTTCATGTTTTGTTATGCTTTACCTGTACATCATGCCCATGTCTTTTGTTTTCATGTTGAGATGCTGTAGCATGTTGTTTTAGTGCTTGCAATATGCCTAGTTGCTGTTTTGGACAGATTGTTGCTATAACTTGTATAGTGTGTGTGTGTGTGTTGCACCGTTGCTCCGTTTTGAGTGAGCTCTATATGAAACTTGCTTGATTTTGCATGTAGCTTCATATTATCATGTTGCATCCTTGTTTTGCGGTGTTTGCTTGATGTTTGTATTTTTTTCATCAATGCCATGTTTAACTTGTTTTGCTCATATCTGCTAGGCCGTAGCTCCGAACTAAATGAACTTTATATGTAACTTGACTAGAATCTCATGTAGATCATCTTGGTGCATCTTAACTTGCTGTTTAACAACTTGAACATAAGGTTTATTCAGATCTGGACCAATTTCGAAATTTGCATATGAGGACTTACCGGAATTGGTATATGTTGTTCCCGGCCTCATTTAAACTTGCCTTGATGTGTTGTTCTTGTTTGCATCATCCCTTGCCATGAGTAGCTTCATGTAGCCTTGTCATGCATCATGCTTGTTGTGCATCATGCCTTGTTCATGTGTGGTGTGTTTACCTTGTTGTGTGCTTCTTCTCGATAGTTCCTGTTTCGTTGCGATCGTGAGGATTCGTTCGTCTACGCTTGGTTCGGCTTCATCCGTCCGTCTTCTTCATGGACTCGTTATTCTTCCTTGCGGGATTTCAGGCAAGATGACCGCTACCCTGGATCTCACTACTATCATTGCTATGCTAGTTGCTTCGTTCTATCGCTATCCTGCGTTACCTATCTTTTGCTCCTCAAGCCTCACAAATTGCCATGAACCTCTAACCTTTGACACCCTTCCTAGCAAACCATTGCTTGGCTATGTTACCGCTTTGCTCAGCCCTCTTATAGCGTTGTTAGTTGCAGGTGAAGTTGAAGATTGCTCCATGACGGACAGGATTTTGGTTGGGATATCACAATATCTCTTATATTATTAATGCATCTATGTACTTGGTAAAGGGTGGAAGGATCGGCCTTATGCATGGTGTTTTGTTCCACTCTTGCCGCCCTAGTTTCCGTCATATCGGTGTTATGTTCCCGGATTTTTGCGTTCCTTACGCGGTCGGGTGATTTATGGGACCCCCTTGACAGTTCGCTTTGAATAAAACTCCTCCAACAAGGCCCAACATTGGTTTTACCATTTGCCTCACCACCACCTACATTTCCCTTGGGAGTAATTAACCCAAGAGCCCCCCCCGGGCCAATGCTTGTCTAACTGTTGGTCCAAACTAGAGCACCGTGCGGGGCCATCCCTTGGCAACTTGGGTTACGTCGGTTCATGTACGCTTCGCTCATCCGGTGTGCCCTGAGAACGAGATATGTGCAGCTCCTATCGGGATTTGTCGGCACAGCGGGCGGTCTTGCTGGTCTTGTTTTACCATTATCGAAATGTCTTGTAAACCGGGATTCCGAGTCTGATCGGGTCTTCCTGGGAGAAGGTATATCCTTCGTTGATCGCGAGAGCTTATCATGGGCTAAGTTGGGACACCCCTGCAGGGTATAATCTTTCGAAAGCCGTGCCTGCAGTTATAGGCAGATGGGAATTTGTTAATGTGCGGTTGTAGATAACTTGACACCTGATCTGAATTAAAATGCATCAACCGCGTGTTTAACCGCGATGGTCTCTTTTCGGCGGAGTCCGGGAAGTGAACACGGTCTTTGGGTTATGTTTGACGTAAGTAGGGGTTCAGGATCACTTCTTGATCATTGCTAGCTTCACGACCATTCCTTTTGCTCTCTTCTCGCTCTTATTTGCGTATGTTAGCCACCATATCATGCTTAGTCGCTGCTGCAGCCTCACCACTTATCCTTTCCTTACCCATCAAGCTTTGCTAGTCTTGATACCCATGGTAATGGGATTGCTGAGTCCTCGTGGCTCACAGATTACTACAACAACAGTTGCAGGTACAGGTTATGCGATGATCATGACGCAAGAGCAATGTTGCTTGTTTTGGAGTTCTTCTTCTGCTTCTTCTTCGATCAGGGTTAGGTTCTAGGTCGGCATCCTAGGCTAGCAGGGTGGATGTCTTTCGAGTTTCTGTTTGTGTTTCATCCGTAGTCGGATGATGCTCTTACGTATTGTGTTGATGTATTCGTGTGGCATTGTATGCCTTATGTATGTATCCCCATCTATTATGTAATGTTGATGTAATGATATCCACCTTGCAAAAGCGTTTCAATATGCTGGTATATCCTTAGTAGGACCTTCGAGTTCCTTTTGGATAGGGTCGCATATTGGGCGTGACAAGTTGGTATCAGAGCCTCGACCAACCTTAGGAGCCCCCTTGATTGATCGTGTAGTTTGGCCGTTGTTGAGTCTAGAAGAAAACTTTTTCTGAGTCTAGTTATATTGGAGAGTAGGAATTCTTTTTACTCCTCAGCCCCTTCGTCGCTCTGGTCAGGAATCTTGACGTAGGTGTTTTGAATTACACCTCTTCCCCTTCAAATTTTTTCTTTAGGATCACGCAATTGGTTTTCCGGTAGTTGTTCCTCAGCTCTTTTGATCCGGTGCATTTCTCGTCAAGTTGACTCGACCATCTTCATCTTTGAGTTCAGTCCTAAGTTGTTTTCTTTTCCCACCCGCCCTCCCTTCTTCTCCTCAGAACCGGAGTCCGTAATCGAGTATCCATCCTACTCGTGTGAAGTCTTTGCTTTCTTTCCTCAATGATTTCAACCGGTGTTCTCTATTCAAGATATTCGTCGGTTCCCCCTCCCGAGTTGCCTTTGTTTTTCCCGCCCTCCCACCCTTTTTCTTCCCAGAGTCCGACTCTCTCTCGACCATCTATCTCATTCGTGCGGAACCTCTTCAGTCTTTCATAAATTATTTCAACCGGTGATTTCTCATCTCGTTTGTCATTCTTCAACTCTTTTCTTCTCCGGTGGATTCAATTCAAGTTTTCGGTAGATCATATCCTTTTTCCTCGAAGTGTTTTCCCTGCTCGTTTGCATCTCGCCATTCAATTATTCCGGAGTTCGGAAGACATCTCAGGAGATTCGTCTGTGTTCCAATTAATTCGAGGTTGTCACCTCATTCAAATATTTCAATTGATCCGGTGCATCATCTATCTCTTCAAAAGTCCTTTCCAACGATGTTATCTCTTCAGTGGGCCCTAACCCACAGGTCTTTTCCCAGGATCTTACCTGACTCTTCTAATTTCCCCGGAGTTATTCTCAATTCTTTTCAAGTGTGACGTAAGAATGGATTCCATCAGTCACATGCCTTCTCCAAGATCGTTTTCAAACTCTTCTCATTGTTGGCTCAACCTCTTCGCTTTTCATTCTCCCGGAGTATCTCAGTAATTTTGGTGGTGTTTCCAGTCGTCATTTGAAGACCGAAGAAGAGTTTTTCCTCTAAATTTTGCCCGTTCTCCCGAAGATTCGTGGTTCTAGCTTCTTGTTACCCTCTCGAATTATTCCATTTGTCAGTTATTCTTTTCTTACCCATCCGGAGTATTCAGGAGTTGATTTCTTTTTCGTTTCATCGGAGGCCATCGTTCTAGAAGAATTCTTAGTCCTCTCATTTCAGCTACCGTTATCCATTTATCCCGGTGCTTCGTTCAAGTGTTCTTTAATCAGCTCATTATCTCTTCGTTCTTTTGCATCTAAAATCCCCTCAACCATATTTGTTCTTCTAATTCTTCCCGGCTATTCAGTCTCTTTCATCACTCATTTTCGAATTCTTACGGTGGTTCATTCAGATTCTTTTTCCTTTGTTATCGTATCAATCCATTCCTTCTTTCAATCCAACCGGTGGTTCATGAAGACCTTCTCAAGTTTGCGATATGTCACTTCTCAATCCTTTTTTCAAGAAGAATAAGTAGTATGAAAAATCCATTGTTTGTCATCAATCTAATTTGATGAAGGATAAGCATACAATAAATCTTATTCTTATTTCATCCAAGTGAGTAATCCCTTCCTTTAGAGTTTGTTCTTGGTGAATAAATTCTAGTTCCAAGGGTTTATATCTTTTCTTTTCTGGAGTTCAATTTTCCTCAGCCATTTCGTCAGAACCTCCATCTTAATCATCGCAAGGCTCATCTTATTCTTTCATCCTTCAATTTTATCTCGTCTTCCTTTTGTTACCGGAGTTCTTCATGGTGGTTCCTCATGATTTAATTCATTTCTCGAGAGTTCATCAAGATCTTGTTGGTGGAGTTCAAGTATCTTTTCTTCTCGCATCTTGAAGTGTAATTAATTCTCCGTATTCTTTTGAAGTGGAGTTTTGCATGTCTTTGTTCTTCTAAGCTATCTGATCATTTCCGTTTGTGGCCGGTTAATACCTAAAAATCTTGAGATGTTACCTATAAGTCCACAACAAGCTTATTCTTTCGTTGTTGATTTTCTCGACAACTTCGTTCAATCCTTCCTTCTATGTCCTTTCAATTTCATTCTTTCAATTCTTTCAGAGGCATTGCATTGTTCATCTCGTCAAGTGCCATCTCTTTGGGTGAAGTTCGTGTTCTATTGTTTCCTTGTTTTAACCGGAGTGCTACCAAAATTGTTTCAATCTTATTCGTTTCTTATCTCGTTCTAACAGGAGTGGTTTCATAGTCTATCTGATTCAGTGAGCTTTCGATTCTCGTCATGCTCGCCGTTCCTCTCTTCTTCTCGAATGCTCTCGATTCCTTGCCTCTTCTCTTGAGTTCTTGTTTCACCTCATCCCTTTTTCTCTTCCATCTCGGTCCTAAGATCTCGGGACGAGATCTCTTGTTAGTGGAGGAGTGTTGTAACGCCCCGGATCTGCTGCGCCAGGTGTCTGTTAGTTATTCGCCATCGTTGCCATGTTGTTGCCATGTCTTTTGCTTGCGTGTTGCATTTTGCCATGTCATCATCTGCATTTCATCTGCATGTTTTTCAAAACTTGCATCCGTTCGTGTTCTCCCCGTTCTCTCCGTTGTCCGTTCGGAGTCCGGACCTCTCGCACGCGCCCGTCGCCCCTCTCCGACCTTGTTTTCGTGTGCGGGTGTTAAACGTTCTCGGAATGGCCCGAGGTTTGCCAAGTGGCCTTGGTATACCACCGGTAGACCGCCTGTCAAGTTTCATGCCATTTGGAGGTCGTTTGGTACTCCAACGGTTAACCGCGTAGCCCGAAACTCCCTTTCACTTTGCAGACCAGCACCCCCTCCAAAGTGGCCCAAAACCTAGCAAACTACCCTCCATGCTCTCGGTCGTTCGATCACGATCGTGTGGGCGAAGACCGTGCCTCATTTGGACTCTCCTAGCTCCCAGAAACTATATATATGTGCTCTCCCCGAGATTTCGCAGTCCAAACACCCCCAAACCCTAGATATTCCCGTCCGCGCCGCGCCGGACATGTCCAACCCGGCCGGACGCATCTCCGCCGCCGCCCGCAGCCTATGGCGCGCCGCCACGTGGCGCCCCGCGCTGTCCCCGCCGCCGCGGCCCGGAGAGCCCGGATCGGGCCCTCCCGGCCCATCTCCCCGCGCCGCCGCCCGGATCTCGCCCGTCCTCCGCGCCGCCACCTCCGGCCGGTCGCTGCCCCACGCCTCCAACTCCGGTCGGGCGCCGCCCCGCGCCTCGCCGCTCCGCCTCCGCCGTCGCCGGCCAGATCCGGGCCTCCGGCCGGCCGGATCCGGCTTCCCGCGCCGTCGCCCGCCATTCCCGGCCTGCCCGCGTCGTCGGTGCCGCCTTAGGCGCCGCCGCCGCCGCCGCCCTGCCATGGCCTCAGTCGGCCTCGTCGGGCAGGACGACGAGGGCCGCCTGGGCGCTTCCCTCTCATGCCGCGTGGGCCTCTCCGCGGTCCGGCCCAGCGCGCCTCCCTCGCGGCCCAGCGCCTCAGCCCAGCCCAGCTCCCTGCCGGCCCGCCTCCTGTTCAACCTGGGCCGAGCCCATGGTGAGAAGCCTCCGAATCCCGCCCTGCGCGCTAGTTGCTATTTGACGCCCATCCTGTTTTTTTACTGAAAACTGCTAAGTCCTTAAATAGTTGCATTCTGGTGCATACTTTGACCTGTTGTATCTCCATGCATACTACTCCGTTTTGTGCGTGTAATATGTCAAATTGTTCAACTCAACGAGTACTTCATTTAATTCCATTGCATCATGTTCATTTGAGCTCATCTTGATGCCTGAATCTTCGTTGCAAGAGTGATATGTGATGTTAATCTGCTGAAACTGTTATAACATGCTCATTTGTCATTTTTGCCATGTTTGATGTGTGCATCCTATGAGGTTGATGTCTACATGTGTTTTGAACTATACCATGCCATCTTTGCAGTGGTGTAGGCCATGTTTTTTGTGATCAATGTGGTGACTATAACAAGCATGTAAACTAGGCTTCGTGATGTTGCTGATTTTAGTCCCTGTTCTGCTGTTATTTTGATGCCATGTAAACTTGATGCTACAGAGAGATCCACGCATATTTTGAGTTACTTCAGTAAAGATGTTTTGAACATACGGTTATCCTCTAGCCATTCATGCCCCTGGTTGCAATTATGGAGTAGTCTAGAATGTCATTTTCGTGCTCTACTTTTGCTTCAAAATGTTTCCTGGCAGATTGTTTACATGTTATTCAATTTTGCCAAGGTTGTTGTAGTTGATCCTTGCATGCTATGAACTTGTTCTTGCCTTGGTTTGTTTCATAAACATGACTTCTTGTTGATGCTATGATTATCTTATCATGCAATGACTTGTGGTGAGTGAATCAAGCTTGTTAAGTAGTGTACTTGTTGCTGCTGTTTTGCTAGGCTGAATCTGTTATTTCGTGATGCTATGTAAACCTGCTTCTACAAGCCATTCTATGCATAATCTGGAAATGTTCACTAAGGGTGTTTTGTTCAACATGTTATGCTCTATCCACTCATGTCCCTGGTTGCATTTATAGCTTGTTGTAGATTATTGTTATCTTGCTCCAAAGTTGCTAAATAATGTTGCTGTTAGCCTGTTAACATTAAGTTCAGTTGTTACCATGATTGTTGCTAGTGATCCATGCACCCTATGAAGCCATGCTTAGCTTCATAAACATGTCTTCTTAATGTTGGGTGCCTTTCCATGCCATGTATTGCTCTGTGGTGAGTGGTACAAGCTCATCTACATGCCTACTTATTGTTGTTCCTGCCATGTATGAATCTGTATTATAACTTGCTATGTTTACATGGGTGCCATCATTTCTTCTGATCCTTTTTGGCTCATGGTCAGTAAGGGACTTTTGTTCTATGCTATTAGTAGATTCATGACATGCCTTTGTTTGCCATGATAAGTTCCTGTAACATGTTGTTTGATAGCTCTAAACATTGCAACCTGATGTTATTTTGTGCAAAGTCTGAAACTGATATTATTTGCTATCTTGTCATGTGTGTTTGAGCATGTTCTAGTAGTTTCTGGAGATAGCTCAGTGTTCATGTTTTGTTATGCTTTACCTGTACATCATGCCCATGTCTTTTGTTTTCATGTTGAGATGTTGTAGCATGTTGTTTTAGTGCTTGCAATATGCCTAGTTGTTGTTTTGGACAGATTGTTGCTATAACTTGTATAGTGTGTGTGTGTTGCACCGTTGCTCCATCTTGAGTGTGCTCTATATGAAACTTGCTTGATTTTGCATGTAGCTTCATATTATCATGTTGCATACTTGTTTTGAGGAGTTTGCTTGATGTTTGTATGCATTTTGCATCAATGCCATGTTTAACTTGTTTTGCTCATATCTGCTAGGCCGTAGCTCCGAACTAAATGAACTTTATATGTAACTTGAATTGAATCTCGTGTAAATCATCTTGGTGCATCTTAACTTGCTGTTTAACAACTTGAACATAAGGTTTATTCAGATCTAGACCAATTTCGAAATTTGCATATGAGGACTTACCGGAATTGTTATATGTTGTTCCCGGCCTCATTTAAACTTGCCTTGATGTGTTGTTCTTGTTTGCATCATCCCTTGCCATGAGTAGCTTCATGTAGCCTTGTCATGCATCATGCTTGTTGTGCATCATGCCTTGTTCATGTGTGGTGTGTTTACCTTGTTGTGTGCTTCTTCTCGATAGTTCCTGTTTCGTTACGATCGTGAGGATTCGTTCGTCTACGCTTGGTTCGGCTTCATCCATTCGTCTTCTTCATGGACTCGTTCTTCTTCCTTGCAGGATTTCAGGCAAGATGACCGCTACCCTGGATCTCACTACTATCATTGCTATGCTAGTTGCTTCGTTCTATCGCTATGCTGCGTTACCTATCTTTTGCTCCTCAAGCCTCCCAAATTGCCATGAACCTCTAACATTTGACACCCTTCCTAGCAAACCATTGCTTGGCTATGTTACCGCTTTGCTCAGCCCTCTTATAGCGTTGTTAGTTGCAGGTGAAGTTGAAGATTGCTCCATGACGGACAGGATTTTGGTTGGGATATCACAATATCTCTTATATTATTAATGCATCTATATACTTGGTAAAGGGTGGAAGGATCGGCCTTATGCATGGTGTTTTGTTCCACTCTTGCCGCCCTAGTTTCCGTCATATCGGTGTTATGTTCCCGGATTTTTGCGTTCCTTACGCGGTCGGGTGATTTATGGGACCCCCTTGACAGTTCGCTTTGAATAAAACTCCTCCAACAAGGCCCAACATTGGTTTTACCATTTGCCTCACCACCACCTACATTTCCCTTGGGAGTAATTAACCCAAGGGTCATCTTTATTATAGCCCCCCCGGGCCAATGCTTGTCTAAGTGTTGGTCCAAACTAGAGCACCGTGCGGGGCCATCCCTTGGCAACTTGGGTTACATTGGTTCATGTACGCTTCGCTCATCCGGTGTGCCCTGAGAACGAGATATGTCCAGCTCCTATCGGGATTTGTCGGCACAGCGGGCGGTCTTGCTGGTCTTGTTTTACCATTGTCGAAATGTCTTGTAAACCGGGATTCCGAGTCTGATCGGGTCTTCCTGGGAGAAGGTATATCCTTCGTTGATCGCGAGAGCTTACCATGGGCTAAGTTGGGACACCCCTGCAGGGTATAATCTTTCAAAAGCCGTGCTTGTGGTTATAGGCAGATGGGAATTTGTTAATGTCCAGTTGTATATAACTTGACACCAGATCCGAATTAAAACGCATCAACCGCGTGTGTAACCATGATGGTCTCCGTTCGGCGGAGTCCGGGAAGTGAACACGGTCTTTGGGTTATGGTTGACGTAAGTAGGGGTTCAGGATCACTTCTTGATCATTGCTAGCTTCACGACCGTTCCTTTTGCTCTCTTCTCGCTCTTATTTGCGTATGTTAGCCACCATATCATGCTTAGTCGCTGCTGCAGCCTCACCACTTATCCTTTCCTTACCCATTAAGCTTTGCTAGTCTTGATACCCATGGTAATGGGATTGCTGAGTCCTCGTGGCTCATAGATTACTACAACAAAGTTGCAGGTACAGGTTATGCGATGATCATGACGCGAGAGCGATGTTGCTTGTTTTGGAGTTCTTCTTCTGCTTCTTCTTCGATCAGGGTTAGGTTCCAGGTCAGCAGCCTGGGCTAGCAGGGTGGATGTCGTTCGAGTTTCTGTTTGTGTTTCATCCGTAGTCGGATGATGCTCTTATGTATTGTGATGATGTATTCGTGTGGCATTGTATGCCTTATGTATGTATCCCCATCTATTATGTAATGTTGATGTAATGATATCCACCTTGCAAAAGCGTTTCAATATGCGGGTCTATCCTTAGTGGGACCTTCGAGTTCCTTTTGGATAGGGTCGCATGTTGGGCATTGTTGGGTTTCGTAGTAATTTCAAAAAATTTCCTATGCGCACACAGGATCATGTGATGCATAGCAACGAGAGGAGAGTGTTGTCTACGTACCCAACGCAGACCGACTGCGGAAGCAATGACACGACGTAGAGGAAGTAGTCGTACGTCTTCACGATCCAACCGATCAAGCACCGAAACTACGGCACCTCCGAGTTCGAGCACACGTTCAGCTCGATGACGATCCCCGGACTCCGATCCAGCAAAGTGTCGGGGAAGAGTTTCGTCAGCACGACGGCGTGGTGACGATCTTGATGAACTACAGCAGCAGGGCTTCGCCTAAACTCCGCTACAGTATTATCGAGGAATATGGTGGCAGGGGGCACCGCACACGGCTAAGGAATCGATCACGTGGATCAACTTGTGTCAACTTGTGTGTTTAGAGGTGCCCCTGCCTCCGTATATAAAGGAGGAGAGGAGGGGAGGCTGGCCGTCCAAAGAGGGAGGCGCAGGAGAGTCCTACTCCCTCTGGGAGTAGGATTCCTCCCCCCAATCCTAGTCCAACTAGGATTCCTCGGAGGGGAAGGGAGAGAGGGGGGCCGGCCACCTTCTCCTAGTCCTAATAGGACTAGGGGAGGGGAAAGAGGCGCAGCCACCTTGGGCTGCCCCTTTCTCCTTTCCACTAAGGCCCATGATGGCCCATATGGCTCCCGGGGGGTTCCGGTAACCTCCCGGTAACCCGGTAAAATCCCGATTTCACCCGGAACACTTCCGATGTCCAAACATAGGCTTCCAATATATCAATCTTTACGTCTCGACCATTTCGAGACTCCTCGTCATGTCCGTGATCACATCCGGGACTCCGAACAACCTTCGGTACATCAAAATGCATAAACTCATAATATAACTGTCATCGTAACCTTAAGCGTGCGGACCCTACGGGTTCGAGAACAATGTAGACATGACCGAGACATGTCTCTGGTCAATAACCAATAGCGGGACCTGGATGCCCATATTGGCTCCTACATATTCTACGAAGATCTTTATCGGTCAGACCGCATAACAACATACGTTGTTCCCTTTGTCATCGGTATGTTACTTGCCCGAGATTCGATCTTCGGTATCCAATACCTAGTTCAATCTCGTTAACGGCAAGTCTCTTTACTCGTTCCGTAATACATCATCTCACAACTAACATATTAGTTGTAATGCTTGCAAGGCTTATGTGATGTGTATTACCGAGAGGGCCCAGAGATACCTCTCCGACAATCGGAGTGACAAATCCTAATCTCGAAATACGCCAACCCAACATCGACCATTGGAGACACCTGTAGTACTCCTTTATAATCACCCATTTACGTTGTGACGTTTGGTAGTACCGAAAGTGTTCCTCCGGTAAATGGGAGTTGCATAATCTCATAGTCGTAGGAACATGTATAAGTCATGAAGAAAGCAATAGCAACATACTAAACGATCAGGTGCTAAGCTAATGGAATGGGTCATGTCAATCAGATCATTCTACTAATGATGTGACCTCGTTAATCAAATAAGAACTCATTGTTCATGGTTAGGAAACATAACCATCTTTGATTAACGAGCTAGTCAAGTAGAGGCATACTAGTGACTCTCTGTTTGTCTATGTATTCACACATGTATTATGTTTCCGGAAAATACAATTCTAGCATGAATAATAAACATTTATCATGATTATAAGGAAATAAATAATAACTTTATTATTGCCTCTAGGGCATATTTCCTTCAGTCTCCCACTTGCACTAGAGTCAATAATCTAGATTACACTGTAATGAATCTAACACCCATGGAGCTTTGGTGCTGATCATGTTTTGCTCGTGGAAGAGGCTTAGTCAACGGGTCTGCAATATTCAGATCCGTATGTATCTTGCAAATCTCTATGTCTCCCACCTGGACTAGATCCCGGATGGAGTTGAAGCGTCTCTTGATGTGTTTGGTCCTTTTGTGAAATCTGGATTCCTTTGCCAAGGCAATTGCACCAGTATTGTCACAAAATATTTTCATTGGACCCGATGCACTAGGTATGACACCTAGATCGGATATGAACTCCTTCATCCAGACTCCTTCATTTGCTGCTTCCGAAGCAGCTATGTATTCCGCTTCACATGTAGATCCCGCTATGACGCTTTGTTTAGAACTGCACCAACTGACAGCTCCACCGTTTAATGTAAACATGTATCCGGTTTGCGATTTAGAATCGTCCGGATCAGTGTCAAAGCTTGCATCAACGTAACCTTTTACGATGAGCTCTTTGTCACTTCCATATACGAGAAACATATCCTTAGTCCTTTTCAGGTATTTCAGGATGTTCTTGACCGCTGTCCAGTGATCCATTCCTGGATTACTTTGGTACCTCCCTGCTAAACTTATAGCAAGGCACACATCAGGTCTGGTACACAGCATTGCATACATGATAGAGCCTATGGCTGATGCATAGGGAACATCTTTCATATTCTCTCTATCTTCTGCAGTGGTCGGGCATTGAGTCTTACTCAATTTCACACCTTGTAACACAGGCAAGAACCCTTTCTTTGCTTGATCCATTTTGAATTTCTTCAAAATTTTGTCAAGGTATGTGCTTTGTGAAAGTCCAATTAAGCGTCTTGATCTGTCTCTATAGATCTTAATGCCTAATATGTAAGCAGCTTCACCGAGGTCTTTCATTGAAAAACTTTTATTCAAGTATCCCTTTATTCAATCAGTAATATGTCATCCACATATAATATCAGAAATGCTACAGAGCTCCCACTCACTTTCTTGTAAATACAGGCTTCTCCAAAAGTCTGTATAAAACCAAATGCTTTGATCACACTATCAAAACGTTTATTCCAACTCCGAGAGGCTTGCACCAGTCCATAAATGGATCGCTGGAGCTTGCACACTTTGTTAGCTCCCTTTGGATCGACAAAACCTTCTGGTTGCATCATATACAACTCTTCTTCCAGGAATCCATTCAGGAATGCAGTTTTGACATCCATTTGCCAAATTTCATAATCATAAAATGTGGCAATTGCTAACATGATTCGGACGGACTTAAGCATCGCTACGGGTGAGAAGGTCTCATCGTAGTCAATTCCTTGAACTTGCCGAAAACCTTTTGCGACAAGTCGAGCTTTGTAGACAGTAACATTACCATCAGCGTCAGTCTTCTTCTTAAAGATCCATTTATTCTCAATCGCTTGCCGATCATCGGGCAAGTCAACCAAAGTCCATACTTTGTTCTCATACATGGATCCCATCTCAGATTTCATGGCTTCTAGCCACTTTGCGGAATCTGGGCTCACCATCGCTTCTTCATAGTTCGTAGGTTCATCATGATCTAGTAGCATGACCTCCAGAACAGGATTACCGTACCACTCTGGTGCGGATCTTACTCTGGTTGATCTACGAAGTTCAGTAGTATCTTGATCTGAAGTTTCATGATCATTATCATTGGCTTCCTCACTAACTGGTGTAGGTGTCACTGAAACAGTTTTCTGTGATGAACTACTTTCCAGTAAGGGAGCAGGTACAGTTACCTCGTCAAGTTCTACTTTCCTCCCACTCTCTTCTTTCGAGAGAAACTCCTTCTCTAGAAATGATCCATTCTTAGCAACAAATGTTTTGCCTTCGGATCTGTGATAGAAGGTGTACCCAACAGTTTCCTTTGGGTATCCTATGAATACACATTTCTCCGATTTGGGTTCGAGCTTATCAGGTTGAAGCTTTTTCACATAAGCATCGCAGCCCCAAACTTTAAGAAACGACAACTTTGGTTTCTTGCCAAACCATAGTTCATAAGGCGTCGTCTCAACGGATTTTGATGGTGCCCTATATAACGTGAATGCGGCCGTCTCTAAAGCATATCCCCAAAATGATAGCGGTAAATCTGTAAGAGACATCATAGATCGCACCATATCTAGTAAAGTACGATTACGATGTTCGGACACACCATTACGCTGTGGTGTTCCGGGGGGCGTGAGTTGCGAAACTATTCCACAGTTTTTCAAATGTACACCAAACTCGTAACTCAAATATTCTCCTCCACGATCAGATCGTAGAAACTTTATTTTCTTGTTACGATGATTTTCAACTTCACTCTGAAATTCTTTGAACTTTTCAAATGTTTCAGACTTATGCTTCATTAAGTAGATATATCCATATCTGCTCAAATCATCTGTGAAGGTGAGAAAATAACGATATCCGCCACGAGCCTCAATATTCATCGGACCACATACATCGGTATGTATGATTTCCAACAAATCTGTTGCTCTCTCCATAGTACCGGAGAACGGTGTTTTAGTCATCTTGCCCATGAGGCACGGTTCGCAAGTACCAAGTGATTCATAATCAAGTGGTTTCAAAAGTCCATTAGTATGGAGTTTCTTCATGCGTTTTACACCGATATGACCTAAACGACAGTGCCACAAATAAGTTGCACTTTCATTATCAACTCTGTATCTTTTGGTTTCAACATTATGAATATGTGTATTACTACTATCGAGATTTAGTAAGAATAGACCACTCTTCAAGGGTGCATGACCATAAAAGATATTACTCATATAAATAGAACAACCATTATTCTCTGATTTAAATGAATAACCGTCTCGCATTAAACAAGATCCAGATATAATGTTCATGCTCAACGCTGGCACCAAATAACAATTATTTAGGTCTAATATTAATCCCGAAGGTAGATGTAGAGGTAGCGTGCCGACCGCGATCACATCGACTTTGGAACCGTTTCCCACGCGCATCGTCACCTCGTCCTTTGCCAGTGCCCGCTTATTCTGTAGTCCCTGTTTCAAGTTGCAAATATTAGCAACAGAACCAGTATCAAATACCCAGGTGCTACTGCGAGCATTGGTAAGGTACACATCAATAACATGTATATCACATATACCTTTGTTCACCTTGCCATCCTTCTTATCCGCCAAATACTTGGGGCAGTTCCGCTTCCAGTGACCAGTCTGCTTGCAGTAGAAGCACTCAGTTTCAGGCTTAGGTCTAGACTTGGGTTTCTTCTCTTGAGCAGCAACTTGCTTGCCGTTCTTTTTGAAGTTCCCCTTTTTCTTCCCTTTGCCCCTTTTCTTGAAACTAGTGGTCTTGTTAACCATCAACACTTGATGCTCCTTCTTGATTTCTACCTCCGCAGCTTTTAGCATTGCGAAGAGCTCGGGAATAGTCTTGTTCATCCCTTGCATATTATAGTTCATCACGAAGCTCTTGTAGCTTGGTGGCAGTGATTGGAGAATTCTGTCAATGACGCAATCATCTGGAAGATTAACTCCCAATTGAATCAAGTGATTATTATACCCAGACATTTTGAGTATATGCTCACTGACAGAACTGTTCTCTTCCATCTTGCAGCTATAGAACTTATTGGAGACTTCATATCTCTCAATCCGGGCATTTGCTTGAAATATTAACTTCAACTCCTGGAACATCTCATATGCTCCATGACGTTCAAAAACGTCGTTGAAGTCCCGATTCTAAGCCGTAAAGCATGGCACACTGAACTATCGAGTAGTCATCAGCTTTGCTCTGCCAGACGTTCATAACATCTGGCGTTGCTCCAGCAGCAGGCCTGGCACCCAGCGGTGCTTCCAGGACGTAATTCTTCTGTGCAGCAATGAGGATAATCCTCAAGTTACGGACCCAGTCCGTGTAATTGCTACCATCATCTTTCAACTTTGCTTTCTCAAGGAACGCATTAAAATTTAACGGAACAACAGCACGAGCCATCTATCTACAATCAACATAAACAAGCAAGATACTATCAGGGACTAAGTTCATGATAAATTTTAAGTTCAACTAATCATATTATTAAAGAACTCCCACTTAGATAGACATCCCTCTAATCCTCTAAGTGATCACGTGATCCAAATCAACTAAACCATGTCCGATCATCACGTGAGATGGAGTAGTTTCATCGGTGAACATCATTATGTTGATCATATCTACTATATGATTCACGCTCGACCTTTCGGTCTCCGTGTTCCGAGGCCATATCTGCATATGCTAGGCTCGTCAAGTTTAACCTGAGTATTCTGCGTGCGCAACTGTTTTGCACCCGTTGTATTTGAACGTAGAGCCTATCACACCCGATCATCACGTGGTGTCTCAGCACGAAGAACTTTTGCAACGGTGCATACTCAGGGAGAACACTTCTTGATAATTTAGTGAGAGATCATATTATAATGCTACCGTCAATCAAAGCAAGATAAGATGCATAAAAAGATAAACATCACATGCAATTAATATAAGTGATATGATATGGCCATCATTATCTTGTGCTTGTGATCTCCATCTCCGAAGCACCGTCATGATCACCATCGTCACCGGCGCGACACCTTGATCTCCATCGTAGCATCGTTGTCGTCTCGCCAATCTTATGCTTCCACGACTATCACTACCGTTTAGTAATAAAGTAAAGCATTACATCGCGATTGCATTGCATACAATAAAGCGACAACCATATGGCTCCTGCCAGTTGCCGATAACTTGGTTACAAAACATGATCATCTCATACAATAAATTTCAGCATCATGCCTTGACCATATCACATCACAACATGCCCTGCAAAAACAAGTTAGACGTCCTCTACTTTGTTGTTGCATGTTTTACGTGGCTACTACGGGCTTAAGTAAGAACCAATCTCACCTACGCATCAAAACCACAACGATAGTTTGTCAAATAGACTCCGTTTTAACCTTCGCAAGGACCGGGCGTAGCCATACTTGGTTCAACTAAAGTTGGAGAGGCAGTCGCCCGCAAGCCATCTCTGTGCAAAGCACGTCGAGGGAACCGGTCTCGCGTAAGCGTACGCGTAAGGTTGGTCCGGGTCGTCTCGTCCAACAATACCGCTGAACCAAAATATGACATGCTGGTAGGCAGTATGACTTGTATCGTCCACAACTCACTTGTGTTCTACTCGTGCATATAACATCAACATCATTAACCTAGGCTCGGATGCCACTGTTGGGTTTCGTAGTAATTTCAAAAATTTTCCTACGCGCACACAGGATCATGTGATGCATAGCAACGAGAGGAGAGTGTTGTCTACGTACCCAACGCAGACCGACTGTGGAAGCAATGACACGACGTAGAGGAAGTAGTCGTACGTCTTCACGATCCAACCGATCAAGCACCGAAACTACGGCACCTCCGAGTTCGAGCACACGTTCAGCTCGATGACGATCCCCGGACTCCGATCCAGCAAAGTGTCGGGGAAGAGTTTCGTCAGCACGACGGCGTGGTGACGATCTTGATGAACTACAGCAGCAGGGCTTCGCCTAAACTCCGCTACAGTATTATCGAGGAATATGGTGGCAGGGGGCACCGCACACGGCTAAGGAATCGATCACGTGGATCAACTTGTGTCAACTTGTGTGTTTAGAGGTGCCCCTGCCTCCGTATATAAAGGAGTAGAGAGGGGGAGGCTGGCCGGCCATAGAGGGAGGCGCAGGAGAGTCCTACTCCCTCTGGGAGTAGGATTCCTCCCCCCAATCCTAGTCCAACTAGGATTCCTCGGAGGGGAAGGGAGAGAGGGGGGCCGGCCACCTTCTCCTAGTCCTAATAGGACTAGGGGAGGGGGAAGAGGCGCAGCCACCTTGGGTTGCCCCTTTCTCCTTTCCACTAAGGCCCATGAAGGCCCATATGGATCCCGGGGGGTTCCGGTAACCTCCCGGTAACCCGGTAAAATCCCGATTTCACCCGGAACACTTCCGATGTCCAAACATAGGCTTCCAATATATCAATCTTTACGTCTCGACCATTTCGAGACTCCTCGTCATGTCCGTGATCACATCCGGGACTCCGAACAACCTTCGGTACATCAAAATGCATAAACTCATAATATAACTGTCATCGTAACCTTAAGCGTGCGGACCCTATGGGTTCGAGAACAATGTAGACATGACCGAGACATGTCTCTGGTCAATAACCAATAGCGGGACCTGGATGCCCATATTGGCTCCTACATATTCTACGAAGATCTTTATCGGTCAGACCGCATAACAACATACGTTGTTCCCTTTGTCATCGGTATGTTACTTGCCCGAGATTCGATCGTCGGTATCCAATACCTAGTTCAATCTCGTTAACGGCAAGTCTCTTTACTCATTCCGTAATACATCATCTCACAACTAACATATTAGTTGTAATGCTTGCAAGGCTTATGTGATGTGTATTACCGAGAGGGCCCAGAGATACCTCTCCGACAATCGGAGTGACAAATCCTAATCTCGAAATACGCCAACCCAACATCGACCATTGGAGACACCTGTAGTACTCCTTTATAATCACCCATTTATGTTGTGACGTTTGGTAGTACCCAAAGTGTTCCTCCGGTAAACAGGAGTTGCATAATCTCATAGTCGTAGGAACATGTATAAGTCATGAAGAAAGCAATAGCAACATACTAAACGATCAGGTGCTAAGCTAATGGAATGGGTCATGGCAATCAGATCATTCTACTAATGATGTGACCTCGTTAATCAAATAACAACTCATTGTTCATGGTTAGGAAACATAACCATCTTTGATTAACGAGCTAGTCAAGTAGAGGCATACTAGTGACTCTCTGTTTGTCTATGTATTCACACATGTATTATGTTTCCGGAAAATACAATTCTAGCATGAATAATAAACATTTATCATGATTATAAGGAAATAAATAATAACTTTATTATTGCCTCTAGGGCATATTTCCTTCAGGCATGACAAAGGGCAAATAGCTGGCTCGATTTATTGACGCTTTTATTGCTTTACTAGGTACCAATACAATTCTTCCACAAGTGAAATAAATGTCTGAGTTCAGTTATACCTTTTGCTGTAGACTAGTGTTTTGACACCCAGTTAAATTGGCAGGCAGGAATGGAACCTTGGAGGGGTTGCTTGAACCTTGGAGGAGTTACTACTACTACTAGACTGATCGATCCATTGATCTCACTGAATGTCACTCAAATCCTTAGCTACCTAGCTAGTTTCCCTCCCTCCCTACACACACCTAGCTAGCTAATTACACTAGTGGTGTTCAGAAACAACTTCACTCTGAATTACCAGTAGTTAATGTAAGTTGATTAACGCGTTGCATCTTACCTTGTATGCTGAATTTAAATTGGCTGTCACTATATACTTAGGAGGCAGTGACATAACAGTGTATGCCTGTGCAGATTTATACATTGTTAAAATGGAGGCTTGGGAAGAACTATTTTCTTTGTAGTAATAATTCAGGAGTTGTTTGTTGCTTCAGTAGGGTGTCATACATTATAATCATCAGCTCATGTCGTCTGGGATCAAACATAGCTTTGAATTTACAAGAGTAAAGATTTATGTGAGAAGTACAAACCATGTTCAATTTTAACTAGTACAAAAATTATGCCCCTACTATAGTGATACATTCTGTACTACATTGTTGCTTCTGTTTGGTTGCTTGATTACGTCTCTAAGGCAGCTTCGTTTTGTTCTTCTTCTTCATGTGCTACTTGCAGCATCAAGGGGATCTTCGACTGCTACCAGCAGGACACTGGGACCAGCCTGTGGACCGAGTACTATGAGGTTGGCTGCTGCTTCTCTATCTTGCCTCCATCCATCTTTTTCTTTAGCTGTATCACTTTCTCCTTTCTTTTATGTGGCTGATTTGCTTTGGTTTGATATCATCTAGATCTGACTAGTTTGTACTTAGTCACTAGTGATGCACTGCTCTTTTTCCTTGTGATGCTCGAGTACTGAAGAAACTTGGGTAATATGCATTGGTCTTTTGCTTATGCTCTTGTGAGTTTGGCAAGTGATTATTTGGGGAGTAGATGTAGTGTGTGCTTATGCTCTTCTGATATTTGCAGGAGTAGTTCATTCTTGGGACATGTTTTAAATCAATAATGTTCCTCATTGTGTAAAATCAAGCCTTGCAGAGTACAATATACACACTAGATTGTTTCTAAACGTGTTAAATCAACAATGTGTATGTGTTACTGTATCCTAGTAATTCTGCTGTGTCACTGTATCCCAGTAAAGCAAGATGCTTGTTATACTCATGTTCCTGATGATATCGGTGTACACTCAATTTGGTTATTTCTTCTAGTTCTGCTACTAGTTGCTGTGTACTCCTAGTGATGTAGTTGCTGTGTAGTAATACAGAAATATTAATGCTCAAATATGATGATTTGGCCTGCAGCGCACCTACAGTTTTCATTTCTATGATCAATTTAGAGAGTTGCACATGTCAGTATATTGTATACTAAAAAAAAATCCTAGCTAGTGAGAACATTTTAGTCACTCCATGAACGCATACTGGTTAGTGTTAGTCATACTATTTATGTACATCTCATTTGCTGTCAATTCTTGCTTATAAGTTATTGGATCCCTCATTGGCTACTGTTTGATGTTCTGTACACATTCTTATTCTTATATGTTCATTCTTTTTTTTTTGCACAGGTGAAGTGCGAATCCAAGTTCGAAGCTGTGAAGCATATCAACAAAGACTAGCATATTATGTGTTGTAAATGTAGGCAGTAGTACTGTAACATTTGTAATAGACCAATGCCGTGTCGTTTTGGACGAATTTCATTTGCTATTTGCATTGTTTGAAATAATGACTGTGTATGTGATTTGAATACCCGTCAAATGGAAACCTGAGAAGGGGGTCCAAGTTATAATGGTTGTTTGACAGATTTTGAAATTTTTGATGTGTGGGATCAATTTTGTGATAAGCATGACAAGTGGGACCAATCTGATTGGTGGGACCAGTGGCAAAAAAAAGGATGAAAATAAAAATCAGTAGACTGTAAAAGGCTGCATCTTAGAAAAAAAAAGGTCGAATTAATGGCCCAAGCCCATGTAGCTACCGAAAATTAACAAGAAAAAAATACAATTAAAAGGCCGAATTGTTGGGCTAGGCCCATGTAGAAAATCGAATTGGACCGGGCTGAATCTTGTGCCACATCAGATTGCCACGCTGGATGCCTACGTGGCCTGGGGAGGTTGCTAGTGACCAAAACGCCATAGTAGACGTATTTTGGTCATAAACGTCTACGACCATTCCAGAAGAAAGGTCGCTATAGTCAGTTTACGACTGCCAGCTTTTGACCTTATGTTTTCGGTCACAAAAAGGTCACAAATTGAAAACAGTGACCATTCAGTGACCAATAGTGCTGGTCACAAGTTAACATATTTCTTGTAGTGTATGAAGACGCATTTTTCTGACTTGGGTTCGAGCTTTTCAGGTTGAAGTTTCTTGACATAAGCATCGCATCCCCAAACTTTTAGAAACGACGGCTTAGGTTTATTCCCAAACCATAATTCATACGCTGTCGTCTCAACGGATTTAGATGGTGCCCTATTTAAAGTGAATGTGGCTGTCTCTAAAGCATAACCCCAAAATGATAGCGGTAAATCGATAAGAGACATCATAGATCGCACCATATCCAATAGAGTGCGATTACGATGTTCGGACACACCATTATGCTGAGGTGTTCCAGGCGGCGTGAGTTGTGAAACAATTCCACATTTCCTTAAGTGTGTACCAAACTCGTGACTCAAATATTCTCCTCCATGATCTGATCATAGGAACTTTATTTTCTTGTCACGTTGATTCTCCACCTCACTCTGAAATTCCTTGAACTTTTCAAAGGTCTCAGACTTGTGTTTCATTAATACCCATATCTACTTAAGTCATTAGTGAGGGTGAGAACATAATGATAGCCATCGCGAGCCTCAACGCTCATTGGACCGTACACATCAGTATGTATTATTTCCAACAAGTTGGTTGCTCGCTCCATTGTTCCGGAGAACGGAGTCTTGGTCATCTTGCCCATGAGGCATGGTTCGCACGTGTCAAATGATTCATAATCAAGAGACTCCAAAAGTCCATCTGCATGAAGTTTCTTCATGCGTTTGACACCAATGTGACCAAGGCGGCAGTGCCACAAGTATGTGGGACTATCATTATTAACCTTACATCTTTTGGTATTCACACTATGAATATGTGTAACATCACGTTCGAGATTCAATAAGAATAAACCATTGATCGGCGAGGCATGACCATAAAACATATCTCTGATATAAATAGAGCAACCATTATTCTTGGATTTAAATGGGTAGCCATCTCACATTAAACGAGACCCAGATACAATGTTCATGCTCAAAACTGGCACTAAATAACAATTATTGAGGTTTAAAACTAATCCCATAGGTAAATGTAGAGGTAACGTACCGACGGCGATCATATCGACCTTGGAACCATTCCCGACGCGCATCGTCACCTCGTCCTTCGCTAGTCTCCGCTTATTCCGTAGCTCCTGTTTTGAGTTACAAATATGAGCAACCACACCGGTATTACCCAGGAGCTACTACGAGTACTAGTAAGGTACACATCAATAACATGTATATCACATATATCTTTGGTGTTGCCGGCCTTCTTATCCGCTAAGTACTTGAGGCAGTTCCGCTTCCAGTGACCATTTCCCTTGCAATAAAAGCACTGAGTCTCGGGCTTGGGTGCATTGTTTGGCTTCTTCCCAGCAACTGATTTACCGGGCGTGGCAACTCCCTTGCCGTCCTTCTTGAAGTTCTTTTTACCCTTGCCTTTCTTGAAACTAGTGGTTTTATTCACTGTCAACACTTGATGTTCCTTTTTTATTTCAACCTCCGCTGATTTCAGCATTGATTATAACTCAGGAATGGACTTCTCCACCCCTTGCATATTGTAGATCATCAGAAAGCTCTTGTAGCTAGGTGGGAGAGACTGAAGGATCCTGTCAATGACCGAGTCATCTGGGAGATTAACTCCCAACTGAGACAAATGGTTGTGTAACCCGGACATAGTGAGTATATGCACACTGACAGAACTGTTTTCCTCCATATTACAACTATAGAACTTGTCGGAGACTTCATATCTATCGACCCGGGCATGAGCTTGGAAAAGCATTTTTCAGCTCTTGGAACATCTCATATGCTCTATGCTGCTCAAAACGCTTTTGGAGTCCCGGTTCTAAGCGTAAAGCATGCCGCACTTAACCAGGGAGTAATAATCACTCCACGACTGCCAGGCGTTCATTGTTGGAAATATTCCCTAGAGGCAATAATAAAAGTGTTATTATTATATTTCTCTGTTCATGATAATAGTCTTTTATTCATGCTATAACTGTATTATCCGGAAATCGTAATACACGTGTGAATACATAGACCACAATATGTCCCTAGTGAGCCTCTAGTTGACTAGCTCGTTGTGATCAACAGATAGTCATGGTTTCCTGACTATGGACATTGGATGTCGTTGATAACGGGATCACATCATTAGGAGAATGATGTGATGGACAAGACCCAATCCTAAGACTAGCACAAAGATCGTGTAGTTCGTTTGCTAGAGCTTTGCCAATGTCAAGTATCTCTTCCTTTGACCATGAGATCGTGTAACTCCTGGATACCGTAGGAGTGCTTTGGGTGTATCAAACGTCACAACGTAACTGGGTGACTATAAAGGTGCACTACAGGTATCTCCGAAAGTACCTATTGTTTTATGCGGATCGAGACTGGGATTTGTCACTCCGTGTAAACGGAGAGGTATCTCTGGGCCCACTCGTTAGGACATCATCATATGTGCAATGTGACCAAGGAGTTGATCACAGGATGATGTGTTTCAGAACGAGTAAAGTGACTTGCTAGTAACGAGATTGAACAAGGTATTGGATACCGGCGATCGAATCTCGGGCAAGTAACATACCGATAGACAAAGGGAATTGTATACGGGATCGATTGAGTCCTTGACATCGTGGTTCATCCGATGAGATCATCGTGGAACATGTGGGAGCCATCATGGGTATCCAGATCCCGCTGTTGGTTATTGACCGGAGAACGTCTCGGTCATGTCTGCATGTCTCCCGAACCCGTAGGGTCTACACACTTAAGGTTCGATGACGCTAGGGTTATAAAGGAAGCTTGTATGTGGTTACCGAATGTTGTTCGGAGTCCCGGATGAGATCCCGGACGTCACGAGGAGTTCCGGAATGGTCCGGAGGTAAAGATTTATATATAGGAAGTCCTGTTTCGGCCATCGGGACAAGTTTCGGGGTCATCGGTATTGTACCGGGACCACCGGAAGGGTCTCGGGGGCCCACCGGGTGGGGCCACCTGCCTCGGGGGGGCCACATGGGCTGTAGGGGGTGCGCCTTGGCCTACATGGGCCAAGGGCACCAGCCCCAAGAGGCCCATGCGCCTAGGGAACCCTAGAGGGAAGAGTCCTCAAGGGGGAAGGCACCTCCGAGGTGCCTTGGGGAGGATGGACTCCTCCCCCCCCTTCTTGGCCGCACCCCAAAACCCATCTAGGGCTGGCCGCCGCCCCTAGGGGGTGGGAAAACCCTAAAGGGGGCGCAGCCCCCTTCCCCCCTATATATATTGAGGCATGGGGCTGCCCATAACACGCGATTTGATCTCTCGTTGGTGCAGCCCTGCCCCTCTCCCTCCTCCTCCTCTCCCATGGTGCTTGGCGAAGCCCTGCTGGATTGCCACGCTCCTCCATCACCACCACGCCGTTGTGCTGCTGTTGGATGGAGTCTTCCTCAACCTCTCCCTCTCTCCTTGCTGGATCAAGGCGTGGGAGACGTCACCGGGCTGTACGTGTGTTGAACGCGGAGGTGCCGTCCGTTCGGCACTTGATCATCGCTGATCTGAATCACGACGAGTACGACTCCATCAACCCCGTTCACTTGAACGCTTCCGCTTAGCGATCTACAAGGGTATGTAGATGCACTCTCCTTCTACTCGTAGCTGGTCTCTCCATAGATAGATCTTGGTGACGCGTAGGAAAATTTTGAATTTCTGCTACATTCCCCAACAGTGGCATCATGAGCTAGGTCTATTGCGTAGATTCTTTGCACGAGTAGAACACAAAGTAGTTGCGGGCGTTGATGTTGTTCAATATGCTTACCGTTACTAGTCCAATCTTGTTTCGACGGTATTGTGGGATGAAGCGGCCCGGACCGACCTTACACGTACTCTTACGTGAGACAGGTTCCACCGATTGACATGCACTTGGTGCATAAGGTGGCTAGCGGGTGCCAGTCTCTCCCACTTTAGTCGGAACGGATTCGATGAAAAGGGTCCTTATGAAGGGTAAATAGCAATTGGCATATCACGTTGTGGTCTTGCGTAGGTAAGAAACGTTCTTGCTAGAAACCCATAGCAGCCACGTAAAACATGCAAACAACAATTAGAGGACGTCTAACTTGTTTTTGCAGGGTATGCTATGTGATGTGATATGGCCAAGAGGAATGTGATGAATGATATGTGATGTATGAGATTGATCATGTTCTTGTAATAAGATTCATGACTTGCATGTCGATGAGTATGACAACCGGCAGGAGCCATAGGAGTTGTCTTTATTTATTGTATGACCTGCGTGTCATTGAAGAACGCCATGTAAACTACTTTACTTTATTGCTAAACGCGTTAGCCATAGAAGTAGAAGTAGTCGTTGGCGTGACAACTTCATGAAGACACGATGATGGAGATCATGATGATGGAGATCATGGTGTCATGCCGGTGATGATGATGATCATGGAGCCCCGAAGATGAAGATCAAAAGGAGCAAAATGATATTGGCCATATCATGTCACTATTTGATTGCATGTGATGTTTATCATGTTTATGCATCTTGTTTACTTAGAACGACGGTAGTAAATAAGATGATCCCTTACAACAATTCCAAGAAGTATTCTCCCCTAACTGTGCACCGTTGCTACAGTTCGTCGCTTCTAAGCACCACGTGATGATCGGGTGTGATGGATTCTTACGTTCACATACAACGGGTGTAAGACAGTTTTACACAGCGAAAACACTTAGGGTTAACTTGACGAGCCTAGCATGTGCAGACATGGCCTCGGAACACGGAGACCGAAAGGTCGAGCATGAGTCGTATAGTAGATACGATCAACATGAAGATGTTCACCGATGATGACTAGTCCGTCTCACGTGATGATCGGACACGGCCTAGTTGACTCGGATCATGTAATCACTTAGATGACTAGAGGGATGTCTATCTGAGTGGGAGTTCATAAGATGAACTTAATTATCCTGAACATAGTCAAAAGACCTTTTGCAAATTATGTCGTAGCTCACGCTATAGTTCTACGTTTTAGATATGTTCCTAGAGAAAATATAGTTGAAAGTTGATAGTAGCAATCATGCGGACAGTAGAAAGCTTATGTCCTTAATGCACTGCTCAGTGTGCTGAACCCCAAACGTCGTTTGTGGATGTTGCGAACATCGGACATACACGTTTTGATAACTACGTGATAGTTCAGTTAAACGGTTTAGAGTTGAGGCACTAAAGACGTTTTCGAAACGTCACGGAACATATGAGATGTTTCGAGGGCTGAAATTGGGATTTCAGGCTCGTGCCCACGTCAAGAGGTATGAGACCTCCGACGATTTTCTTAGCCTACAAACTAAGGGAGAAAAGCTCAATCGTTGAGCTTGTGCTCAGATTGTCTGAGTGCAACAATCACTTGAATCGAGTGGGAGTTGATCTTCCAAATGAGATAGTGATGTTTCTCCAAAGTCATTGCCACCGAGCTGCTAGAGCTTCGTGATGAACTATAATATATCAGGGACATATATGATGATCCTTGAGATATTCGCGATGTTTGACACCACGAAAGTAGAAATCAAGAAGGAGCATCAATCGTTGATGGTCAGTGAGACCACTAGTTTCAAGAAGGGCAAGGGCAAGAAGGGATACTTCATGAAACGGCAATTCAGCTGCTGCTCCAATGAAGAAACCGGAGGTTGAACCCAAACCCGAGACTAAGTGCTTCTGTAATATGGGGAACAACCACTGGAGCAAGATTACCCTAGATACTTGGTGGATGAGAAGGCTGGCAAGGTCGATAGAAGTATATTGGATATACATTATGTTAATGTGTACTTTACTAGTACTCCTAGTAGCACCAGGGTATTAGATGCCGGTTCGGTTGCTAAGTGTTAGTAACTCGAAATAAAAGCTACGGAATGAAACGGAGACTAGCTAAAGGTGAGCTGACGATATGTGTTGGAAGTGTTTCCAAGTTTGATGTGATCTAACATCGCACGCTCCCTCTACCATCAAGATTAGCATTAAACCTGAATAAGTGCTCTTGCACCTATAGGAATGGTTTATTGAATCTTGATCGTAGTGATACACATTTTTCATGCCAAAAGATATAAGATAGTAATGATAGTACCACTTGCTTGTGGCACTGCCATGTAAGTCATATTGGTATAAAACGCATGAAGAAGCTCCATGTTGATGGATCTTTGGACTCACTCGTTTTTGAAAAGTGTGAGACATGCGAACCATGTCTATTGGTGTATATGCATGAAGAAACTCCATGCAAATGGACCGTTTGGACTCACTTGATTTTGAATCACTTGAGATATGCAAATCATACCACATAGGCAAGATGACTGAAAAGCCTCGGTTTCAATAAGATGGAACAAGATAGCAACTTGTTGGAAGTAAGACATTTTGATGTGTGCAGTCCAATGAGTGCTGAGGCATGCAGTGAATATCGTTATGTTCTTACTTCACAGATGATTCGAGTAGATGTTGAGAATATTTACTTGATGAAACACAAGTCTGAATTATTGAATGGTTCAAGTAATTTCAGAGTGAAGTAGAAGATCATTGTGACAAGAGGATAAAATGTCTATGATACGATCATAGAGATGAATATCTGAGTTACGAGTTTTGGCACACAATTAAGACATTGTGGAAATTGTTTCGCAATTAATACCGCCTGGAACACCATAGTGTGATGGTGTGTCCGAACATCATAGTTGCACCCTATTGGATATGGTGCGTACCATGATGTCTCTTATCGAATTACCACTATCGTTCATGGGTTAGGCATTAGAGACAACCACATTCACTTTAAATAGGGCACCGCGTAATTCCGTTGAGATGACACCATATGAATTATGGTTTAGAGAAACCTAAGTTGTCGTTTCTTAAAGGTTTGGGGCTGCGACGCTTATGTGAAAAAGTTTCAGGATTAAGCTCGAACCCAAAGCGGATAAAATACATCTTCATAGGACACCCAAAACAGTTGGGTATACCTCCTAATTCAGATCCGAAAGCAATATGAATTGTTTCTACAATCGGGTCCTTTCTCGAGGAAAGGTTTCTCTCGAAAGAGTTGAGTGGGAGGATGGTGGAGACTTGATGAGGTTATTGAACCATCACTTCAACCAGTGTGTAGCAGGGCACATGAAGTTGTTCCCGTGGCACCTACACCAATTGAAGTGGAAGCTTATGATATTGATCATGAAGTTTCGGATCAAATCACTGTCGTGCCTCGTAGGGTGACAAGGATACGTGCTACTTCAGAGTGGTACGGTAATCCTGTCTTGGAAGTCATGTTGCTAGACAACAATGAACCTACGAGCTATGGAGAAGCGATGGTGGGCCCGGATTCCGATAAATGGCTTGAGGCCATAAAATCCGAGAGAGGATCCATGTATGAGTACAGATGGATTTCAAAAGGAAGACGGACAATGATGGTAAATGTCACCATTAAGAAAGCTCGACTTGTCGTTAAGATGTTTTCCGACAAGTTCAAGGAGTTGACTACGATGAGATTTTCTCACTCGTAGCGATGCTAAGAGTCTGTTGGAATTATATTAGCGATTACTGCATTATTTATGAAATCTTGCAGATAGGATGTCAAAACATTGTTTCCTCGACGATTTTCTTGAGGAAAGGTTGTATGTGATACAACCGGAAGGTTTTGTCAATCCCGAAAGATGCTAATAAGTATGCAAAGCTCCAGCAATCCTTCTAAGGACTGGAATGAGCATCTCGGAGTTGGAATGTATGCTTTGATGATGATCAAAGATTTTGGGTTTGTACAAAGTTTATGAGAAACTTGTATTTCCAAAGAAGTGAGTGGGAGCACTATAGAATTTCTGATGAGTATATGTTGTTGACATATTGATGATCAGAAATGATGTAGAATTTCTGGAAAGCATATAGGGTTATTTTGAAAGTGTTTTTCAATGGAAAGCCTGGATTAAGCTACTTGAACATTGAGCATCAAGATCTATAAGGATAGATCAAAATGCTTAATAATACTTTCAAATGAGCACATACCTTGACATGATCTTGAAGGTGTTCAAGATAGACCAGTCAAAGAAGGAGTTCTTGCCTGAGTTGTAAGGTACGAAGTTAAGACTTAAAGCTCGACCACGGCAGAATAGAGAGAAAGGACGAAGGTCGTCCCCTATGCTTTAGACGTAGGCTCTACAGTATGCTATGCTGTGTACCGCACCGAAAGTGTGCCTTGCCATGAGTCAGTCAAGGGGTACAAGAGTGATCCATGAATGGATCATAGGACAGCGGTCAAAGTTATCCTTAGTAACTAGTGGACTAAGGAATTTTCTCGATTATGGAGGTGGTAAAAGAGTTCGTCGTAAAGGTTACGTCGATGCAAGCTTAACACCTATCCGGATAGCTCTGAGTAGAGAGACCGGATACATATAATGGAGCAATAATTTAGAATAGCTCAAAGTAGAACAGTTATTTGGAATAGCTCCAAATAGAGCGTGATAGCTGCATCTAGAGATGACATAGAGATTTGTAAAGCACACACGGATCTGAAAGGTTCAGATCCATTGACTAAAACCTCTCTCACAAGCAACATGATCAAACATAAAACTCATTGAGTGTTAATCACATAGTGATGTGAACTAGACTACTGACTCTAGTAAACTCTTGGGTATTAGTCACATGGCGATGTGACCTGTGAGTGTTAATCACATGGCGATGTGAACTAGATTATTGACTCTAGTGCAAGTGGGAGACTGTTGGAAATATGCCCTAGAGGCAATAATAAAAGTGTTATTATTATATTTCTCTGTTCATGATAATAGTCTTTTATTCATGCTATAACTGTATTATCCGGAAATCGTAATACACGTGTGAATACATAGACCACAATATGTCCCTAGTGAGCCTCTAGTTGACTAGCTCGTTGTGATCAACAGATAGTCATGGTTTCCTGACTATGGACATTGGATGTCGTTGATAACGGGATCACATCATTAGGAGAATGATGTGATGGACAAGACCCAATCCTAAGACTAGCACAAAGATCGTGTAGTTCGTTTGCTAGAGCTTTGCCAATGTCAAGTATCTCTTCCTTTGACCATGAGATCGTGTAACTCCTGGATACCGTAGGAGTGCTTTGGGTGTATCAAACGTCACAACGTAACTGGGTGACTATAAAGGTGCACTACAGGTATCTCCGAAAGTACCTATTGTTTTATGCGGATCGAGACTGGGATTTGTCACTCCGTGTAAACGGAGAGGTATCTCTGGGCCCACTCGGTAGGACATCATCATATGCGCAATGTGACCAAGGAGTTGATCACGGGATGATGTGTTACGGAACGATTAAAGTGACTTGCCAGTAACGAGATTGAACAAGGTATTGGATACCGGCGATCGAATCTCGGGCAAGTAACATACCGATAGACAAAGGGAATTGTATACGGGATTGATTGAGTCCTTGACATCGTGGTTCATCCGATGAGATCATCGTGGAACATGTGGGAGCCATCACGGGTATCCAGATCCCGCTGTTGGTTATTGACCGGAGAACGTCTCGGTCATGTCTGCATGTCTCCCGAACCCGTAGGGTCTACACACTTAAGGTTCGATGACGCTAGGGTTATAAAGGAAGCTTGTATGTGGTTACCGAATGTTGTTCGGAGTCCCGGACGAGATCCCGGACGTCACGAGGAGTTCCGGAATGGTCCGGAGGTAAAGATTTATATATAGGAAGTCCTGTTTCGGCCATCGGGACAAGTTTCGGGGTCATCGGTATTGTACCGGGACCACCGGAAGGGTCTCGGGGGCCCACCGGGTGGGGCCACCTGCCCCGGGGGGGCACATGGGCTGTAGGGGGTGCGCCTTGGCCTACATGGGCCAAGGGCACCAGCCCCAAGAGGCCCATGCGCCTAGGGAACCCTAGAGGGAAGAGTCCTCAAGGGGGAAGGCACCTCCGAGGTGCCTTGGGGAGGATGGACTCCTCCCCCCCCCCTTCTTGGCCGCACCCCAAAACCCATCTAGGGCTGGCCGCCGCCCCTAGGGGGTGGGAAAACCCTAAAGGGGGCGCAGCCCCCTTCCCCCCTATATATATTGAGGCATGGGGCTGCCCATAACACGCGATTTGATCTCTCGTTGGTGCAGCCCTGCCCCTCTCCCTCCTCCTCCTCTCCCATGGTGCTTGGCGAAGCCCTACTGGATTGCCACGCTCCTCCATAACCACCACGTCGTTGTGCTGCTGTTGGATGGAGTCTTCCTCAACCTCTCCCTCTCTCCTTGCTGGATCAAGGCGTGGGAGACGTCACCGGGCTGTACGTGTGTTGAACGCGGAGGTGCCGTCCGTTCGGCACTTGATCATCGCTGATCTGAATCACGACGAGTACGACTCCATCAACCCCGTTCACTTGAACGCTTCCGCTTAGCGATCTACAAGGGTATGTAGATGCACTCTCCTTCTACTCGTAGCTGGTCTCTCCATAGATAGATCTTGGTGACGCGTAGGAAAATTTTGAATTTCTGCTACGTTCCCCAACATTCATAACGTCTTTAGTTGCTGGGAAAATGGGTGCTTCACCTAGCGGTGCTTCTAGGACATATGCTTTCTTGGTAGCTATGAGGATGATCCTCAGGTTTCGGACCCAGTCCGTATAGTTGCTACCATCATCTTTCATCTTGGTTTTCTCTAGGAACGTGTTGAAGTTGAGGGAAACATTAGCGTGGGCCATTTGATCTACAAGACATATTGCAAAGATATTTTAGACTATGTTCATGATAATTAAGTTCATCTAATCAAATTATTTAATGAACTCCCACTTAGATAGGCATCCCTCTAGTCATCTAAGTGATACATGATCCGAGTCAATTAGGCTGTGTACGATCATCACGTGAGACGGACTAGTCATCATCGGCGAACATCTTCATGTTGATCGTATCTACTATACGACTCATGTTCGACCTTTCGGTCTCTTGTGTTCCGAGGCCATGTCTGTACATGCTAGGCTCGTCAAGTCAACCTAAGTGTTTTGCATGTGTAAATCTGGCTTACACCTGTTGTATGCGAACGTTAGAATCTATCACACCCGATCATCATGTGGTGCTTCGAAACAACAAACTTTCGCAACGGTGCACAGTTAGGGGGAACACTTTCTTGAAAGTTTTTACTGAGGGATCATCTTATTTATGGTACCATCGTTCTAAGAAAATAAGATGTAAACATGACAAACATCACATGCAAATCATAAAGTGACATGATATGGCCAATATCATCTTGCGCCTTTGATCTCCATCTTGAAGCGCCGCATGATCACCTTTGTCACCGGCATGACACCATGATCCCCATCATCATGATCTCCATCATCGTGCCTTCATGAAGTTGTCTCGCCAACTATTACTTCTACTACTATGGCTAACGGTTAGCAATAAAGTAAAGTAATTACATGGCGTTTTTCCATGACACACAGGTCATACAATAAATTAAGAAAACTCCTATGGCTCCTGCCGGTTGTCATACTCATCGACATGCAAGTCATGATTCCTATTATAAGAACATGATCAATCTCATACATCACATATATCATTCATCACATTCTTTTGGCCATATCACATCACATAGCATACCCTGCAAAAACAAGTTAGACGTCCTCTAATTGTTGTTGCATATTTTACGTGGCTGCTATGGGTTACTAGTAAGAATGTTTCTTACCTACGCAAAAGCCACAACAGTGATATGCCAATTGATATTTACCCTTCATAAGGACCCTTTACATCGAATCCATTCCGAGTAAAGTGGGAGAGACAGACACCCGCTAGCCACCTTATGCAACAAGTGCATGTCAGTCAGTGGAACCTGTCTCAAGTAAGCGTACGTGTAAGGTCGGTCCGGGCCGCTTCATCCCACAATATCGTCAAATCAAGATAAGACTAGTAACGGTAAGCATATTGAACAAACCAACGCCACACAACTACTTGTGTTCTACTCGTGCATAGAATCTACGCATAGACCTAGCTCTGATACCACTGATGGGGAACGTAGCAATAATTCAAAATTTTCTTATATATCACCAAGATCAATCTAGGAAATTCTAGCAACAAGAGAGAGAGAGGATGTTCATCTTCATACCTTTGAAGATTGCTAAGCGGAAGCGTTACTAGAACACAGATGATGGAGTCGTACTCGTGGCGATTCAAATCGCAGAAGATCCGATCTAACTCCGAACGGACGGCGCCTTCGCGTTCAACACACCTACAGCCCGGGGACGTCTCCTCCTTTTTGATCCAGCAAGGGGAGAGGAGATGTTGAGGGAGAGCTCCGGCAGCATGACGGCGTGGTGGTGGAGCTTGCAGTTCTCCGGCAGGGCTTCGCCAAGCACTACGGAGGAGGAGGAGGTGTTGGAGAGGGGGGCTGCGCCAGGGGAAGGGTGCGGCAGCCCTCGACGGCCCCCTCCAGATGGATCTAGAGGGGGGGCTAAGGGGGAGGCTTGCCCCCCCCCCAAGCCAAGGGGGGCGCCCCCTTTAGGGTTTTCCCCAAAATCTAGGCGCATGGGCCCTAGGGGGGTTTGGCGCCCAGCCCACCTAGGGGTTGGTTCCCCTCCATATTCAGACCATGGGGCCCTTCGGGGCAGGTGGACCCTCCCGATGGACCCCCGGAACCCTTTCGGTGGTCCCGGTACAATACCGATAATCCCCCGAACACTTTCGGCGACCGAATAAGGACTTCCCATATATAAATCTTTATCTTCGGACCATTCCGGAACTCCTCGTGATGTCTGGGATCTCATCCAGGACTCCGAACAACATTCGATAACCACATACTAATTCCCATAACAACTCTAGCGTCACTGAACATTAAGTGTGTAGACCCTACGGGTTCGGGAATCATGCACACATGACCGAGACATATCTCCGGCCAATAACCAACAGCGTGATCTGGATACCCATGTTGGATCCCACATGTTCCACGATGATTTCATCGGATGAACCACGATGTCGGGGATTCAATCAATCCCGTATACAATTCCCTTTGTCAATCGGTATGTTACTTGCCCGAGATTCGATCGTCGGTATCCCAATACCTCGTTCAATCTCGTTACTAGCAAGTCTCTTTACTCGTTCCGGAATGCATGATCCCGTGACTAACTCCTTAATCACATTGAGCTCATTATGATGATGCATTACCGAATGGGCCCAGAGATACCTCTCCATCATATGGAGTGACAAATCTCAGTCTCGATTCGTGCCAACCCAACAAACACTTTTGGAGATACCTGTAGTGTACCTTTATAGCCACCCAGTTACGTTGTGACGTTTGGTACACCCAAAGCATTCCTACGATATCCGGGAGTTGCACAATCTCAGGATCTAAGGAAATGATACTTGACATTAGAAAAGCTCTTAGCAAACGAACTACACGATCTTGTGCTATGCTTAGGATTGGGTCTTGTCCATCACATCATTCTCCTAATGATGTGATCCCGTTATCAATGACATCTAAAATGTCCATGGTCGGGAAACTATAACTATCTATTGATCAACAAGATAGTCAACTAGAGGCTCACTAGGGACATGTTGTGGTCTACATATTCACACATGTATTACGGTTTCCGGTTAATAGAATTATAGCATGAACAACAAACAATTATCATGAACAAAGAAATATAATAATAATCATTTTATTATTGCCTCTAGGGCATATTTCCAATAATCACCCTGTGTGCATCCATCAACACGCGATCAACACGCGACCGACGCCGAAACCTCGCTCCGCCATGCCGCCAAGACCCATTGTCGTCCTTGCGGTAAATGCGACACCACTCCTCATCTTGTCCCCTCCAGGTAGCACTTGCTCCACAACGATGCCCCCATGAGAAAGAACAACACCGAAGGCGCCGTCATCGTCCGATCTGAGAGACCCAGATCTAGGGTTTCCTCCGAAACATCCCGAGCATGGTGACGCAACCTGTATCGATGATGCCTTGACAAGAAAATAACGTCACAGACACCGACGTCGTTCGCCATGACCGAAGTCGGCATGATTTTCACCGGCAGTCACACCACCACGATCTCGCAGTTGTCTGGATCAGCGCGAAGCCTCGCCATGAAGATGTACACCGCAGCCAGAACGCTGGCGGAGAGCCTACACCGACCCCTCCACGCGCCGCCCGCCGGCCAAGGGCCACACGGCGACGGATGGAAAAATTGCTACTATTCTGCGTGCTCAAGGATTGTATACGAGTGTACACCCGGCCGCACGTGATATACTTCAGCATAATCCAACCAAATAATGTCAACTGACCCAGTCGAACTGCCTACAATGGCTCAACTGACACCAAACTACTGAAGCGGTCAAAGAAGAAAACGGCCAACCATCAAGCACAAAGAACTTTGGATCGTACCCTTGCAACCCAACTTTTCAATGGCTGCCTATACGGCCTGAGATTAATCGGCTCAGCTCCCTCCAGAAGAGGTCGGCTCAGCTCCCTCCAGAAGAGGTATTACATGATCATGGGTCTGGTGGTACTCTTTTGGCTCATTGAAAATGTCAGTGTCTCGGGTAAGTAACTTATTCATACTGTTAGGTATTATGGTTTCTTTGCTGGTGGCATTCACTGGAAAAGCTTGCACGAGCAATATCGATCATTAGCAGGCATGAACAAATTCAGAAAGATGCACAGGTAGGTGGAGAGAAGGCAAATTATTCAAGCATGCACGTAGCAAGGCATGTCGCAGCAAACAGGCGGTTGTCCATATGGTCGCGTCAATCGCTACAAAACCACACAAAAGCGATCGAGTCCATGCATAAATGATAGGTAGGTAGGTATAAGTAGTGATGATAAACAAAATAAGCATGCGGCCTCCTTCCAGCTCGCATGCGGCCTCCTTCCAGCTCGCATGCGGCACACAAACGCTAACTTAACTAGCTTCGGTCGTCGGTCCCCAAGTGCTTCAGCATAAGGCACTCAGTCGCCGCCATTGGCGCCGACCAAGGTGACCGGCAAGAGACGAGGCCTGGCCGAGCTAGCCGAACCTGTAGAGCCCGCTGTCGTTGACGAAGTGGCCGTCCATGTAGAAGGCGGCGTTAGGAGGTTGGTACGCGTCCATCATGACGAACTGCATCTCGTCCGACGGCTTCCAGTGGCGCTTCCTCTGGTTGATGAACCAGTTGTTGATCTGCTTCAGGTCCAGGCCCGTCGACTCGGCCAGCGCCACCTTCTGGCTCTCCTGTTGGACAATGCAAATCGTCAAAGTTTATATCGAGAAGAGACGTTCAAGATATGCTCAGCATCAAATACTGCAGGTGTGGGACTACATATGTCTAAAATCGGAAGATTTGTATACCGAGGGATAAGGCCATTTGTAGTGCATCTCCCACCAGCTGAGGAGCTGCTGGCGAGCATCCTTCGGGAGCTTTCCTTTCTTCTTCTTCTTTGACAGCTCTTGCTTGAGGGAGCTCAGGTACCCACTGTACTTCTTCAGGAGATGGTGCTTCAGCTCCTGGTCCACGCCGTGGGCATCAATCTCAGGAAGCTCTGTCTCTCCTCCGCTACCTTCTTGATCTTCCTCAGATGAGCCTTAATTTACAAATATCAAATGAAATTTGTTAGTAAAGTAAGATGCAAGGTATGGACTCACTTTCACATAGCGAGATCAATGTAGGTTCATCACCCACAAAAAAGGGATCAATGTAGGCTGTAGACACATCAAGCTTATATCTTGACAGTATGTAACAAGGGATGAACCAGATTGATAGTTGTGCTTGGTACTAGACAGGAAAATATTAATTAGATCAATAGATAAAAGAAAAAAAACAGTTTCCAACAAAAGGTGAGAAATGTCTTCATGGATTTAGTGAAGCATCAAGTAGCTACCGCACCTGTGAGAAGTGACATAACAGGGAACTTAATCTTACATGAATTCAGTCTTGGGCAATTAGCAAGTTACATATTTATGGTATGCAATCCATTTATTTACTTAACAACTTTATGCTTACTTTGTATGAGATAATCATGTGTTCATAACTCGATATATAAGTTGTTAATATGCTTGTGAATATTCTCTATATGTATAAATTTGTAGCTGCGCCTACGTAAAATAATGTATACCAGTACAAGGTATGGTGTGGATTGATCTCTAAGAATATATGGATTTTCATTTTTAAGAAATGATGGTAAGTCATATAAGTTCAGTAAATAGAGTTGGAAGAGAGAAGCACATATAAAGCTGGTTTGTATATGACACCTTATACATGATTGGGAACCCTACCCTCCTCTCTTAGCCCTACCCTGCAATGGAAACCCTAATTACTGTGTAAGCTGTTTAATGGAAAATATTCAGGTGTGCTTAATGCCCCGTAGGCTTTTCCAAATAAATCTAGTTCCTTTACAAAGTGTTCAAAATGCCATCACAAGGGTTAAGCGGTACAACATATTTTTTTAAGAGAAAGTGGTACAACATTTGGAGCTATGTAGTAAGTAAAGATAAAACGAAACAGAAGAGTGCAAGTCCATTTAACCTTTTTTTTGTAAAGCTAGTTCATAATAGTTTTTCAAATGTGGATGGAAGGAATACCCTCTTTCCACAAACATTCATAAGAAACCCATGTCCATTGAGAGTTGATACTTCCCGAGTACAGATATTGAACGAACCTTTTACCTTTGACATACTACCTCCGTTTCAAAATAATTGAAGGTTCTGGATTTATCCCAAGTCAAACTTGTTTAGGTTTGACCAAGTCGACTGAAAAATATATTAACATCTAGAACACCAAATTAGTCTCTTGAGATTCTTTGACAAACATTTCCGTACTATGTGTAGACTTAAGACAAACCTAGAACTTCAATTATTTTGGAACAGAGGGAGTATCAAATTATATGGATTGACCAGATGAAAATAATGTCATAAATCTGGCAACAAAAATTATTACATAAACATTACACGTCTCATAATTTTACCACTTTATTAGAAATAAATCATGCTGTTCAATACATGTGCATATGTGAGCACCTTATGATGACGTGGGCAATGTTGTTATTCATATTATTTTTCTTCAAATTTCGGTTATGTTGATGTACGGGATATTACTTGTGCTATAGATAAGCAACTTTTTGCACATGTATGACTTGAGAGGCCCTCAATATCTGATGCATATTGTACCTATAATGGACTGGTTAGGAACTTACTACAAGACTTGGAGAAAGCGCGCCGGTATGCTAAAAAGAAATAGAAGAATAACTACTCTTTGAAAAAAAATGCTAAAATACTCCTGTACAAATAAGATGCGCAGGGAGGTGAAATTCGGTATTAGTGCATTTCGGATATTTGCATAAATAAATATTTCTTCTGTCAGTGCATTTCGGAGATTCATTATAAAATATGTCTCTACAAACATGTGCCACTTTCCTGCATAATAAGTTAATAACAATGTTATACAGTAAGAGAGTTCAAGAGGATTGACCACATCTTGTGCCAGAATGTGTTCGCAATGCTTTTGAAAGTAACATAGAAGTGTTTGCTGATAATCATTATAACAATAATTAGGATATACTCCCTCCGTTCCTAAATATTTGTCTTTATAAAGATTTCAACAAGTGACTACATACGGAGCAAAATGAGTGAATCTACACTCTAAAATGTGTCTATATACATCCGTATGTGGTAACCATTTGAAATCTCTAGAAAGACAAATATTTAGGAACAGAGGAAGTATGTTTTTCCATAATTACTCAATGGAACAATCTAAGTAGGACCATATATAGGAAAAACGCCCTAAATTAAGCCATGCCACGTCATAAACTTATTATTGCATATAGTATATCCAATAAACTAGCTTTTCAAAAAACAAAAGCTGAAGCAACAGATACCAAAAACCTCACACATGCATTATCAAATAAAATCTGAGGAGTGTCGAGTGTATATAACTAGGCATGCACAGAACCTGGACATGGTATTGTATGCAATGGGAAGGCATGAATGACGCTTATTAGGCTAGAACAGAAGCAAATGATTATGGATTTGCCAGCCACATAACTACTCCCTCCGTCCCAAAATTCTTGTCTTAGAATTGTCTAAATACGGATGTATCAAGTCATGTTTTAGTATTAGATACATCCGTATCTAGACAAATCTAAGACAAGAATTTTGGGACGGAGGGAGTACTTCCTAGGGAAGTTTGGGCTTAAACCTGGGATCAGGTAGAAATCACAAAAACCATTGAGGTGCAAATGATTATCTGAAGGATTTTGTTAACAAGACATGCATGCAGATGAAAGCATGCATCAAATCGTCAAGTCATGCATGTGTGTTTTTCTCCAGTTGCATTGTCTTTTCCGGTGACATTCCAATGCAAACTCAGTCAGCCCTTTACCCTTTTGTTTTCTTTTGGTTGCTTTTTACTACCAGGCAAGTTTTCAGTATCTCTTTTGGCCTTACCTCAAGACAAACGGAAACTCGTGATATCTGTGTCCCCTGCTTTTGCATGGCCTTGAAAGAATGCATGCAACGAAGAATCTTGGGAGGACGGGTGCAACATCAATCAGAAAAGAAGGCCTTGTTGTTTTCTGATGAGCAAAACTCCATATATCTAATTTGTAAATGCAATTTATTAACAGGAGATATGTTGTGGTAATTAGTCTAGCATTTTGCCCCTTAACTTGTGTTGTTAGGAATCTACATTATCCTTCTCTTGTTTTCTCCAAAACAACTTTGCCATTCTCTTGGAAACATTGAAAAGAAAAGAAAGGAGAACACATGTAGATATGTGGAGTACTCCAGTAGTCTAGCAAGAAGTATATAGGACAAAGAACAATTGAAGCTGAGAAGAAATATGAGTTGACGTCTGAAAAATGCAGACGGGTTTGAACTGAACTTGGACTCGCCTCGGAAAGCATCCAATGTCTCTTGACCGCCATTATTCATGAGAGAGAGACCATAGATAAGGCTGTCGCAAAATACAGCAACATGGCAGTATCTAGTCTAGCTACTCCTACACAAGTAGATCGAGCTAGCATGCATATAATATTGCTGCCAAGGAGATCACGCATAAATTGCTGGAGATCTCACATCAAATAATGGCAGCACTTGACTGTTTCTATGGTTCTCGAGGCACCTAGACCAGTGTCTGGCAGTCCATGCCATGCCACTGCAACTGGTCAGAACCCATCAGAACACACACAAAGAACTAACCCCAGCCACATATGCTATTTACTCATCTGTCTACCTATGCATCTTACTAAATTCTGAAACATACCATTTCAATTTTTATTTTTTATTTTTTGCACAGGATTGACCTGAGCTTTGAGGGGGGTTAATTCATGGAAATCTGAAGGCACTACTATTGATCTACAACAACACATCAGATGGCTGCACCGCATGCTCCAATAATGAAGTGATTGTGTGGCATGGTACTAGTACTACTCCAGTACCAGTGCTGCCAACAGACGTGAGTGAAAGCCCTGGGCACTGAACGACTGTGCAGGTGTGTGGGTAGTACCAGTTGCCACTATAGCCTCGTGATAGGTCATTAGAAAGGCCCTGGCATCATCGTGTTCGGCTTGGCACACCCTGTACATTTGCATTTTAAAATAAAATTTAGCAAAGACGAAGAACACACGTCTGACCCTATGATCTATGCATGCATGTACATCTGGAAGACCACACCCCGGAACAAAAAGATTCTAGGACAAGAGGTAGCTGCATGGATTTCTTGAGGGAGGGAGAAAGATGACAAGAATGTTGTTCTGGCTTGCGTGACAGATGGGGGATGAGCTGAGCTGAGCTGAGCGTCTCTCTCTCTACACAGTAACACTCACTACACATGCATGTGTGTACATGTAGTACTTGCTCCACTGACATACGGCAGCGAGACTCCTCGGCCTTGCACTGTTGGGCTGCACAGTGCCACCCCCAAAAACCCTAGAAGAAGAAGGCTGGCTGGGTTTCCTTCCATCAGCAATTCAGCATGGGGAAAAGATGGCTGAAGCAAGAGCCCCTCGGAGGCACATGCACATGCTCCTCCCGAAAGGGAATCGTTCTAACGCCACATAAATTCCAAGTACCGAAACACACCACCAACTCATCGATCTGGAGGAGGAAATCAATCAATGGTTTTTTGCGCAGTTAATCTGTCATCAATCATGGAGTACGATGAGAAGGTGTGTGAATGGAAGAAACTGATACGCATGTGTTTGGAGAGGCGAGGACTATTCCTTTCCAGCAGAAGAAAAGATCCATGGATGCCCAGGTTAGAAGAATCTCTCGTACGCATGCTCCTTCAGGAAAAGCCAGCGGCCAAGCCGGGAAAGAATCTTTTCGGGGGGAAACCCTGACGAGGAATGCCGCGACATTAGAACACCAAGAGCACCCTGATGAGGAAAACCCTCTACCCATTCGTGCGCGTTCCGCACATGCAGATGCAGGCACAATCATATATACCAGGATGCACGAGAAAACGATAGTTATTATGGAATTGTTTTTCACGGACCCAGGAAATTTCACATTTAAAAAAATCTGTTAAATCGAAACCAATAAATTATGATGCCCAAGAAGATGAAGAAGAAATCAGAATAGGGAGAAGCAGATGAAGAAATCATGCAGGGATTAATAGCAAGCACCAAGAGGGGGTATGGATGGATGGATTGATTGATTCGTGGTTACAGGAGCTAGCTAGCGAGCTGTTTTCTTTACCGGAGGAAAGGATATTGCGCAGCGATCTGCCGGAGATGGAGAGGGAGTTGAGTTGCGTCTCCACCCTCCTCAGGAACTCCATGGCCTCCTGCAGCGGCCTCGTCAGCTCCTCCCGGTACTTCACCAGCATCTCATGGTACGCCTCCTGCGCGCGCACCAGAAAAACAAGAACGAACAGGTCACCTCGTGTGAGTACTAGCTACACAACCTAGGAAAAATGTTCCAAGATTGATCGATTGGCTCACCATGAACTGGTCCAGCTCCGGCTCCGTCGCGGTGCCGAGGCTACCGAGCGCCGTGCGCTGTCGCAGCTCCAGGTCCTGCGCCACCGCCGTCAATCTCGCCAACACCTCCGGCGGCGCCCCCACCTACAACCACCCAGGCTAAGCACAAGTACTTCCCAACAATAAACATGGATGCACTGTAGCTGCTATTAAAAGGCAAGCAAGAAAGCATGCATGCTTCATGTTTGACATGAGATGTAGAAGAGAAACTTCTCGTGCAGGAGCAGAAGCAGATGCAGCACAGCAGGGCTGCTGTTAATGTTACCAGTACTAAGAACCATCACTTGCCTTCTGGCAGTCGAGGTAGGCGGCGAGGAGGGAGGAGTAGTGGGGGTGGGAGATGATCTTGGCCTTGATGGCCTCGACGTCGGCGGCGTAGGACGACGACGACGGCTCCTTGGCCGCCTTGGCGCACGCCTCCAGGAGGCTGCCGTTGGCCAGCTGCAGCACCGGGTTGCTACACCCGCTGCCGCCGCCGTGGCTTCCACTGGGCGGCGCCGTGTTCAGGGAGAGAGGGCTGTGCGCCAGATAGCCGGCGGACTGCTGCTGCTGCTGCTGTTGCTGTGGGGGCGGCGCGATGACGGCGCTGAGCGGCGAAGAGCCCCATGGGAGCTGGCTGTGGTGCTGGCCGTGGGCGGTGGCTCCCAGCCCGAAGTGGTGGCCGATCTCCTCCATGGGCTATCTCTAGTGATGTAGTGGTGCAGCGATCGAGCTCTCCCGGCGACGCTGTCCCCGAGCTAGCTCCTGCGCAAAAGGAGACGGATTGAGCTTGAGGTGAAGTTCTTGGGCGGAGAGAAAGAGAAAAAGGGTTTGGGTTTGGGGAAGGAGAAGGGTACCTGCCTGCCTTGCCTTGAGCGGAATAGCCTTTTCTCCTTCTCTCTCTAAGCTATCATTAGAGGGAAGGAGATGGGGAGCGAGAGGAAAAAGCTGGAGGGAATACTGCAGTACACACCTCGACTTTGGAGAGAGAGACAGTGTAGTGTAGGATGGTGCGCTGTTGTACTGTAATGTATAGTGCTGTGTCTGTGGGGGCTTTCTTTTTCGGGTCAAATCAAAGGGCTTGGAGTGGCTTTGTAGGGAATTTTTGTAGAATCGCCGGTGGAGACGAAGCTGGTTTTGTTTTGTTTTTCCATTTTTCGCCCAAAGGATTTACTCTCGAGCCTTCTTTTGCTTCTAGGATACGAATATCATACGAAGTGAGATGAATGTATCTCAACTTTCATAGGGAAAGATATGTACAATAATTTGAAGCATATGATAATAATTTTTCCATTGAGTCTATCCTAAGGGTCTTTTTCCTTTAAAATGTGAAGGATTGATCTCTATCCTACGTAGGAATAGAAATTCATTCTTAAAAACCAAAGGGCTCCAAACAATCTTTTTAAAATCATATCCTATAGAATTCCTACAAACAAAGGAGGCCTCAGATTGTAGAGCAGGCATTGCTATTGCATTGATGCATTTCAATGACTTGTGTTTCCTCACAGCCTAGCGAGAAAACTAATCGTACTTGAACTCGCTGGCGCATAATAAGAACATCATCAAACTTGAGTAACATTACAATATGATACTTATACATGTGAATACATGACATCTACAATCATATATATGGTCTCGGCTATGATAGAGTGTTATCGTGATGTCGCATCGTTGCAATTCTTTCGGCGCTATCGGCTGCCAAAGGAGGGAGATGATCGGCGGGTAATAGGAGAATCCATGTTTTTTTAAGGAAAGCACACATATATTGTATACGTGGGCTGCTTAGATAAAACTCTTTGGTTAAACAGGTAGAGCTAACAACTGCAAGTACTGGGTTCAAGTCCCAGTACCCCATTTTTTTACTACTATTTTTGGGCATGTCGCAAAATTTAGTAATATACAAACTTCTTGAAATTTCATTAATATGAAAGCTGGTACAAAATTATTTTTGCAACAGTAGAAACTTGATATAAACTTCAATACAAAATTGATCTATTCTACAATAAAAACTTGATACACGATCCTATATACCTAAATAGTTTATCCTTACTATCTTTATTATCTTAACATGCACACCTGCCACATCATCAAATGGCCACCATAACATGCATGCTTTTATTTACGTTATTAGTTTATCATCACTACTTCTATTTATTTTAACATGCACACATGCCACCTCATCAAAGGTCCACTTAATATGCATGTGATTTTTTCATTGTATGATGCTACTCACATTCAATAAACATTTTTCAGCTATATAATAATCATATATAATATATAATATGTATTTTTAGTTTGTGTTCATATATTATTTATCCAATGTTTACATTTTATACAACTAAATCTCAAATATAAATTTGCAACACAATCCCCAACGATTCCATGTAGAGCACGGCCCCGTTAGGAAACCAGCTACAGATCTCGTGGAACCTAGCGAAGAATCTCTGCGAGTGTCGGAGTGATCTCGCCCAACCTGGGCACATCCAAAGTGTGCGACAAAAAAGGGAAACAACAACGCAACCGGAGGAACAAGCGTCGCAGCAGGAGCAACAACAACGCCGAGGACGGCAATGTCAATGCTGGTTTCGGAAACCAAGGTTAAGGCCGTAGAAACAAGAGGAAGCCCTTCCAGGGGCGTAGAGGTGATAAGTCTTAGTTGAATAAAATCTTGGACCAGCCCTGCGCCATCGATGGTAACGAGGAAAAGTTAGTGACCCACAACAACTGAACTGTTGCGTCATCGAGCAAGTTGGGAAGATCATAGCTGAAAATCATGCCGGAATCCAACGTCATAATGATAAAAATGGATATGGGCAACTGCCCGGGCCGAGCAACGCCAGCCAAAATAGTTCCCTCCTGAGGTGAAGCACGTGAACATGATTTACGCCACTCATGTCACCAAGAAGGAGAGGAAGCGTGTCCTCCGCGAGGTATATGTCATGAAACCCATGATGGACTGCAAGTGCACGTGGTTTAGTTGTAGTCTAAGTAAGAGTATGGATGCCACAAGGAGCATAAGGATTGGGTTTTGTCTGTTGTAGTGACTTATGGAATTGTGCCGGCAAGTAATTGTAGACTCAAAGCAAAGTGAGGGCGGAAATAAATACTCGTTTTGAGTGAACTGCGAAGTAAAGTAAATAACATAAAAAGAAATAAATCAGAGCAGCGAGAATAGTGACACGTGAACTGGCAGAGAAGTAAGGCATTCTCAAGGAATCTGGAATTACCATTGGTATGTTTCTATCACGATCCATGCTATGGTATAGCACTATCATGATAAGCCACTCTTGACGTTTATGTTGTACAGAATACGTTCTATTCTAGGTAGACTTCATACCATGCATGCCACTACTGTAGTTCCCCCCTGCAGATTATCACTTCAGTGATTAAGGGTTTCCCCGTGGAGATGGCTTCTATAAGGATTCTTCATTATTCCCCTACCAATTGCAAAGACTATGAGTGAGGGCTTTTACTGTAACTTTGAATTACCTCCACTTCCTAACCTTTACAACGACAATAATTCCTTTCCTGGCCTTATAGCGAAAATGTTGATTGGGGCACCTTCACCACGTTAACAAAGATTATTAAACTAAGCATTCAACAGAGGATCGTGTCCTTATTAACATTTCATCACCTATACATACCAAAGTTCATCGATATCCCCGAGAAATAGGGCTTCTACTCCTACATAAGGATGGAAAACATCACACGAATTGCGGTGGTAAACATGGATGGATCAAAAAAGTAGTACACATAGCAATCCACAAGGTTTGGTAATACAACGAGATGTATGTTGATGATGATGAAGATGGTTGATGGAGGGTGATGATGTTGGCATTCCCTTGGACGTGGTAGTGAAGATGACAATATCCTCCTTGCCAATTCCCCCTCCACATGCCTTCGAGAGGCTAGGGTTCTACATTATGGACGAGTATCTGGTGTCTCTGTCCATTTGATCTCTGATCTGATCTCATAGGGAGAAAGAAGTCCACCTGGGGGAGGCGGCGGTGCCTGGTACGACCGTTGGTATGAGCGCCCTCTCTCATACCAGAGGCCATCTTGAGATCCGGAGCCTTAGTTGAAAGAACATGCAGTGCCCCCATGTTTGGTTTTGGTAATTGATGACAATCTCTATGGACTAATTGTTGCCTTGAGTTATATTTGAAGGATTTGACCATAGGCTTTTCTTGAAGACCATGTGTTGGTTTCAAGGAGTTTATGAGATGGCCAAAGTGCTTTTCAAGGAATTATACAAAGATTTTTCATGTGAGAGTTGAGCTTATTGCAAGCATGTCTTGAAGAAAAAGATTATGTGAACATTAATGTTTACCTTCAAGGCATTATCCTAATTAAGAGAGTTGGAAATATTCAAGGTTGATCAAGACTAAGTACAGAGAGTGATTCAAGTTGATCAACACACAAAGCGCACAAGTTGTACCGAGAGGGATCAAGTGATCCCATGGTATGGTAAGCATTGTCCATTACGCTTTGTCTACTAACCCATGGTCGACGTGTGAGTTCTATGTGGGGTTAGGTATGTTTCCATGGGTTTGCATGAAGAGGAAGATATCATACAACCCATGGAGGATGACATCAAGTGGAGATCGCCATCAAGATTGCGGTGTGCAAGTTCAAGTGGGGCATCACGAAGAGATCATCCTTGAAGCTTGCCTTCCATTCTGGTGACAATGGATTTGTGAAGATGCACCGAAGAGTAGCTCACCCATAGTGGAGTATGGGGGAGCAATCTACTAGTCTTCGTCGAGCCAATGGAATCAACAAAGGTGGTCCAACTTGAGGGAGTCAAGATCGTCATCATCTAGCTCAAGTGGACTATGTGAAAGGCAAAGGTTTATCCTTGATAGGTTTTCTATTTTATCGGTCTCATGGTCTTATTTGGGAGACCAGATTATATAGCCGACAGTCGTACTATCAAGGGGGGCTCTTGAGTGAGTAGCTTGATCGTATCGTTCGGTGAGAGCTCAAACCATCGCATTATTGACATCATCATCTTTCTTGGTTCTTGCTTGGCTTTTCATTTTGTGAGTTTAGGATCTTTTGGTATTCTTTGTGACAAGCTCTAGTTCATTGAGAACCCATTTCATATGCACCTTCTTTTGCATTTTTGGTGTTAGAGTTTTTACCGGTCTTATTTAAGAAAGAGTTCTCACCATTTTATTTTTAGTATTTTATCTATTGCTATTTCTTGATATCTCTATCAAGATCATGTTAGCCCTTGTCTTTAGCTTTCCAACAAACTTTATTTTGTCGAATTCGGAGATCGTACGCAAAAGTTATGGCAGTTTCATTCGCAGGTCAATTTTTAAGCGGTAGTACCGTTTATAAGCGGTAGTACTGCTCGGTAGTACCGCTTATAAGAGGTAGTGCCGCTCTAGGCAGTGGTAGTACCTCTTATAAGCTATAATACAGCTCTAGGCAGCGATATTACCGCTTGTGCATGACCTGTGCACATAACGGTTGGATTTGGGGAGGCCTATTTATGGGGGCCTTCTTCCCCAATGGTCTCTATCCTTTAAGCTCGTGTTCTTCCCCCCATTGTTGACCTTATTCGAGCTTCCTATCTCTCAATCCCTCCATGGATTCTTGCTAGTTTGGTGATCCCCATACCCATAAACAAATACTCATATACATAATATGACACCCTATAATCAACACACATACATGGTGTTGTCCTTGTCCTGCTAATGCCTATCTAGGTCGTATTGATTTCTAGGTCATGGTGGCAGCTGAGGTGAGGATGTGAGACAGCTTTAAGGTTTTTTCCAGAGCTTTTTTTGTTTTTGCAAGTTTGTTTGTGAATATTTTAAGGTTAACCGCAGTGTCACGGTTACTAACCGGGTCGCCGATGGGTATTGGGTCTAGGGAATAGGATATCGTCCCCATCCCCGTTGTACCCTATGGGGAATAAATTAGTTTGGTAATTATCCCCATGGGGATGTTTTTCGCCCATCCCCACGGGTTTGGCGGGTATGGGGCCCCGTTGCCATCCCTAGTTCTCCGCGGTGATACGTGGAAGTTACAAGTTGAGAAGCTTATTACTCTTGGGTGCTTGGTTCCCTTGAGCTAGTTCCTCTTGGGTGCTAGGGCGCCCTAGACGGTTGGTGGTGCTTCAGAGCTCAATCATTATGGTGTAAATCTCTGGGAAAGCACTGGGCTCTCCCATTAGGTTGTGGAGATTGCCCCGAGCAATTTGACGGGTACCGGTGACCACCCCCAAGGGTTGCCAAAGTGTACGGGTTCGATGACCGCCCCAAGGGTTGCCAAAGTGTACGGGTTTGGTGACCACCCTCAAGGGTCCCTTAGTGGAATCACGTCATCTTGCATTGTGCGAGGGCGTGAGGATATTACGGTGGCCCTAGTGGCTTCTTGGGGAGCATTGTGCCTCCACATCGCTCGAAACGGAGATTAGCATCCGTAAGGGTGTGAACTTCGGGATACATCGTCGTCTCCGCGTGCCTAGGTTATCTCTTACGCGAGCCCTTTACCGATGCACTTTACTTTGTGATGGACACTGTGTTTCATGTTATATATATTGCTATCACTGAGTTGTTTATCTTGCTTAGCATAAGTTGTTGGCTGATAACCCACAAGTATAGGGGATCGCAACAGTTTCCGAGGGTAGAGTATTCAACCCAAATTTCTTGATTCGACACAAGGGGAGCCAAAGAATATTCTCAAGTATTAGCAGCTGAGTTGTCAATTCAACCACACCTAAAAGACTTAATATCTGCACCAAACTATTTAGTAGCAAAGTAGTATGGAAGTAACAGTAACAGTGGCAAAAGTAACAGTAGCAGTTTTGTGGTGATCGTAACAGTGGCAATGGAGAATTAACTGAGCAAAGTTCAATATGTGAAAAGCTCGTAGGCAATGGTTCAATGATGAATAATTATGTTGGATGCAATTCATCATGCAACAGTTATAACATAGGGTGACACGGAACTAGCTCTAGTTCATCAATGTAATGTAGGCATGTATTCGGAATATAGTCATGCGTGTTTATGGAAAAGAACTTGCATGACATCTTTTGTCCTACCCTCCCGTGGCAGCGGGGTCCTATTGGAAACTAAGGGATATTAAGGCCTCCTTTTAATAGAGTACTAGACCAAAGCATTAGCACTTAGTGAATACATGAACTCCTCAAACTACGGTCATCACCGGGAGTGGTCCCAATTATTGTCACTTCGGGGTTGCCGGATCATAACACATAGTAGGTGACTATTGACTTGCAACAGAGGATCAAGAACTCACATATATTCATGAAAATATAATAGGTTCAGATCTGAAATCATGGCACTCGGGCCCTAGTGACAAGCATTAAGCATGGCAAAGTCATAGCAACATCAATCTTAGAACATAATGGATACTAGGGATCAAACCCTAACAACAATAACTCGATTACATGGTAAATCTCATCCAACCCATCGCCGTCCAGCAAGCCTACAATGGGATTACTCATGCACGGCGGTGAGCATCATGAAATTGGTGATGGAGGATGGTTGATGATGACGATGGCGACGGATTCCCCTCTCCAAAGCCCCGAACGGACTCTAGATCAGCCCTCCCGAAGAAGATTAGGGCTTGGCGGTGGCTCCGTATCGTAAAACGCGATGAATCCTTCTCTTTGATTTTTTTTCTCCCCAAACATGAATACATGGAGTTGGAGTTGAGGTCGGTGGAGGTCCAGGGGTCCCATGAGGAGGGGGCGCGCCCTATGGGGTGGGCCCGCCCTGCACCCTCGTGGACAGGGTGTGGGCCCCCTTATGCTAATTCTTTTTCCAATATTTTTTATTAATTCCAAAACGTTCTCCATGGATTTTTAGGTCATTCCGAGAACTTTTATTTCTGCACAAAAATAACACCATGGCAATTCTGCTGAAAACAGCTTCAGTCCGGGTTAGTTCCATTCAAATCATGCAAATTAGAGTCCAAAACAAGGGCAAAAGTGTTTGGAAAAGTAGATACATTGGAGATGTATCAACTCCCCCAAGCTTAAACCTTTGCTTGTCCTCAAGCAATTCAGTTGACAAACTGAAAGTGATAAAGAAAAACTTTTACAAACTCTGCTTGATCTTGTTGTTGCAAATATGTAAAGCCAACATTCAATTTTTCAGTAAAGATTATGAACTAACCATATTCACAATAACATTTACATCTCACATTTACGCATATCAATGGCATAATCAACTAGCGATCAATAATAATAAATCTCGGATGACAACACTTTCTCAAAACAATCGTAATATGATATAACAAGATGGTATCTCTCTAGCCCTTTATGATACCGCAAGACATAAATGCAGAGCACCCCTGAAGATCAAGGACTGACTAAACATTGTAATTCATGGCAAAAAAGATCCAGTCACAGTCATACTCAATGTAAGTTAATAGAAATGCATGCAAATGACAATGGTGCTCTCCAACTGGTGCTTTTTAATAAGAGGATGAAGACTCAACATAAAAGTAAATAGATAGGCCCTTCGCAGAGGGAAGCAGGGATTTGCAGAGGTGCCAGAGCTCGAGTTTTGAAACAGAGATAAATAATATTTGAGTGGCATACTTTCATTGTCAACATGACAACCAAGAGATCTCGATATCTTCCATGCTACATACATTATATGCGGTTCCCAAACAAAATGGTAAATTTTTTACTCCCCCACCACCAACGAGCATCAATCCATGGCTGGCCCGAAATAACGGGTATCGTCCAACTAACAACAATCATGTGGGAGTTTTGTTTGCAATTATTTTGATTTAATTTGAGCATGGACTGGGCATCCCGGTTACTGGCCATTTTCTTGTGAATGATGAGCGGAGTCCACTCATCATGAGAATAACCCACCTAGCATGGAAGATATATACAACCCTAGTTGATACATGAGCTATTCGAGCATACAAAACATAATTTCATTTGAAGGTTTAGAGTTTGGCACATGCAAATTTACTTGGAACGGCAGGTAAATACCGCATATAGGAAGGCATGGTGGACTCATACGGAATAACTTTGGGGTTTATGGAAGTGGATGCACAAGCAGTTTTCCCCCTTAGTAAAAGTGAAGGCTAGAAAGAGACTGGGAAGCGACCAACTAAAGAGCGACAACAGTCATGAACATGCATTAAGATTAACCAACAATGAGTGGAAGCATGAGTAGGATATAAATCACCATGAATATAAATATCATGAAGGCTATGTTGATTTTGTTTCAACTACATGCGTGAACATGTGCCAAGTCAATCCACTCGAATCATTCAAAGGAGGATACCACCCTATCATACCACATCACAACCATTTTAATAGCATGTTGGCATGCAAGACAAACCATTATAAACTCCTAGCTAATAAAGCATGGCATGAGTAACTATAATCTCTAATTATCATTGCAAACATGTTTCATCCATAATAAGCTGAATCAGGAACGATGAACTAATCATATCTAAAAAACAAGATAGGTCGAGTTCATACCAGCTTCTCTCATCTCAATCATTTCTTCATATATCGTCATTATTGCCTTTCACTCGCACGATCGAACAGTGTGGATAATAATAATAGTGCACGTGCATCAGACTAAGCTGGAATTTGCAAGCATTTAATTCAAAGGAGAAGACAATGTAATATAGGCTCTTGGTTAGATCAACAATAATGCATATGAGAGCCACTCAACATTTTCATCGTGGTCTTCTCCTCTCGACCCCCAAAGAAAAGAAAAGAACTAAAACTATTTACACGGGAAAGCTTCCAACAAGCAAAATAAGAATGGGAAATCTTTTTGGGTTTTCTTTATTATTACTACTACAAGCATGGAAAGTAAACTAGCTGAAGGCTACAACTATTTTGTTTTTGTTTTTTCTTAAGGTTTTTCAAACACACAAGAAGAAAGCAGGAAAAGAAAATAAACTAGCATGGATAGTACAATGAAAAAGTATGAACACCGACAACTAGAATGAGTGTGTGAATGTAACGTAATGTCAGTGAGAAATACATGCTCCCCCAAGCTTAGGCTTTTGGCCTAAGTTGGTCTATGGACACGGCTGGCTTGGCGGATATCCAAAGTCGTAGTTGGGGTTGTGCTAAGATGCAACAGCTACTGCCCGCAGAGCTGATTCTTGGAGGCGAGCTGCCTCCGTCCTCCTATCATATTCATTCGCCTTCTCCCTGGTTATAAAATATCTCATTTTTGCCTGAAAGTTAAAGAAAGTAGGAGCGGGGAGAGTAACATGGACAGTACACCGTTTGTCAAAGATTAGTTGGTACTGGAGGAACTGTCCGTTCCTCTCAAAAAACTGATGGCGAACCATAGCACTATAATCTAGATAAGCAGGTGGCAACTCAATATCATTTCCATTTATGGGTATACCAAGATAATTAGCTACACAAGTTGCGTAAATTCCACCAAACAAGTCTCCACTTTTACCATTAAGGTGTAACCTCCGTGCAACAATGGCCCCCAAGTTATATTGCTTATCACTTAATACCGCACTCTTGAGGATGCTAAGATCTGGAACGCACATGTGACAACCTCATCTTTACCGTCAATGCACCTACCTATAAAGAGAGCAAAGTAATGTATGGAAGGGAAATGAATGTTCCCTATGGTAGATTGTGCGATTTCTCTAGTTTCTCCCATAGTGATACTAGCAAGAAAGTTTTTATATTCAGATTTGCGAGGTTCACTAACATTGCCCCACTGCGGGATTTTACAAGCAGTATTAAAATCTTCAAGGTCCATGGTATATGATTTATCATAGAGATCAAATAAAACAATGTGAGTATTGCGCGTGGATGAAAATTTAAACCTCCTCACAAAGGAATCAGTGAGGTAGTAGTACTGTCGGCACTTATCTGACACGAAGTCCTCAAGATCAGCATTGTGTACATACGCATGAAATTCATCCTTGAAGCCTGCTTGGACCATAAATTCTTCCGACGGCCATTCACAAGGCCGCACTTGAGCTTCCCTTGGTGGTTCAGAGTCCGGCTCACGTATTGCGAGCCTTGGTTCTTGCTTCCTTGAAGAACCACCTTGGTACATTTTTCTAAACATTTTTCTTCCTCTGAAAAATTTCTGAAATTTTTAGTGACTCAAAATAAAAGTGAAATAAACTCAACAAGATTGATAGCAACTACTCCCACAAGTGCCTAGAGGCTATATCATGCATTAAAACTACTCTGGACCATATAAATTTGACATGCAAGCTCAAGAACAGGGTCACCTCAGCAGCAAAATTTCCAATAAATAAAGCACTAGAATAAAAACTAATTGGACCATTGGAGGAGTCACATACCGAAGAACAATCTCCCTAAGCATTTTTGTGAATGGAGTTTGGAGCAAGGAGATCGAAAATGGCAGCAAAACAAGCTAGAACATGGGTTTGAGATGTGGGATGATTTTTTCTGGAGGAATACGAAGTGTGTGGGTGCTGGAATAAGTGGAGGGGGGCCTCATGGGGTCCACGAGGCAGGGGGCGCACCCGAGGGGGTGGGCGCGCCCTGTGCCCTCATGGCCAAAGGGTGGGTCACCCTGGTGTGTTCTAAGTGCCAGAAATTCTTAAATATTCTACAAAAATCATACTCCATTTTCAGGGCATTTGGAGAACTTTTATTTTCGGGGTATTTTTTATTGTAAGGTAATTCAAAAAACAGACAGAAAATACTGTTTTTGCTTTATTTAATCTAAATAACAGAAAGTAGAGAGTGGGTACAAAGAGTTGAGCTTTCTAACTTCATCCATCTCATGCTCATCAAAAGGAATCCACTAACAAGGTTGATCAAGTCTTGTTAACAAACCTCTTTTGAATAACATGAAACCGGAGAATTATCGAATAACACTAAGTTACCTCAACGGGTATATGCATGTCCCCAACAATAAGAATATCATATTTCTTCTTGACAGTAGGAAGAGGGAATTCAAAACCTCCAATAGTAATCGGTGAAATTTTTCCAATAGAATTTATACTATGAACTTGAGGTTGTTTCTTTAGAAAGTGTACCATATGCTCATTACCATTAACATGAAAAGTGACATTGCCTTTGTTGCAATTAATAACAGCCCCTGCAGTATTTGGAAAAGCTCTACCAAGGATGATCGACATACTGTCGTCCTCGGGAATATCAAGAATAACAAAGTCCGTTAAGATAGTAAGGTTTGCAACCACAACAGGCACATCCTCACAACTACCGACGGGTATAGCAGTTGATTTATCGACCATTTGCAAAGAAATTTCAGTAGGTGTCAACTTATTCAAATCAAGTCTACGATATAAAGAGAGAGTCATAACACTAACACCGGCTCCAAGATCACATAAGGCAGTTTTAACGTAGTTTCTTTTAATGGAGCATGGTATAGTTGGTACTCCTGGATCTCCAAATTTCTTTGGTATTCCACCCTTAAAAGTATAATTAGCAAGCATAGTGGAAATTTCAGCTTCCGGTACCTTTCTTTTATTTGTAACAATATCTTTCATATACTTAGCATAAGGATTCATTTTAAGCATATTAGTCAAACACATACGCAAAAAGATAGCTCTAATCATTTCAGCAAAGCGCTCAAAATCCTCATCATCCTTTTTCTTGGATGGCTTAGGAGGAAAAGGCATGGGTTTCTGAACCCATGGTTCTCTTTATTTATCGTGTTTCCTAGCAACGAAGTCTCTATTATCATAATGTTGATTCTTTGATTGTGGGTTATCAAGATCAACAACAGGTTCAATATCTGCATCATTGTTGTTACTAGGTTGAGCATCAACATGAACATCATCATTAACATTATCACTAGGTTCATGTTCATTACTAGATTGTGTTTCAGAATCAGAAATAGAAATATCATTGGGATCCTCACGTGTGTCTATAACAGGTTCACTAGAAGCATGCAAAGTCCTATCATTTTTCGTTTTCTTCTTCTTAGAAGGACTAGGTGCATCAACATTAGTTCTCTAGGAATCTCGCTCAACTCTCTTAGGATGGCCCTTAGGATACAAAGGTTCCCGGGTCATTCTGCCACCTCTAGTCATAACTCTAACAACATTATCATTGCTCTTATTATTTAACTCATTGAGCAAATCATCTTGTGCCTTAAGTACTTGTTCTACTTGAGCGGTAGCCATGGATGCATGTTTACTAATAAGCTTAAGGTCACCTTTAACTCTAGACATATAATCACTCAAGTGTTCAACCATATAAGCATTACGTTTTAATTGTCTACCAAAGTAAGCATTGAAGTCTTCTTATTTAACAATAAAATCATCAAACTCATCCAAGCATTGACTGGCAAACTTCATAGATGGGATTTCACCCTTATCAAATCTATAGAGAGAATTTACCTTTACTACCTGTGTCGGGTTATCAATACCATGTATTTCTTCAATAGGTGGTAAATTCTTAACATCTTTAGTTTTTAGTACATTTTTCTTTCATAGATTTCTTTGCCTCTTGCATATCTTCAGGAGTGAGAAATAGAATACCCCTTTTCTTCGGAGTTGGTTCAGGAAGTGTCCAATCATTATCATTACTCAATATATTATTCAATAGCAATTCAGCTTGCTCAACAGTTCTTTCCCTGAAAACACAACCAGCACAACTATCCAGGTGGTCTCTGGAAGCATCGGTTAGTCCATTAAAAAAGATATCAAGTATTTCATTTTTCTTGAGAGGATGATCAGGCAAAGCATTAAGTAATCGGAGAAGCCTCCCCCAAGCTTGTGGGAGACTCACTTCTTCAATTTGCATAAAATTAAATATTTCCCTTAAGGCAGCTTGTTTCTTATGAGTGGGGAAATATTTTGTAGAGTAGTAATAAATCATATCCTGGGGACTACGCACACAACCAGGAGCAAGAGAATTAAACCATATCTTAGCATCACCCTTTAATGAGAAAGGAAACAATTTAAGGATATAGTAATAATGAATTTTTCCTCAAGAGTAAATAGGGTGGCTATATCATTCAGTTTAGTGAGATGTGCCACAACAGTTTCAGATTCATAGCCATAGAAAGGACCAGATTCATCGAAAGTAATTAACTCAGGATTGATAGAGAAATCATAATCCTTATCAGTAACACATATAGGTGATGTAGCAAAAGCAGGGTCATATTTCATTCTAGTATTCAAAGACTTTTCTTTCAAGTTAGCTAACAATTTCTTAAGATCATATCTATCATTGCAAGCAAAAAAATCTCTAGCAGTTTCTTCATCCATAACATAACCCTCAGTTACAAATGGCAATTCATATCTAGGGGGAGAATCTTCATCATCACTTTCATCAATATTATCGGTCTCAATAATTTCTTTCTCTCTAACCCTAGCAAGTTATTCATCAAGAAATTCACCTAATCACACATTATTATCAAGCAGAGAAGTAGTATCAACATAAGAATCATGTATAGCAGAAGTAGCATCATCAATAACATGCGACATATTAGAATCAATAGCAGGTGCAGGTGTAGGTGTCACAAATTTACTCATAACAGAAGGTGAATCAAGCGCAGAGCTAGATGGCAGTTCTTTACCTCCCCTCATAGTTGAGAGAAAGATCTTGGTTCTTTCATCTTTCAAATTCCTCATAGTGATCAACAGATATAAATCTCATGTGACTCAAAGAATAGAGCTATGCTCCTTGGCAACAACGCCAAAAAAGTTCTTGATAACCCACAAGTATAGGGGATCGCAACAGTTTTCGAGGGTAGAGAATTCAACCCAAATTTATTGATTCGACACAAGGGGAGCCAAAGAATATTCTCAAGTATTAGTAGGTGAGTTTTCAATTCAACCACACCTAAAAGACTTAATATCTGCAGCAAAGTATTTAGTAGCAAAGTAGTATGGAAGTAACGATAACGATGGCAAAAGTAACAGTAGCAGTTTTGTGGTGATCGTAACAGTGGCAACGGAGAAGTAACTGAGCAAAGTTCGATATGTGAAAAGCTCGTAGGAAATGGATCAATGATGGATAATTCTGTCGGATGCAATTCATCATGCAACAGTTATAACATAGGGTGACACCGAATTAGCTCCAGTTCATCAATGTAATTTAGGCATGTATTCCGAATATAATCATACGTGCTTATGGAAAAGAACTTGCATGACATCTTTTGTATTACCCTCCCATGGCAGTGGGGTCCTATTGGAAACTAAGGGATATTAAGGCCTCCTTTTAATAGAGTACCAGACCAAAGCATTAGCACTTAGTGAATACATGAACTCCTCAAACTACGGTCATCACCGGGAGTGGTCTCGATTATTGTCACTTCGGGATTGCCGGATCATAACACATAGTAGGTGACTATTGACTTACAAGATAGGATCAAGAACTCACATATATTCATGAAAACATAATAGGTTCAGATATGAAATCATGGCACTCGGGCCCAAGTGACAAGCATTAAGAATGGCAAAGTCATAGCAACATCAATCTTAGAACATAATGGATACTAGGGATCAAACCCTAACAATAATAACTCGATTACATGGTAAATCTCATTCAACACTATAAAAAAATACACTTCCATGATGATACATGTTTGTCACAGTAGGTCGCGTTTTTTGTCATGCATGTACATCCATGATGATTTTATGGCAGAATCAAGATAGTCATACATGTGCTGTCGTAGAAATGTTCCATGACATTACCAAAATTATCATCACGGAAGTGTCCACTTCCATGACGATAAATCATGCGTCACAGAAGTGCTTTCGTCAAGGGTGATCGACACGTGGCATCCACCATAACGGAACGTCGTTAAGCTATCGGGTTGGGTTTTGGATCCGATAACCTGTTAACAGCCCCACCAGTGGGAAATTTCCACGTGTAAAACACTTATTGGCCACACGAAACACGTGTCAGCTCGTCAGTGGGTCAGATAGGTGCCTATGATATGTCGACACGTGCCACGGCCCACCACTGGCCCATTTAGCTTACAAAGCCGGCCCGTTTGACTTGGTCAAAAGTTAACAGGCTGGCCCATGAAAAGCCTGTTAACGGTCTCTTTGCAAATAGCCCATTTTACGGCCTGGTAACTCACGACCCGTTAGGCCCTAAAGGAAATCGGCCCAACAACGTCATGTGGGCCGTTAAATATAACACCAGCCCATTTCACTTTTGGCCCATGCATGGCCCATGATGTCTTTCGGCCCATATGAGGCCTTCGTATCTTTAGGCCCTTTACAGGCCCATAGTGACCTAGCCCATAATGAACAATGATTTTCTTTGTACTCGCTAACGGCCCGTGATTCACATGGGCCGTTTCCAGCCCATGTTAGCTTTCGGCCTATTGACGGCCCATACATTCTTGGGCTCCTTTCCGGCCCTCGATTACTTCCGGCCCGTTACTGGCCTGTTCCCCTAATGGGCCAAATTAGGCCCATGGCAAGAGTTGGCCTGTTTCTGGCCTGTTAACCCGTTGTGCCATTTCCATCCCGTCCTATATTCTGGCCCATTAACGACCTGTTATGCCTGTGACAGAATTAACCTTTGCTATCCTCCGGCCTATTAACGGCCCGTTACCGTGCTGGGCCCATACCAATTACGCCCATTTACGGCCCATGTAGACCCATTTATCCGACGGCCCGAGGCCCACCGATTCTACGACCCTGTTGGAGGCCCATTTATCGACGGCCCGTAGGAGACCCATGGATCCTACGGTCCCTATATGGCCCATGGTTGTTGCGGCCACTAGCAAACCAGGGAAAAAGAAGACTAGGAAATAAATAATGTCGAAACTAACGCTAGGCTATTAAGGCGATTGCATAGATTACATCCACTCGACATCAAAGATCGCCACCAGTGCAAATATAGGGAACACCCTACACTATACAAAAATGGCTTGCTGTTTTCTTCAGCCGGTGGCTTCACATGAAGAATAAATTTTGTATAGCACCAAAACAAACTACAGCTATATAACAAAAGGAAGGTTGGCATAGAACTTAATAGTCTAGCAGATAAATGCACCACCAGAAGTTCAGAAGCTCAGTTCATTTGACCTGACTGTTACGTTTTCATGATGTATTGTCCGATGGAGAACCATAACCCTCACCTTCATTTCCCCTAGGCTCCTGAACAACATAGCAAATGTCTGATAGTATGGTTTCAAAACCATGCATATCTTGATGACATTAAACAATGTCTCTCCTTGTTTCACAAAGGGTCTCTGTTAGGGAATGGACTTGTGTCTGGAGCGCAGATACAACATTGCTTTGAGCTTGCATATCTTGATCATGAGGCATTTTGGACGAGATTGCCTTAACAACCAACCTAGTATTACACAGGAACGTGCTTTTGGCACTGTTAGTGGACATGTACTGACCCACTATAGCAAGAGTTGGCATTGCGGTTATAGTTGCCTCGCCACCTTCAGAAGGTGGCGGTTCCACCATTTTTTCCATAGCTCGCTGAAAAGTTGAGTTCTTCATTAGTAGTACCAGAACAGAAGATATTAAGGAGGCAGCAAAACCAAACAAAATAGCTTTGGTCTATATACATAACTTATTCTAGTGAACCCATCTAAAATATTAGTGGTATTTTATTGCAAAGTACATAATAAAACCAGGTTCCAAACATATGATCATGTACCATCGCTAATGTATTGTCTATTTCTTCGCATTGTATTGAGGGCTAAGGATAAAGAGACGAAGTTTATAATACGGTAAGCATAGTATGACATCATTCATATCACAAAACAACTAAGAACAGACAAACAGGCAATTGTAACATTATGTGGGCAAGTCCAGCACGGAACTAGATTACGGGTCAAGATCAATGGAACATCACTCCTCTCCTTTAAACCTTGTAAGGTGTAATGATACGCTAAGACAATTGTGTATAAAATTGAAAAGAGTAATAGACATTGGCTGCAAACCATGCAGTTCAAGGCACAAGTCAGAGTAAGTAGTAGTTAAAAGGCATGAGGAATAAGGACTTACAACAACGGCTTTGACTGGTGTAGTCATGCCCTTCTTCTTGTTGGTGTGGCAGTCCTTGAAGATTTCCACAACATTTGGTTTAGGTACTTTTTGGTCCTTGTGGGCTTTCCTCTGCATTTCGAACAAGTCAATATAGATCTGATAATATGGTACAACGAAAAGAGTGAACTAGCAGCTAATTACAAGAGCCTCGTAGTGTGCATTATAGCTACGAGATCCTGTCATCTGTTGGAATTTCACTTTCGTACGGTTGGCCTTGTTCTTTGAACATTTCACCTACAAGAAGATAGATTTGTGTGGCACATGCGTAAATAGGACTTCAACATGTGATCTGATCACATATATGTAATGTAACTGATACTTTGGATCAGACCAGTGTTTAACAAGGCCCCTCCAGTCTTCATCCGATATATTTTCCACTGGAGATGTTTGGGAAAGTTCACTATTAGCCTTGCCTTCAAAGTGAGTTTTCCTCAAGTTATACCGATATTGTCGCAGAGCAGACTTGAAAACATGGTTGCAAGCTTGTCTGGTTGCATCATCTTGGCTGTCCAACTTGAACCTCATATGTTGAAAATTATGGGAGTCTCATTATCAGCAACCTAGAAAGTATGGGACAAAGTAAGATGATATTACTAGTTTCCATACATAACCATACTTACAGATAAATGGTCGAGGAAGGTGTTGAACTGGGTTTCGTCTTTGTCATTCCTGTACTGAATCCATGTTGGGAGGATACGTACATGACACCTAACGGCAACCGCTGCCTCTAGTACTAACTTGGCTGACTCTGTAGCATCACGTGGCCTTTTTAAACCTGCCTCAAAATGGATCTCCATTCTTCCTCCTCTAGATTTAGTTAACCTATCGATCATTATCCCTGATATTTGTTTCCTCTTGCGCCTAGGTGCTAGTCCAACAACGAACATAAGAAGTGTTAGTGTACATCAAACTGTGAGACTACATATAAAGAAGCATGCAACTGTAACTTGACTCCAACAACTACCTTCTTGCTGTTGAAGCTCACAAGGTTCATCTGATATTGCCAACTCGTCTTGTGTCAAGAGTTCTTGGGAAGTAGTGTCAGGTGGCAAGGGAGCTTGGGAACATGCTGCTAGCTCAGTTGACACACGACTAACTCGTGCAGCTGGTAGTACTACGGTAGGTGTTGAAAGAACTAGGGCTGTCTCTGCTTGTTTGGTGGCAGCTATTTGTTTCTGTTTGGCTTTTTTTTGCCGCTCGTGTAGCATGGGATGCCCTGTTTGTAGAATTTTCCACTGGACTTTGACCTTCTATTGCACCATCAGTACCAGCAGAATCTGCAGGATTCATCCGCTTCTCATTCCCTGCCATTCTGTGTTTCTTCCTCTTTCTCTGTGCCATGTTAAGTCAAGCCGACAAGAAAAACGAATAATAATTTAGTTCTTCAGAACAAATTGATGTGAGATGCAGACGAACTGAACTTTGATGTTAGACAACCACATGATAGGAGGATTTAATATGTACGAAAAACAGGACGGAAGAGATAACCAGAACTATGATGTGTAAACTAAGCAGAAGACATTTCACCAAATTTGAAGCAATGCAATGGAAGGTAGACACCATATGAAAGATGCTACAAATATCGCTCTGCCAAGTTAACAGTGTCTCATCATAAATGGCGTATAAACAAATGTGAAGCAGTACAAGAAATAAATCATATGCAAGATGCAAACAACATCACACTACCATGTTAGAGGTCTCTCGTCAATAGTGCCATTGCATATTCACAACTTATGATGTGTAAACTAAGGAGAAGGCATTTCAACAAATTAGAAGCAATGAAAGCTATACACCATATGAAAGATGCAACGAATATCACTCTACCAAGTTAAAACTGTCTAGTCATAAGTGCCATTTCAACAAATTAGTAGTACAAGCTAGAAAAGAATGCGAGATGTAACCTATATCACACTCCGAAGTAAAACGTGTCTTATGATAAGTGATTGTTGCAGGTTACACAACAATAGTAATTTGATGTAAGAACATGGTGTGATAGACAGATATTGTATGTTCTAGAAACAGGAAGACGTGTCTTATTCAAGTATAATGTGTAAAGTAAGCAGATGGTATTCAACAAAATTAGAAGCAATACAAGCTAGACATCACACATAACATGCAACCACATATAACAGTGCCAAGTTAGAGGGAGCACCGGTGATGGTGCACTAGGGGAGACGTGCTCATCATAAACACAGCTTTGTTGAGTGTCTATGCATGTGTTGTCTTGGAAATCATCTTGGGGGTGTGGAGGAGTAGAAACTGTAGAGGCCTCCGTTCGGAAGGAGCACCTTTATCCGCTGCCTTGCTAACTTCCTTCCGCTTTATTGATTTTGAATTGTCAAGTAAAACCGACAAGAAAAAGCAATAAAATTCTCTCTTCAGAACTCATTCATGCATGATACTGACAATCACTACTTTGATGTAAGGCAAACACATGATACCAGGATGGAATATGTACGGAAAACAGGACAGCATGGCATGTTCACAACTGTTTGTGTAAACTAAGCAGAAACCATTCCAAGAAATAAGAAGCAATGCAAGCTAGACACCACATGAAAGATGCAAACAATATGACTTTGCCAAGTTAAAAGCGTCCCATCATAAATGGAATTTCAACAAATTAGAAGCAGTGCATGCTATAAATCATATGAAAGATGCAACTAATATCGCACTGCATATACTAAAGGTGTCTTGTCATATTGATTGATGCGGGATACAAAAAACAATAGTTTTATGTAAGGACATGCTTAATAGACAGATGTACTATGTACTAAATATAGGAAGGCATGTCACATTAACAGGTATAATGTATAAGCTAAGCAGACTAGCACATGCAGTTTAACCAGATTGGAAGAATTACAATCTAGACACCATATGCAACATGCAACCACATATCACGCTGCCAAGTTAGAGCAAGCACATGCGATGCTAGTGTAGGGGAAATGTTGTAATCAAATACAGAGCTACGTTCACTATCTTCATCTAGCATTGCTGTTTCTTGAGAATCATGTCGGGAGGCTGACGCTGCATTCTTTAAATGAGGAATAGTCCACTCGCTTGCCTGCCTCATCATAAGTGATTGATGACGGATACACAAGAACATTAGTTTGATGTAAGAACATGGTTAATACACAGATGTACTAGTATGTACCAAAAACAGAAAGGCATGTCATATTCAAAGGTATAATGTGTAAGCTAGGCAGATGCAATTTAACCAAATTGGAAGCAATACAAGCTAGACAACCGGCTGGAGTGGTGAGCATGATCATCTAGGATCTGAGAGCCTGGTGGAAGGCGGGCTGCTTCGCCACCATCGCGGCTTTTTAGTTGGCTTCTAGGTGATGCCTGTCTTTGCTGGGCTTGTCACTGGCTCGACCAGTGCCCTGACTAGCTATTTGTCTTCTGGTGCTCACAGGATGGTGGTTCATGTAAAAAATATCTTTCCTTATCTTAATAAAGACCGACTTCGGCCTTTCGAATACAAGCTAGACACCATATGGAACATGCAACCACATATGACACCGCGAAGTTAAAGCAAGCACCTTGGATGGTGGTTCATTGTGAGCGAGGTCATCAACTCCAGAGCTACGTTTACCGTCTCCATCTGCTGACACTGCACCCTTTATAGCGCTGTAACGTGTCGTGCCTAGCTGCGTAGAAAGTTGGCACGACTTGTCTCTTTTCTTTTTTGCTTCTCTCGAGGCAGACTCCGAAATACCCTTGCATAAAAACACAATAGTGAGAGTATGGGTGAAGTGTGTGCAAAACTAGTGCATTGTAAATGTAGCAGATAGCATGTGGCTGAAATATAAATGACAAGAGACATATGATAGCTCTACAACATTGCATGGCAAACAAAATTAGATTCTACTCCATATGACTTTGTAATATATGAGCACAGGAAATGCAGGTTTCCTCCAGCACACCACCACATGTGGTCATATCTAAGATAACAGTCGACTGAAAATAAATAGGTCAGCCAATTTTTTTAATGGACCGTCCGATCTATAAGGAACAGGCAGATGGCCTTCGTCTACCTCCCGCCAGTCACTGTTGACGATCTTTCTCGAACCGCCAGCGACCACCAACCCAGACCCCTGCCTCTGCCGCCCCGCCTTCCCCTCGACCTCACACCACCACCGTGCTTGGCAGCGCCCCCAGGCCATCCCTTTAATCTCGGCCGACCTCCAGATCGGGCGCTAGTAGCTCTAGGATGCACACGCCCCTAAGATAAACACCAAGGCGCTGCTTCTCCGGAGTAATAGGCGTACTAGCACCTGTTACACCAGGGAATGCTTCCGTTAATTGGGAATCAACTGGCCAGAAATTGAAATTCAGGGTGGCGACGGACCTCTAGCTAAGGTGAAATAGTATATGAGGAGAAACCTTGTGCATCGCGAGTTACTAGGAACACCTAGTATGAAGAAGAAGTGGTCAACTAGTGTCTTCTGTGGGATGAATACCGTGCAAGCAGACACGTAAAATTTGCACGAATAAGGGAAGAGGAGTACCCTTATCGGTTGCCAGTGTGGTGTCGATATGTCGCGACAATCTTCTTGTTTTTCCCGGGGGAACTGATGTTCTGGAGAGCCGTGGATCCTTGGACAAACCCATGGCCAAATTGTTGACTCTGTTGCCATGGCCATATATCGGCGAAGGGGAAGCAAATCCGAGGTGGCGCAGGATGGCGTTGCAGGAACAACTCTGGTGCGGTGGATGGTGGCGAAGTTGGAGCGGCAGCGGTGAGGCGCAGGACAGCGTGGTTGAACTGGCTCGGGTACAGATGGCTCGGCCTTGGCTTCAACTACTAGCCGTGGAGGGCTTTGCAGTTGAGGTTGCGGTGGACGATGACGTCGGGGTATCAGCTCTGGCGTGATGGATGAGGGCGGCGGTTGATGGGTGGGATGGGGTGGCGGACGGGGGACGCCGGGGTTTCGCGACTGGTGGAGAGGTAGTTTTGGCGCCCATGGAGTACGAATGGGGAATCAGACGGGTGGGCGGCGG
>NC_041387.1:47279197-47281040 GCF_002162155.2 Triticum dicoccoides
GTTTCGGTGTGGAATGCGCTTGTTTTTGGCTTTTTTGAACAGAAGATGGGACGCACTTGTTTGAAATTTGGGGAAAGTACAAACTTTGCCCCCCTCTTAAATTTCGGACCTACTGTCGGTCGGGGGTAGGATGGTAATCCTAGGTGTCCCAAATAGTGGGCGGGAGCGATTTCGGTTGCGCACATGTGTGCTTAGGTGGCCATTGTGTATGAATGTTTTTCGGAGGCGGTTGCGTGGCGTCTAGATGAAGCTACAAACATACCCCGATTTAGACCTTTGGATGTCGGGCCGGTAGGTTTCACGGGTCGGAGTTATTAGAAAAGTAATTTCCTTGTACAACCAAACATTGTTCTCACGTGGTTTCGGGCGAGTAGAGGCTCTTTTGGCGCTTTGTTCGAAATTTTGAAATAAAAGCATTCACGTTTAGAGTACTCTTGAACTATGAGGATTGACCTAAATAGACAACGTTATATTTGACCTTGTATGTTTGAAAATCTCATTAAATTATCCTCTTCTTTTTGAAATTTTGACACTTGAAAATCCTATAACTATGATTTTTTGGAATGGAGGAGCTAAATTTGAATCTATTTTGTACACGACTGCATATGCTATTATGTACAAAATCAGAGCAAAGACGGGTGCCCCCATAATTTAGGTATGATTTACAAATGCCATAATATCAAATTCAAGTAATTGAATGGACTTCATGTTGAATTCGATTTTTAAACCACCTTAAGTTGAATTCAAATGTATGCTAGTTCATAGGTAGCTATTTATAATGTTCATTGTGTAACTTTCGTATGTATAATGTGCTTTACACACACAACATGAACTATACGCACGTTTATATTCGATTGCTAAAGCGATGCATTGTCTGGAGTTCAAAATACTAACTATGTGGATCAATTGTGTCAAATTATAACATAGACATGCTCAAATTCGATAGAATCTAGATGTCTGATGAATCAATGACCGTTCCTTACGCGAATTGCAAATATCATGATCCCATCCTAATATTTGGATACAATTTATATCTTTAATCAATGTGTACAACAGTATTTTACGTGTAGTTTCACTCTCCATCGGTGGTCTCTCACACATGCTCACACACTCTCTCCAGAGGTGTCTTTCTCGCACACATGCTCTAGATATAACCCTCCCTCCCTCTCGTAACCATTTACAATTGTTTTCACTAACCTTTATCACAAGCACTCTTCTTCTCGCAAGCATACACACGCACAATCCCCATCGACCCTTTCTATATACATGGACCTGCCTACATGTCTCATGTACGCACATTATCTTTAGGCATGTCTCTCACGCATTGTCTCACACCTCTCCTCCTAATCGACGAGTATGATTCTAGCAGAGCATTCTATAGGATGCCCCTTAAAGTTAGGTTGGATGAATAGTAATATCAGAGATAAAGGGGTTACCTTAGTCTGAGAACCTAGGGTTACAAATCCTAGACGGCTTTGTCAATGGACACAGAGTCCTTCACAATTCTGCTATCTTTGTCTTGTACGACTAGTCATCCATGGGTCTTCCAAAATGTGTCACAGGCCGACCAATGTGGCGCAGGACGGAACCGAATAAAGGGCCTCACCTCGACCCATTGGACCTCACGCGGTGACACACTATCTGCCCCCACGTCTCATTATCTTCTCACACCCACACATACCAACACAAACACCACACACACACACACACACACACACACACACACACAAATTTCTCCTGGTGCCTCTATCCCCTCCCCCCTTGCATATAGACACTCACGGGAAGGGAATCTCTCATCGTGAGTCATATTTGTCTCTCTATCTCTAGACCACTCTCATTTCTC
>NC_041387.1:47281330-47286358 GCF_002162155.2 Triticum dicoccoides
TCTATCCATGCCTCTCTCGAATACGTAATACACACACATACCTCTCTAGGCCCCGCCAAATACATCAACTACACATTCACACATGTTACATCATGTACCCCATTGATCTAAAAAGCCCTTTCTTCACATTTATTTTGCATACAACATTCCTTTTGAATAAAGTGTGGCCAAAAAATTATTTTAGAGTTTCTACATATATACAACATTACAAAGTTATATGGAGGAGTACGAACACTAATTTTTATTGCATGGTGCCCACAATGATATTTATTCCGCACTGTGAATTTGTATATTTTTATACTATATACAAAGTTAGTCATAATAAAGAGAAACGAAGAGCATTTCTCTCTCCATCGCATACCCCCCTGGATGCCCCTTTCACGTATGCACACAAACTATCTCCAGGTCCTCTAAAAGTAAGCCCCCAACACATTCACGCATGTTTCATCTTTCTCTCGCGATATATACAATGACAATCATTGTATTTGAAGCGAAAGCATGATACATACATTGGACTTCATAATCCACTCATTACAGTCACCATTTGCGTTTAGTGGTTATTATACAGTCACAGGCTCACCGTACAACTCTGTATTTGCTCAAGACATGACTAGTTGACCAGTTAAACGCTCCATGTGGCACCTCTAGTGTTGCATCACATTATCTCACTACCATGGTGCCCACCTGTCGGCTTGTATCTACTCTACATCTACACTCTTATAAAATGCACTCTTATAAAAAACAGACTTGGTGATGATGGTGTGCTTGCCATCCTGCAATATAGGCTGTCCAATTTATATCTGACGGATAGGAAAGAAACTATGGCAATTTTGCAAAAAGGTACCCACACACCTCTCCACATTTGCAAATAAGGCCTTCCCTCATTCATCCTTTTCTCTCACAAGATAAACTAGTCATACAGATGCATCTTGATGTTACGTGCAACGCACAGGCATCTTGCTAGTAAGAATGAAAACAAACGACAAAAAAATATTTGGACGGTGGTTCGAAGTCATGACCGCGGGTACAGCGGACAAGGTGGCCTTGTATTGGTATGTTGAGCCATCTGTTTTAAGTTTTAACACACAGGAGCTGGTGTGGTGATTATACACACACGCGCATTCACACAAACTGCATGCACGCAATACTCACACAAACACATGCACCCACGCACGCACGCAACACTCACACATACACACGCAGCCACGCATGCACGCAACACTCACACGCACACACGCACGCATGCATGCACACACCAGTACACCACACCACCAACACAAACTCTCACGCTCAAGTGCTCAACCTACACGTGCATGCGCACACATCAGGCCCTGACAGACACATACACAACCAGGTGATTCCCGCGCACAGGTTGGAGTCTTGTCGCGCCTGCGTAAATTTGTGTTTATCTAAAATGCACTCTTATAAAAACAGAGTTGGTGATGATGGTGTGCCCGCCATCCTGCAATATAGGTCGTCCGATTTATATTTGACGGATAGGAAAGAAACTATCGCAATTTTGCAAAAAGGTACCCACACACCTCTCCGCATTTGCAAATAAGGCCTTCCCTCGTTCATCCTTTTCTGTCACAAGATAAACTAGTCATACAAATGCATCTTGATGTTACGTGCAACACACAGGCATCTTGCTAGTAAGAATGAAAACAAAGACAAAAACATTATTTGGACGGTGGTTCGAAGTCATGACCGCGGGCACAACGGACAAGGTGGCCTTGTATTTGTATGTTGAGCCGTCTGTTTTAAGTTTTAACACACATGAGATGGTGTGGTGATTATACACACACGCATGCACACACACACACACACACAAACTGCATGCACGCAACACTCACACAAACACATGCACCCACGCACGCACACAACACTCACACGTACACACGCAACCACGCACGCCCGCAACACTTACACGCACACACGCACGCATGCATGCACACACCAGTACACCACACCACCAACACACACTCTCACGCTCAAGTGCTCAACCTACATGTGGATGCACACACATGAGGCCGTGATAGACACAGTGCACAGGTTGGAGTCTTGTCGCGCCTGCGTAAATTTGTGTTTATCTGACCTTCTCCCTATGCGAACTGACAGGTGGGACCCACAAGGAACATGGTCAATTTAACTAGTCAACATGGATCCATGCAGACTATTTGGCCGGTCAACACAGTGCAATCCGATGATGAATCGTGAGCAAGTGACCGTATAATCACCACAAAACGTATATAATGATCGTAATCAGGTTATTCTGAAGTTCGGTGACCGTATTACACTTTTCTCTCTGTAGGCCCTCCAAAACTACATCTCTACATGTTCTCGCATGTTACATCTAACAACTATGCAATACAGAACTACTACTACTCTCTAACACAATAAATCATATGTGTTTTTAGTTTTACTAGATATCATATTGTTACTTAATTATTCAGTTTGCATACATTAAAATTGCCTTTGAAATATATGGCCAGTATCATCTGCCGCACGGGAAAAATCCCGCCCTTTCTTGTTTAATCGGGTTTGTATCGATGGATCATGCGAAACAGCAAAACTATAGTACTATACTGTACAAGTGACAGTTCACTGGGCCGTTGTGTCGTGTACTCCTCCGTCCTAAGAGTGGAGCACTCGCTTTCATAAATCTTCTAGTCCCTTTCGCCGACATGTGGGGCATCAAGCTACTGGGTCCACGTGCCATACCAGAATATAGTGCAGAGCAGCCGGGGTGAAGCACCCCAGTCATGGCGCCGGCGTAGTAATGAGCAATGAGGCATCAAATCACAAAGCTGCACCTTTCCCGCAGTTAAGTTGGAGGGACGAAGTAATAATGCTAAAAAAAGAAGTTGGAGGGACGAAGCAACCATCATTTCACTCGTTGCTGAATCCGCTTCTCCCTTATCTTCTTCAACTTAACTACGTGTTGCTTCTGCCGTTCTTCTGCCTCATGTGGGACACAGATCGGCTTGGTAAAGCACTGACACGTGGGACCGCATGTTAGCAAACTGCCAGGACAACGTCCTCTAAAAATAAGAAACCTCCCCCACCATCCGCGCGGCAAAATCACATCCTTTTTACTAATCTTGGTTCTATAATTTTTTAGATCAATATAATTGAGATTTGTATAGATAGCACACAGGAGCAAAACCAAGTGGTACGGTTAAGGGCATCCACAATGTGTAGCCAAATGTGAAAATAGCTTTCGGCATCATGGGAACCATTGTGGACGGTGTTTCCAAAGCCAAAAAGATGGAACCGAAGCTCCCTGATTGATTGATTGAAGGAATAGAAAATGCAACATCTCTCCACTTTCTCCCATGCTTGGACGCATGTAGTATAGTATAGAGCACAGAGTCTACTCCCCTGTCCCTTCTATCACATATCACAAAGCAGTGAGGCGTCAAATCACAAAAGCATGGACGAAGCAACCATCATTTAACTCTTCGCTGACTCCGCTTCTCCATCGTCTTCTTCGAGAAACCATCTCACCGCACTAAGCTGGATAGACGACGCTATTGTGTACTAGTAGTACTACTACATTTACGCGTCCTTTGGTTCAAAGGACTTCCTGGATGCAAATAAGGTGGTTGTCTCGGCTTGCAGGCGGCACTTGCAAACGACTTACCGTGGTCTCCCTCAAGGCCTCAATGGTGTTCTCCGTCGAACGCACTTCGCCAAACCACAACGTTCGAGATATTGTCGACGTCGCCGCAATGGGGAAGGAAGTTAAATATAGTTACTACCTCCATTTTTTTGTACACAAGGCCAGTATATCAAAATTACAATTTGCAAAAGGCCACTAACACTAATCGAGGCAAAATTGATGGGGTTTGCCTCGTACTAGCAACCAAGGACATTAATATCCCTTGCATGCATGCGGAAGTGAGAAGGTTGGTTTGCATGGCGCTGCATTAATCAAGTGATGAGGAGTGAGATGGTTAGCTCTTTGGTCTTTGGAGAAAAAAATACGCATTAATTGACACGTAAAACGAGGATTTGTATCAATTAAATACCGCGAAGGAAAACCCCGCCTTTCTTTTTTTAACACTAGTACTCATAGTACGTACGTACTTATCCTGTTTAGGTCTAGGCCTTGCATTGCCATACTTAGCCACACATTTTTTCCAAGCTTGCCTAAATTTTTAAAAATGAGAAGGAGGTACACTTGCGCATGGCTGTCGCAGTCGCACCGCACCCTTACACGGTCGCTCCTGCATGCCACGGTCGCACCGCACCCTCACACAGTCGCTCCTGCACGCCGCAAACCCAACCAAGGGAACGCACCCTCACTGACTCGTGCTGTCGCATGTGAACAAACCAAACTCAGCCATCCTACCGCTGACACATAATTTTCGTTCATAGAGTATGTTTATCCAACCGCATGTTGGGGAGTATCCATACGGCCTGTGCGGTGGTCTATTGGGGAAGAAGAAGAGGTGAGAAAGAAGGGTTAGGAGACGTAGGATATTCATCCAACTGCCTGGAATGGTAGACTGACCCAAGTCAAGCGACTTGCATAACAAATATATATTTTTACACAACAAAAGATCCATAAAAACAACAACATAAAGAAAAACTATCACTGCTCGTGGAACGAGATGGCCTCGTTGTCTTTTGCTGCCGGCACGAACCAGCCATAGCTGCCGACGTGTGTCTCTGCACCGTGGTTGTCCTCGGCCTCCAGCTACTCGTTCACGCGGAGTGTGCGGGCGCTCTGCACGGATGAGAGCACAGCTCGGTTCAAGTCGAGGACGTCCGGTTCCGCCTATAGGAGGGCCTTGATGGCAGTGGCATGCGCGCGCTCCATGTCGAGTCGAGCCTCCGCCACCCGGTTCAAGTCCAAGACGTCCGGTTCCGCCTGCAGGACGGCGTCGATGAGAGCGGCATCCGCGTGCTCCGCGTCGAGTTGAGCCTCTGCCACCTGGTTCAAGTCCAGGACGTCCAGTTCCGCCTGCAGGAGGGCGTCGATGAGAGCGGCATCCGCGTGCTCCGCGTCGAGTTGAGCCTCTG
>NC_041387.1:47286879-47303826 GCF_002162155.2 Triticum dicoccoides
CGTCCGGTTCCGCCTATAGGAGGGCCTTGATGGCAGTGGCATGCGCGCGCTCCATGTCGAGTCGAGCCTCCGCCACCCGGTTCAAGTCCAAGACGTCCGGTTCCGCCTGCAGGACGGCGTCGATGAGAGCGGCATCCGCGTGCTCCGCGTCGAGTTGAGCCTCTGCCACCTGGTTCAAGTCCAGGACGTCCGGTTCCGCCTGCAGGAGGGCGTCGATGAGAGCGGCATCCGCGTGCTCCACGTCGAGTTGAGCCTCTGCCACCTGGTTCAAGTCCAGGACGTCCAGTTCCGCCTGCAGGAGGGCCTCGATGGAGCGGCATCCGCGCGCTCCGCCTCAAGTTGAGCCTCCGCCGCCCAGTTCAAATTCATGACATCCGGTTCTACCTGCAGGAGAGCCTCGATGGCAGCGGCATGCATGCGCTCCGCGTTGAGTTGAGCCTCTGCCTCCCGGTACTCCTTTAGTATCGCCATGTTGAACCGCTGGTCCTCCTGCACCATGGGGGACTCGGATGCCGGCACGAAGTCGACGTCCATCGTCTCATACCCATCGGGAGCCTTCTGCGCTGCGACCTCCACCATGAACATTGGATCGGCTTCCTCCTCCTTGTAGCTTGGCTCCAGAGAACTCGGGGATTGGCCCGCCGCAAAGCGAGCTTGGGAACGGAGGTCTGTGGCGCCGACCGCCGTCGCGATTTCTGCGCGGTGCTCCAGCGTCAACATCTTGTAGTAAGTGATCTTGCGGCGCAGCATGACTTTCCAGCGAACTAGGGGACGCTTGATGCGGGCTAGGGGATTGAAAGGTGGGGGAATGGGATGGAGATTAGGTGTGGTTTTAGGGTAGTGGCTGGTGTAGGCCGAGCAGTGAAGGTTCTGGTGTGAATAGTGGTTCCGGTGACGACCAGTTAATCGGTTTTGACCGTACATCGCTCTTGTCGCGTTCGCGTTGCAGCCCGGCATGCTGGACCCTCCATGCCGCTCACTGAATGGAACACGCTTCGTCTTGCATTTTTGCTTGCTTGTGGGACCGCAGTTGAGAGCAAACCGACGTCCCTCCCCCTCCCCTGCCTGCATCATTTATTATACTACCACTCCCTCCATTTTATGCGGAGTAAATAAAAACAAAGGGAGTATACTACGGATGAGGATCCCCTGATGTGGCCGAACCCATTGAGTAACTGACATGCGGGGCCTAGCAAGCATGGGGTCCGCCATTAAGTGACCGAAAGGAAGGGTAAGGCAAGGATACCTATGTCAGAGGATCCACTTCCACTACTACTCCCTCCTTCCATTTACTATGCAGGGCCTAATGCGTTTTTCTAGGCTAACTTTTACCAAATGTTAGAGTAATAATGTATGACATGCACCTTACACAAAGCATACGGTCAAATTCGTATGTGACAGGAGTTTCCAATGATATAATTTTCACATTATACATCTCATGTACTATTAATCTTGTCAATAGTCAAATGCAGTTTTAAAAATGCATTAGAGCATGGTTAATAATATAGCCAGTCGATGGCTATGAGGGACTGCCATGTCATCTATGGCCATCATCTATTATATGCACCCATAAGGTAGTGTGGGCTATAAGGTTGGCTTTTTCCCGCAAAAAATTTAATAAGTTTGGCTATTGTATTAGTACTTTTTTCCATCTCCTCTCTATCTCTTTCTTCATATTTATTGTATTTAACTAGGAATGCGTATATAGCTAGGCTCTTGCATGAGAGCTCACTCCCCTTACTTTTTCACATATCTCTCCTCCACATAGGCCCTATATAAATGGAAGGAGGGAGTACTACTATGAGCACTGCATACTCTAGTACAGATGTTGTCAGTACTCCACGTGTACTATTGGATAGGGAGCTTAAAAAGGTTACTATTGGACTGGCTATATGTGGCAAATCCTAGTAGGAAGAGCATGCGTGAGAACAAGCACATTCATGTGGTTGAAAACAAATTGGAAACCATATCGAGTACAAATCTAGGAGTACGTACGAATCAAACAATATTGATTGGGCGTTGTTGAATGTTGATACTTTTTTGTTCAACGTAGAGATACTTTGACTACACATAAAACTTATATGTAAACTAGAAAGGATAGGAGGGAGTATATTGTACGTTCAAAAACGAAACGAACATTGAATACCCTTTATATATGATTTGCGGATGCTATGATCACCGGTTCAAAATTTTGAATCCGCCTTAGGTATCACGTGCCCCCACTCGTTCTCTCTCGATTTCATCTCGGGGTCCGGAGATCGATTGAAAGAGGACTAGGGTGGGTACATGCGAATGATACTCGGCAGAATGTTCAAATGAGGCATGCGAGAGGATGGACTCGATTGGAGGGCGACATGATCGATGGAGAAGAGGGTTGGAGAGGAATGAGAAATAAGCAAACGCCACATGATTGTACTTGAATGACTCAAATAAACAATAAGTTGTCTTGCTTGGCCTACATAGTGAAAGGCCTAATGTGCAATGCGGAGCACTGACGCTCGAATATGGCCGGGAAAACAGGGAAACCGGCATGTGGGGCACACCCGTTGGGACGACGTAGCGCAGACTAGTCCAATGGAGGAGCTGGCCCATGACCTCCTTGCCAACCGACAACCGTTCATGTGGGTCGTTGGGGCCAACAACGTGGCGCAGCTCCAGCACCGCCTCTGGACACGGCAACCGCGGTGAGCGACACGCTCATATCATCGCTAGACATGGTCGGTTTCAGTGTGTCGAGGGTGACGTTAGTGCTGTTGCACGACCAACAATATGTTTGGTTTGTGCAGGTTGCCCCATCAATTCATTGGGTAGCCAATATTTTGGTTGAGGTATTGGTTGCCCATGATTTGGCCGACATTGGCAAGAAAAATGAACTAGAGTTGGCTAGAGTTCATTGGCATGCCAAAAAAATGGCAACCCTCCAAACAAAGACCAATCTTTTGGGTCATGACCAAAATTTTGGTAAGGTGCACTTTGGCCACAATCCAAACACACCCCAACACCCGGCTTTTCGAGCATGCACGGGGTGCCGCGACGCGTCCGCTGAGTGGTGTAGCGCGGACAACTACATTCTCAGGACCTGAGACCATGCCGGTCATCTTGCTTTTTCAATGACATGCGGGGATCGCTTGTGAGCAAAGGGCAGCTCCAATGTTGCCACGACCGCAGCTGACTACCTTGGCACACCAAAACCCTCGTCCCTCGTGCCGTCGCGCGGTGCGTTCCCAGCCGGCTCTACCTGCCCGCATTCATGTCATCCATTCATATATCATTGATAAGAGGCTCGATGCCCGAGGAACCAACTCCGGTGACTTAATGACGCACCCGGACGCTAGGCCTCACCGGAATGCGCTACTTAAAGCGGCAACGCCAAGCTAACCTCCACACCGTAGCGCATCGTCCTCCTACCTGGCACCACATCTGCCATGACTGCAAGTGCGAACGCTCTGTGGGAGAGCTTGTCTTCGGGGATGAAGCTCGAGGTCGCCTCCCTCGCTCAAGTCGCCTCTCGCGATGCAATAGCGGTGTAGTCGGACGCGGACGCGACCACACAAGCGGTGGCCACGCTGGCGGCCAACGACAGGAGCACTGTGAGCCACGCGTCCTACTTGCCGCCGTCCAACGTGCGACACCACTGAGGTCGGGGACTCCTCCGAGGATGAGTAGGGCATGGGAGGCGGTAGGGCCTGGTGTGCCAACTGGCCGGTCCGTGTCCCGTGTTCTACTCTTCCTCGCCGGAGGCCGCACCTTCACTTCACGGGTCTTGAACCCCGCCCCCGTACATAGAGATCACAGATGGAGGACGTCGGTCACCGCTGTAGAAGAGGTTTAGGGTCGGTTTGATTTTATTTTTCTGTCCTGTAAAAGTTCAAAATCTAATGAAAATCTGTCGTGTTTGCATTAATCTCGGCCAGTGTATATGAACTTTCACAATAATATAGTATATTGTAGGAGTACTAGCAAGATGCCCGTGCGTTGCATGGAAGATCAAGATCTTGTGGGAGAAAAGGATGAACGAGGGAAAGCCTTATCTGCAAATGTGGAGAGGAGTGCAGGTAAATTGTCATAGTTTCCTTCCTATCCGTTAGATATAGATCGGACGACCTATATTGCAGGATGACAGGCACTCCATCATCACCAACTCTGCTTTTTATTGAACCGAGACAAATCTAACATGCGAAGTAAAATAAACACATAGGGTGTATACATACACAATTTATCTTAGGCACTCCAATAGTACGCCCACTACACATTCACGCATTTCACATCTTTCTACATCTACGGGAACCTATGAAAGGGTTAACGTAAATTGCCTCTCTCTCTCCTCCCCTTATTTTCATGGTGGTGGGCCCCTCCCTCTCCCCAATCTACAATCAACAGCTCACATGTTTCACATTACATTAATTACGTAACTAGGATTACGTAGGTGTAGCATTACTCGTCCTAAAAAACCCAACTAAGCCAACCTCCCAGCATATCACGCGGGAAAAGACCCGGCTGCGCCGTTTTAGTCGAGATTACCCGATTACTAGTAGTAGTATTGATGGATCACGTGAAGCAACAAGTTTTTTTGAGGGGGCGAAGCACCTAATTTAAAAGGAAAAAGGTGGTACACTCACAGCACTCCTGTCACGGTCGCATTGCACCCCACACACGTTCGGTCCTGCACACGGCTCATGCAAACGGAATGCGCTTCACCTTGCCTCTTCACTGACACATGGGACTGCAGTTGGAGAAACCGACTATGCGCCAAACTTCCCCCGTCCACCGCATGAAAATCCTCCCCCCCACCCAAAAACTCCCCCCAAATCCGATTCAACCGCCCTTCGGCGAACTAGCCAATAATATTCCCCAAACCCCCCTCCCTCCATCCCCCTCCACTCCATTCGCTCCGCCAAAGCCGCTTTCACCGCCGCGCCGATACGTCGGCGCCGTGGTTCATCGAGGGGACGCACGGCGATCCTCTTGCTCCCAAAGTACGCTCTCGTAGACTGCCGTCCTCTAGCCGCGCTGCCACCACTGGCTACGTTCTTGTGGAGGCGCACGGCGGTGAGCGCCGCCACTGCTGGCGATGTTCGTGTGGAGACGCACGGCGGTCAGCTTTTCCCATGGTACACACATTCTAGACTGAGGCCCTGTTCATGTCGGTGTAGCGCTGAATGTTAGCTAATAGACGCTGTTAATCTCACTGTTTGCCGAAGTAGTTTACAGTCAATATGCTCTGCTTAAGAAGCTTCCTTGCCCTGTTCTGCACTCAATCTGCTTAGCTGAGATGGCATGCCAAGGCCGATTAGTTGCTAAAATATCCTTCCATATATTTATTGTGACGTAGATTGCCATGGTCTAGTAGCCAATCTGTTAGGTGAAATAGCTCTACACCGTTTTATACTCGATCTTTGTTGCTGCGATGGCCTTTGATAGTTTGATGGCTATGTGCTCGGCCTCATTGACTGCTAAAACAACCTGTCATAATTTAGCACTCAAATCTGTTTGCTGAATTAGCTTTACATATATTTCATTACTTAGATCTGCTTGTCCAAATATCTTCCCATAGCTTTAGACATTGACCTACGTATTTTTTCTAGACTTCATAAAAAAGCATATATGTTTTTCTTTCAATAGCTAGTAGAAGAACTAATTTGTATGTCTAACAGATGGACAGGACTTGGATAACTTCTGCTCGAAGATTCTCCGCTGCATATGTCGAGGGGGTTGAAAACTTCATGAACTTTATCAGAGTTGAGTACGGTGGTCCGAAATCAGATGTGCTCTGCCCGTGTAGCAGTTGTATGAATTCAGTTACAAGACCCCAGTCAACTGTGCAAAATCATCTACACTTGTATTGGATGTCGGTCACATATACTAGGTGGGTTCATCATGGTGAAACTGTGAATGTCAATGTTATTGACTACGTGGAAGCAGTAGATCACCATCTTGATCTGCCTGATGCTCAGGTGGAAGAGGAGGAGGAGGTGGTGGTGGCGGAGCCAGTGAGTTTGACCAACATTGAAACAATGCTACGAAATGCTCGTGCATTTCGTGAACTTTCACCTGCAGAAGAAAAACGGTGGGCCCGCATATTGGAAAAATGCAACGTGGCTGTCACCCCAGGAAATAAGCTGTCGGTATTCTCAGCTATGGTCACCTTTCTTCAGGTGAAAACATCTGAGTAGATGACCAACAAATAATTTGATGTGATGTTGGCTGCTTTCCGCAAATCTTTCCCAGATGCGTCTGAGCTGCCACACACCTACAGTAAAATGAAGAATTTCCTTCGTGCAGTTGGAATTGGATATGATATGATCCATGTTTGTAAGAATAATTGTGTTCTGTTCCGGAAGGATTATGCCAACTTAAGTGATGCCCGAATTGCAAATCATCAAGATGGAAAGTTGGCGATGTTGTGAAGAGGATTCCTCATAATGTTCTGAGACATTTTCCAATTATACCAAGATTGCAGAGGTTGTTTCATGATGCTGATACAAGAGAGGATGTACTATGGCATTCTAGGAACCAGGAGTACAGAGATCAGAATGTAATGAGCCATCCATCTCATGGTAGTGAGTGGAAAATCTTCAATCATAAACACAAAAACTTTGCTGCTGACCCGAGAAACATTAGACTTGGCTTAGCTTCAGATGGATTTAACCCATTTGGCCACCAGGGCGCAACATATAGCATGTGGCCAGTGCTTGTTATCCCTTACAACATGCCTCCAAATGTCTGCACCAAAGAATCAAACTACATGATGGCCTTGCTCATCCTAGGTCCAAAAAGTCCTGGAAAGGATTTTGATTTGTTCATGGAGCCTCTTGTGGAGGAACTTCAACAACTATGGAGGGGTGTTCTCACTCGAGACCTATATAGCAGCCCACCAGCTGATTTCTTTTTGTGTGCTATTATAATTTGGTGCATCCATGATCATCCGGTTTTGGGCACTATGTCAGGGCGAACGACACATGGTTACAATGCATGTGTTTGCTGTGACAGAAATTCCGCTGTCATACGCAATACTTAGCAAGATCTGTTACATTGGACAACACCGTTTCCTTGCCAAGGACAAGCCGCATCCTAGAAAATACCAAAGACATGTGTTCAATGCAAAGCATGAAAACCGTGATGCACCAAAGAGGCTCACCGCCGATGAGTTGCAAGTGGAATTAGAGAAGGTGAGGCATATTACACCAGGAAACCATCCTGGTAATGGTAGCGGGAAAAGGAAGCGTGGCAGGGCAGAAGAGAGATTATTGTTTACCCGCAGGTCCACTTTGTGGGACTTGGAGTATTGGAAAGATTTGGATCTGCGGCATAATCTTGATGTGATGCACATCAAGAAAAGTATTTGTGACAGCATTATCGGCACACTTCTTAATATTGAAGGCAAGACGAAAGATAGGATTATCGGCACACTTCTTAATATTAAAAATCTAGGATTGATTTGACACACCTGGGTGCTATATCTTGAGCTTGCGTTGGTTTTCCTTGAAGAGGAAAGGGTGATGCAACACAGTAGCGTAAGTATTTCCCTCAGTTTTTGAGAACCAAGGTATCAATCCAGTAGGAGGCTCCTCACAAGTCCCATGCACCTACACAAACAAACAAAGAACTCACAACCAACAAGATAAAGGGGTTGTCAACCCCTTCACGGCCACTTGCGAAAGTGAGATCTGATAGAGATAATATGATAAGATAAATATATTTTTGGTATTTTATGATATAGATTGGAAAAGTAAAGTTGCAAATAAAAGTAGATTGAAAGCTTATATGATAAAAGATAGACCGGGGGGCCATAGATTTCACTAGAGGCTTCTCTCAAGATAGCATAAGTATTACGGTGGGTGAACAAATTACTCTCGAGCAATTGATAGAAAAGCGAATAATTATGAGATTATCTAGGCATGATCATGTATATAGGAATCACGACCGTGACAAGTAGACCGACTCCTGCCTGCATCTACTACTATTACTCCACACATGGACCGCTATCCAGCATGCATCTAGAGTATTAAGTTCATAAGAACAGAGTAACGCTTTAAGAAAGATGACATGATGTAGAGGGATAAACTCATGCAATATGATATAAACCCCATCTTTTTATCCTCGATGGCAACAATACAATACGTGCCTTGCTGCCCCTGTTGTCACTGGGAAAGGACACCGCAAGATTGAACCCAAAGCTAAGCACTTCTCCCATGGCAAGAAAGATCAATCTAGTAGGCCAAACCAAACCGATAATTCGAAGAGACTTGCAAAGATAACTCAATCATACATAAAAGAATTCAGAGGAGATTCAAATATTTCTCATAGATAAACTTGATCATAAACCCACAATTCATCGGATCTCGACAAACACACCGCAAAAAGAGTTACATCGAATAGATCGCCAAGAAGAGGAAGGAGAACATGGTATTGAGATTCAAAGAGAGAGAAGAAGCCATCTAGCTAATAATTATGGACCCGAAGGTCTGCGGTAAACTACTCACAACTCATCGGAGAGGCCTTGGAGTTGATGTAGAGGCCCTCCATGGTGGATTCCCCCTCCGGCAGAGTGCCGGCGACGGCTCCAAGATGGGATCTCACGGATACAGAAGGTTACAGTGGTGGAAATAGTTTTTCGATGGCTCCCCTGATGGTTTCGTGGTACATGGGTATATATAGGAGGAAGAAGTACGTCGGTGGACGCCCGAGGTGCCCTCGAGATAGGGGGCGCGCCCAGTAGGGGGGGCGGGCGCGTCCTCCACCCTCGTGGCTTCCTTGATTGTTTCTTGACTTGCACTCCAAGTCCTCTGGATCACGTTTGTTCCAAAAATCACGCCCCCAGAGGTTTCATTCTGTTTGGACTCCATTTGATATTCCTTTTCTTCGAAACACTGAAATAGGCAAAAAAAACAGCAATACGGCCTGGGCCTCCAGCTAGTAGGTGTCACGCCCAATATGCGACCCTGTCCAAAAGGAACTCGAAGGTCCCACCAAGGATAGACCCGCATATTGAAACGCTTTTGCAAGGTGGATATCATTACATCAACATTACATAATAGATGGGGATACATACATAAGGCACACAATGCCACACGAATACAACATCACAATACATAAGAGCATCATTCGACTACGGATGAAGCACAAACAGAAACTCAAACGACATCCACCCTGCTAGCCCAGGCTGCCGACCTGGAACCTATCCCCTGATCGAAGAAGAAGCAGAAGAAGAACTCCAAATCAAGCAAACATCGCTCTCGCGTCATGATCATCGCATAACCTATACCTGCAACTGATGTTGTAGTAATTTGTGAGCCACGAGGACTCAGCAATCCCATTACCATGGGTATCAAGACTAGCAAAGCTTAAAGGGAAAGGAAGGGGTAAAGTGGTGAGGCTGCAGCAGCGACTAAGCAAGTTTGGTGGCTAACATACGCAAATAAGAGCGAGAAGAGAGCAAAAGGAACGATCGTCAACTAGCAATGATCAAGAAGTGATCCTGAACTCCTACTTACGTCAAACATAACCCAAAGACCGTGTTCACTTCCCGGACTCCGCCGAGAAGAGACCATCACGGCTACACACGCGGTTGATGCGTTTTAATTCAGATCTGGTGTCAAGTTATCTACAACCGGACATTAACAAATTCCCATCTGCCTATAACCGCAGGCACGGCTTTCGAAAGATTATACCCTGCAGGGGTGTCCCAACTTAGCCCATGACAAGCTCTCGCGATCAACGAAGGAATAGACCTTCTCCCAGGAAGACCCGATCAGACTCGGAATCCCGGTTTACAAGACATTTCGATAATGGTAAAACAAGACCAGCAAAGCCGCCCGATGCGCCGACAATCCCGATAGGAGCTGCACATATCTCGTTCTTAGGGCAACACCGGATGAGTCTAGCTACGAGTAAAACCAACCCTCAAGTTGCCCCGAGGTGGCCCCGCAGGCAGCTCAGTTGGGACCAATACTTAGACAAGCACTGGCCCGGGGGGGGGGCTAAAATAAAGACGACCCTCGGGTTGGCCGACCCAAGGGAAAGGATAGGTCGTGGTGAGGCAAATGGTAAAACCAAGGTTGGGCCTTGCTGGAGGAATTTTATTCAAAGCAAACTGTCAAGGGGTTCCCATAAATCACCCGACCGCGTAAGGAACGCAAAATCCGGGAACATAACACCGGTATGACGGAAACTATGGCGGCAAGAGTGGAACAAAACACTAGGCATAAGGCCGAGTCTTCCACCCTTTACCAAGTATATAGATGCATTAATAATATAAGAGATATTGTGATATCCCAACCAAAATCCTGTCCACCATGGAGAAATCTTCAACTTCACCTGCAACTAGCAACGCTATAAGAGGGGCTGAGCAAAGCAGTAACATAGCCAAGCAATGGTTTGCATAGGAAAGGTGTCATAGGTTAGAGGTTCATGGCAATTTGGGATGGCTTGATAAACAGGTGATAGGTAGCGCAGCATAGAGATAGAACAAAACAACTAGCATGGCAATGATAGTAGTGAGATCCAGGGTAGCGGTCATCTTGCCTGAAATCCCGCAAGGAAGAAGAACGAGTCCATGAAGAGGACGAACGGAAGTAGTCGAACGAATCCTCACAATCGCAACATTACCGGAATAAGAAGCAACACTGGAAAGAAACAAACAACATGGTAAATGCACAAGCATAATCATGGCATGATGCACAACCAAGTATGATGCATGTCCAGTTTAATGAGGCATGGCATGGCAAAATGCAACATACAATACTACAAGTTAAGTGGAGCTCAATATGCAACGAGTTGCATATTGACAAAAACCCACAAGCAATTATTTAGTTCTCTCTCGGTTAGGTACACAACAATATTAAATGTTGTTAAACATGGCAAGAGGTGAAACATAATGAAACTACCTATCTAGGCAAGTTTAAATGAGGCCGGAAGTAACAAACAACAATTCCGGAAAATTCCTCTTGTCCATATTTTAGTTTCGGTACTGTTCTTCCCTAAAACATATTTTATTGTTGTTAAACAGGAAAATAAAGTGCACCATGTTAATCTAGGCATTTTTCCACCCCATTTACATATAAAGTTTATTTAAAATGGAGCTACGGTTATTTAGTTATGAAATAAATCATTTTAGCATGGCATTTATGCAAATTAATCCAAACAACAATTTAAACATGGATGAAAATGGCATATTATTAATCTACAAAAAATCTAAGCATTTTACATATATAAATTATTTTAAACCGATGCACAGTTTGAGAGATATTATATGCATGAAGTTTAGGGTCCAATCTGCAAAACTGGTACATCACAGGATAATAGCTAAACTCGCAGGCAGGAAAAAAAATACTATACAGGCCGAAACTGACTAGCCCAATAGAGGAAAGGCCAGGGGGCTGCTCACCCTGGGCCTTGGGCCGGTTCGGTGGAGGAGGCCTGGCAGGCCGGCTTGGGCCGATGGAGAGGCGACGCGGGCCTGGAGGTCAGCGCGCTGGGCCGGGGCGCTGGGGAGGCCCACGCGGACGCGGGGCGCTCGTTGGGGTCGGAGTCCTCCCGAGCGAGGAGGCTGGCGGTGCTGCGGTGAAGAGGGGCGGCGGCTGCAGGTTAGGGGAGAGGTTAGGGTAGGTTTAGACTAGGTTATCCAAAAATGGACTGAGGGGGGCGTTTAAATAGGAAAAAGGGGGGCTAGGAGAGGGGGTTTGAGGCTGTTTCAGAGCCGTTCGATCTCGATCGGACGGTCCAGAACGGAGGGGTGGTTAGGTAGGAGGGTAGATGGGCTGAGAGAAGAGGAGAGAAAGAGAGGCCCGGCAACAGTTTCCGAATACCGAAAACGTCTGACGCTAGACCGACTATATCACGGTTATATATTTAACGGTTGGGCAGTCAAACGGACTCCGAACGCGATGAAACTTGACAGGTGGCCTGTCTACACTATAATAAGACCGCACGACAAGTTGCAACCCATTCCGAGAACATTTTTATGCCACTTATAAAATAATATTTCAGAGGTGCCGCGGGCGCGTGCGAGTGTGTCTGGACTCCGAACGGACAACAGAGAGAACCGGCGGAACCCGAACGGATGCAAGTTTTATGAAAACGATGCCTATGCAATGCGCATGATGTTATGAGATGAGATGCATAACAAGAACAAAATGCAAAACAACAGACAAAACCCAACCACGGAGGAAATAATAAATCACATAGCCGGAAATGGCAAGAGTCGGAGTTACGAATATGGAAAGTTGTATCCGGGGCGTTACAACACTCCACCACTACGAGAGGATCTCGTCCCGAGATCTAGGATGGCACCGGAGGGAAAACAGAAAGGGAAGAGAAGAGGTAAAACTAAGTTGCTTCTTTGACAAATGAGTGAAACCACGAACCTTGAGAGGTTGAACAAATTGAAAGAAAGAGTACACTGGATATGAACAGGATTGCAAACACTCCGTTAGCAAAGAGGAACAAGGAACATTGGAGAACCTTGAAGGTTTTAAAGACATGAAACAAGAGTTTAACGGACAAGATAGAATTCGAAACCACTCCGGTTAAAACAAGATGAGAGAGGAAGAATTCGGGCAGCACTCCGGTAGAAAAAAGAAGAAAACTTGATAAGCTGAAAAGATATTGAAAAGATGATACAACACTCCGGTTGGGCATGGAAGGAAATATAATTTGAACTTGACAAGATGAGAGGATACTTGGTGAGATCAGCAACACACTACTTCCGGAACTATTGAAAGAATGGCACAAGGGGTAAGAAAAATTTTAGACAGCTCTCCGGTTGAGGAAGGAGGCAAAACTTGATAAGATGAAAGAACTTGAAGGAGAACACAACACTCCGGTTAAATGGATAAGCATGAAAAGAACACGGTCCTCACAATTCAAGATGATGAGCGAAGAGAGCAACATCACATTGCCTTCGAAAGAAGGAATAGAAGATAGATCATTGGAATAACAGAATGGATAAGAAAATGCCAACTTGTGCCACAAATGAGCTTGGAAAGCACCCTTACAAGAAGGTTACAACGGGGTTGTTGGAAAACCAACAACAAAACGAATAAGCTTGTAGTGGGCTTATTGAAACATCTCAACACTTGAGGTGAAATTCTGCCACTAACGAAAAACAATTGCTTGCTTGAGATCAACGAAGAGATGGAAAACCTCTTTCGCCGAGAGGATAGGAGAAAACTTGGATCATTGATAAGCACCACAAATAGCAACATTCCTTAGGGAAGGATTTAGGTGAAATCTATACCAAGATAACTCCAATGAAGAGATTGATGGATTGAGAAGGACTCATGCTCGAAAGAGTTGATGGGTTTAACTACCTCATTCTTGACAACTGTTGAAACACGAAACATGAAAATTGTCAAGAATGATATAACACCACCTCAAAAGATAAGGTAGAAAGAATTGCACTTTGGAATGCAAGATGAAGAATACTTGAACGCCTCAAAACAAAACATGTGTTGAGCACCATGTTTACTTTTGAGTATAGCTTGGCGGGTCATAACTCCGAGAGAAATCTTGAAGAACAATTGAAGAATGAAGAGAATCCTTGATGAACCACCATGTAGAGCCTCCCTGAAGAACTCCGGTAATGAAAGGATGATAGAAAGAAAGAGAAGTTGAAAACACAAGGTGAAGCCTTGCGATGATTTAGATGGAGCTTTGCGACGATATACCCGAGAAAACATGGAACTCCATAAAAGAAAAGATGAAGCATCTCGAACCGAGAAAAATGACATGATGAACAACTCTAGAAAGAAGAAACTAGATCACTTGGATGAAACAATGATAAGAATTACGTTATGCGTATCCTTCACCAATTTAAATTGATGACAGTCAACGGATTTGGCATACTACTTATTCTCGTAGAAAGGATTAAGATAGATATAGCGCAAACTTGAGAAGGTCTTGATGGAAACACCGGTAGGATTGGAAACAACGAACAAATTGATATGATAATGAAGGAAGTGAAATCTTGAACGAACCACCGTAAGAATTGAAAATGAACGAAGTAAAGGGGTGAATCACCGGTAAGAATTAGAGAACGAATGAAGATAATTGAGGGAATTTAGATACAAGAGAACGAAGAGATAATGAACTGATTAGAGAATATTTGGACGATGCACCAGAAGAATTTGGAGAATGATAGCTACACGCTGAGAATGAAGAATTATGACATGATGGTCTTCGTAGGAAAGAAATAGAAACAACTCATGAAATGCTTCGGATGGGTGAAAAGAATTGTCACAATCGAAAGCAATTATGAGAGGATGGCATCAAGCTTGAACTACGCATCTTTGGAAGAACGGGTAAGGATTTAAGAGGAATTCTTCTTCGGTCTTCAAAATCCGAGAATGACAAGGAGAAACACCACCAAATTGTTGAGGCACTCCGGAAGGATTAAAAGAGGAAAGATTGAGCCAAAGATGAAAATGATTTGAAAGCGATCTTGGAGAAAGAATATGACTGATGATAATTCATTCTTACGTCAAACTCGAAAAGAATTAGGAATGGCTCCGGAATAATTAGAAGAGTCAGGTAAGATCCTGGGAAAAGACATGTGGGTTAGGGCCCACTGAAAAGGAACACCGTTGAAATGATTACTTGAAAAGGCGATTGCACCGGTAGAATTAAATGGCTTGAATGAGATAACAATCTCCAAATAGCTTGAACGGATTAAGAATGGAAACACAAATCTTATGAGATATCTTGAGCACTCCGGATAAGAATAGAGAGAGGTGAACAATTAAGAGGTGCACCGGTATGGAAAAGCATTTGCAACAAGGAAAAGAGTATGATCAAACCGCAAGCTTGAATTGGATCCACAGGAGAAGAAAAGAGAACGGAGGATGATGAACTTGAAGCTCATGAGAATCTTCACGAGGGATCACCGGATCAGAACAATGATTGAAAAGAGTGAAGAGACTTCACATGAATAAATGGATACTTGATTAAAATATATGAGTCCTTGAAGTAAAAGGGTGGGAGGGCGGGAAAACAAAGGCAACTTGGGGACGGATGAAACGAACAACGTTGGGAAACTGAGAGATGATCTTGTGAATGTTGAAATTATCGGATCCACTTGAAAAGAAGCACACTGGTTGGAAAAGAGTTGACATGACAACCTCAGTGATCAAGAAGGATTAGTACTCCCATAGAAATATGAGAACACCACTTGAAAGGTATGGAATCAACACTTGACATCGAAGCAACTCGAATACCACAACTCAAAACAAAACAAAGGATTGGCTTTCAGAATAAGCCGGAAAAACATATGATAGATCCCATATCATATCATGTGTCTGTTGGAAAGATAAAACTAGAGCTACTTGAATTCCCACCTATAAAACTCCCGAAACTTTCTGGTTATGCAATCTGGTGTTGGGGATACAGGGGAAGCAATATATCTCACCCAAACTAACAATCCCTACATCCAGCTGTATCCATCCGTCAACACATAACCAAGAAACCTTCGGAAATCGTGTACCTCAACCTTCGAAAAGCATCCGTTATACGAGTTATGGCAATACTCCCGAACTCCCCAGTACTGTGTGACGTCGAGGTTATCTCACCAACAACTGCATAAAAGAGATTTTTGATGTCGGCAAAACTCAGATATTCCAGAACTGCAACGATAAAATTGTGATGACAACACCTCGGAGCTCAACTCCCCGGGTCAATGCCACATAATAGACAGGAGGCACCAAGAACAATGTTCTCGTCACAAAACCATCGGAACGATTCCAAGATACCCGCGTGATCCTAAAAAAAAATAGTGAAATTTGAGGAGAGGAAAGTCAAAACATCTACGTCAGGAGACCTCACCAGAGCGACGAAGGGGGCTGAGGAGTAAAAAGAATCCTACTCTCCGATATATATAATCCTAAGACTCAAAACATTTTTTTCTAGACTCAACAACGACCAACAATCAAGGGGGCTCCTAGGGTCGGTCGAGGCTCTGATACCAACTTGTCACGCCCAATATGCGACCCTATCCAAAAGGAACTCGAAGGTCCCACCAAGGATAGACCCGCATATTGAAACGCTTTTGCAAGGTGGATATCATTACATCAACATTACATAATAGATGGGGATACATACATAAGGCACACAATGCCACACGAATACAACATCACAATACATAAGAGCATCATCCGACTACGGATGAAGCACAAACAGAAACTCAAACGACATCCACCCTGCTAGCCCAGGCTGCCGACTTGGAACCTATCCCCTGATCGAAGAAGAAGCAGAAGAAGAACTCCAAATCAAGCAAACATCGCTCTCGCGTCATGATCATCGCATAACCTGTACCTGTAACTGATGTTGTAGCAATCTGTGAGCCACGAGGACTCAGCAATCCCATTACCATGGGTATCAAGACTACCAAAGCTTAAAGGGAAAGGAAGGGCTAAAGTGGTGAGGCTGCAGCAGCGACTAAGCAAGTATGGTGGCTAACATACGCAAATAAGAGCGAGAAGAGAGCAAAAGGAACGGTCGTCAACTAGCAATGATCAAGAAGTGATCCTGAACTCCTACTTACGTCAAGCATAACCCAAAGACCGTGTTCACTTCCCGGACTCCGCCGAGAAGAGACCAACATGACTACACACACGGTTGATGCGTTTTAATTTGGAGCTGGTGTCAAGTTATCTACAACCGGACATTAACAAATTCCCATCTGCCTATAACCGAAGGCACGACTTTCGAAAGATTATACCCTTCAGGGGTGTCCCAACTTAGCCCATGACAAGCTCTCACGATCAACGAAGGAATAGACCTTCTCCCAGGAAGACCCGATCAGACTCGGAATCCCGGTTTACAAGACATTTCGACAATGGTAAAACAAGACCAGCAAAGCCGCCCGATGCGCCAACAACCCCGATAGGAGCTGCACATATCTCGTTCTCAGGGCAACCCCGGATGAGTCTAGCTACGAGTAAAACCAACCCTCAA
>NC_041387.1:47304189-47350335 GCF_002162155.2 Triticum dicoccoides
AATAAAGATGACCCTCGGGTTGGCTGACCCAAGGGAAAGGATAGGTGGTGGTGAGGCAAATGGTAAAACCAAGGTTGGGCCTTGCTGGAGGATTTTTATTCAAAGCAAACTGTCATGGGGGTCCCATAAATCACCCGACCGCGTAAGGAACGCAAAATCCGAGAACATAGCACCGGTATGACAGAAACTAGGGCGGCAAGAGTGGAACAAAACACTAGGCATAAGGCCGAGTCTTCCACCCTTTACCAAGTATATAGATGCATTAATAATATAGGAGATATTGTGATATCCCAACCAAAATCCTGTCCACCATGGAGAAATCTTCAACTTCACCTGCAACTAGCAATGCTATAAGAGGGGCTGAGCAAAGCAGTAACATAGCCAAGCAATGGTTTGCATAGGAAAGGTGTCAAAGGTTAGAGGTTCATGGCAATTTGGGATGGCTTGATAAACAGGTGATAGGTAGCGCAGCATAGCGATAGAACGAAACAACTAGCATGGCAATGATAGTAGTGAGATCCAGGGTAGCGGTCATCTTGCCTGAAATCCCGCAAGGAAGAAGAACGAGTCCATGAAGAAGACGAACTGAAGTAGTCGAACGAATCCTCACAATCGCAACATTACCGGAACTAAGAAGCAACACCGAAAAGAAACAAACAACATGGTAAATGCACAAGCATAATCATGGCATGATGCACAACCAAGTATGATGCATGTCCGGTTTAATGAGGCATGGCATGGCAAAATGCAACATACAATACTACAAGTTAAGTGGAGCTCAATATGCAACGAGTTGCATATTGACAAAACCCACAAGCAATTATTTAGTTCTCTCTCGGTTAGGTACACAACAATATTAAATGTTGTTAAACATGGCAAGAGGTGAAACATAATGAAACTACCTATCTAGGCAAGTTTAAATGAGGCCGGAAGTAACAAACAACAATTCTGGAAAATTCCTCATGTCCATATTTTAGTTTCGGTACTGTTCTGCGCTAAAACATATTTTATTGTTCTTAAACTGGAAAATAAAGTGCACCATGTTAATCTAGGCATTTTTCCACCCCATTTACATATAAAGTTTATTTAAAATGGAGCTACGGTTATTTAGTTATGAAATAAATCATTTTAGCATGGCATTTATGCAAATTAATGGAAACAGCAATTTAAACATTTTAAACATGGATGAAAATGGCATATTATTAATCTACACAAAATTCTAAGCATTTTACACATATAAATTATTTTAAACCGATGCACAGTTTGAGAGATATTATATGCATGAAGTTTAGGGTCCAATCTGCAAAACTGGTACATCACAGGATAATAGCTAAACTCGCAGGCAGGAAAAAAACACTATATGGGCCGAAACTGACTAGCCCAATAGAGGAAAGGCCAGGGGGCTGCTCACCCTGGGCCTTGGGCCGGTTCGGTGGAGGAGGCCTGGCAGGCCGGCTTGGGCCAATGGAGAGGCGACGCGGGCCTGGAGGTCAGCGCGCTGGGCCGGGGCGCTGGGGAGGCCCACGCGGACGCGGGGCGCTCGTTGGGGTCGGAGTCCTCCCAAGCGAGGAGGCTGGCGGCGCTGCGGTGAAGAGGGGCGGCGGCTGCGGGTTAGGGGAGAGGTTAGGGTAGGTTTAGACTAGGTTATCCAAAAATGGACTGAGGGGGGCGTTTAAATAGGAAAAAGGGGGGCTAGGAGAGGGGGTTTGAGGCTGTTTCGAAGCCGTTCGATCTCGATCGGACGGTCCGGAACGGAGGGGTGGTTAGATAGGAGGGTAGATGGGATGAGAGAAGAGGAGAGAAAGAGAGGCCTGGCAATAGTTTCCGAATACTGAAAACGTCTGACGCTAGACCGACTATATCACGGTTATATATTTAACGGTTGGGCAGTTAAACGGACTCCAAATGCGACGAAACTTGACAGGCGGCCTGTCTACACTATAATAAGACCGCACGACAAGTTGCAACCCATTCCGAGAACATTTTTATGCCACTTATAAAATAATACTTCAGAGGTGCCGCGGGCGCGTGTGAGTGTGTCTGGACTCCGAACAGACAACAGAGAGAACCGGCGGAACCCGAACGGATGCAAGTTTTATGAAAACGATGCCGATGCAATGCGCATGATGTTATGAGATGATATGCATAACAAGAACAAAATGCAAAACAACAGACAAAACCCAACCACGGAGGAAATAATAAATCACATAGCCGGAAATGGCAAGAGTCGGAGTTACGAATATGGAAAGTTGTATCCGGGGCGTTACAGTAGGTTAGTCCCAAAAAATGATATAAAAGTGTAATGTAAAAGCCCATAAACATCCAAAACAGGTAATATAATAGCATGGAACAATCAAAAATTATAGATACGTTGGAGACGTATCAAGCATCCCCAAGCTTAATTCCTGCTCGTCCTCGAGTAGGTAAATGATAAAAATAGAATTTTTGATGTGGAATGCTACCTAGCATAATTCTCAATGTATTTCTATTTATTGTGGCATGAATATTCAGATCCAAATGATTCAATATAAAAGTTCATATTGACATAAGAAATAGTAATACTTCAAGCATACTAATAAAGCAATCATGTCTTCTCAAAATAACATGGCTAAAGAAAGTTATCCCTACAAAATCATATAGTCTGGCTATTGCTCTATCTTCATCACACAAAGTATTTAATCATGCACAACCCCGATGACAAGCCAAGCAATTATTTCATACTTTAGTAATCTCAAACTTTTTCAATTTTTGACGCAATACATGAGCGTGAGCCATGGACATAGCACTATATGTGGAATAGAAGGGTGGTTCTGGAGAAGACAAAAAGGAGAAGATAGTCTCACATCAACTAGGCGTATCAACGGGCTATGGAGATGCCCATTAATAGATATCAATGTGAGTGAGTAGGGATTGCCATGCAACGGATGCACCAGAGCTATAAATGTATGAAAGCTCAACAAAAGAAACTAAGTGGGTGTTCATCCAACTTGCTTGTTCACGAAGACCTAGGGCATTTTGAGGAAGCCCATCATTGGAATATACAAGACAAGTTCTGTAATGAAAAATTCCCACTAGTATATGAAAGTGACAACATAAGAGACTCTCTATCATGAAGACCATGGTGCTATTTTGAAGCACAAGTGTGGAAAAAGAGATAGTAGCATTGTCCCTTCTCTCTTTTTCTCTCATTTTTTTCCTTTTTCCTTTTTTCTTTCTTTATTTTTTTCCTTTTTTTCTTTTTGGTGGGCTTCTTTGGCCTCTTTTTTCATGGGCTTCTTTGGCCTCTTTTATTTTTATAAAGTCTGAAGTCCTATCCCGACTTGTGGGGGAATCATAGTCTTCATCATCCTTTTCTCACTGGGACAATGCTCTAATAATGAAGATCATCACACTTTTATTTATTTACAACTCAAGATTACAACTCGATACATAGAACAAGATATGACTCAATATAGATGCCTCCGGCGGTGTACCGGGATATCCAATGATTCAAGAGTGACATGTATGAAAAATTATGAGGTGGCCTCGCCACAAATATGATGTCAACTACATGATGATGCAAAGAGCAATATGAAAATGATAATGTGTGTCATAATAAACGGAATGGTGGAAAGTCGCATGGCAATATATCTCGAAATGTCTATGGAAATGCCATAATAGGTAGGTATGGTGGCTGTTTTGAGGGAGGATTATGGTGGGTGTATGGTACCGGCGAAAGTTGCGGGGCACAAGAGAGGCTAGCAATGGTGGAAGGGTGAGAGTGCGTATAATCCATGGACTCAACATTAGTCATAAAGAACTCATATACTTATTGCAAAAATCTACAAGCCATTGAAAACAAAGTACTATGCACATGCTCCTAGGGGAATAGATTGGTAGGAAAAGACCATCGCTCGTCCCCGACCGCCACTCATAAGGAAGACAATCAATAAATAAAATTGTGCTCCAACTTCATCACCAAGCGGTTCACTATACGTGCATGCTACGGGAATCACAAACTTCAACACAAGTATTCTTTAAATTCAAAATTACCCAACTAGCATGACTCTAATATCACCACATTTATATCTCAAAACAATTACCAAGTATCAAATTGATCATAGCATCCAATTCACATTCTATGATAGTTTTTATTATACCCAACTTGGATGCCCATCATTCTAGGACCAATTTTATAACCATAGAAAATACTATGCTGTTATAAGAGACTCTCAAAATAATATAAGTGAAGAATGAGAGATTAACCATTTCTTCAAAATTAAGCCATCGTCGTGCTCTAAAAGATATAAGTGAAGCACTAGAGCAAAAATTATCTAGCTCAAAAGATATAAGTGAAGCACATAGAGTATTCTAATAAATTTCAATCAAGTGGGCTTCTCCCAAAAGATGTGTATATGAAGGATGATTGTGGTGAAGTAAAAAGCAAAGACTAATAAAATACACGACGCTCCAAGCAAAACACATATCATGTGGCGAATAAAAATATAGCTCCAAGTAAAGTTACCAATGAACAAAGACGAAAGATGGGATGGCTTCCTGGGGCATCCCCAATCTTAGGCTTTTGGATATTCTTGAATGTCTTGGGGTTCCATGGGCATCACCAAGCTTAGGATCTTGCCACTCCTTATTCAGCAGAATCAAATTAACTCATACCATAGGTTATCCTATAGGTTCTACTTGGCACAAACACTAAATAAAACATGAAAACACATCTAAACATAGAGTAGATGCAAATTTTATTACTAAACAGGAACAAAAACAAAAAACAGAAAGAAAATTGGGTTGCCTCCCAACTGCGCTATTGTTTAATGCCCCAAGCTAGGCATAAAAGCAAGGATAGATCTAACTAGTGCCATCTTTCACACTTGATTCATAAGTAGACCACTTGTAATCCTTAGGAATTTCTTTATTTTTAGTAATGATTAAACTTCTAGGCAAGGAGTCAAGAAATTTACTTGTAGCAAAGGGTTCCTCAATGATAGTGGAAAAACAGGGGTGAACACTTATGGATTTGAGATCCGCATTTTCCTCACTAGAAGATTCACCCTTATTTTTAGGAACATACATTAATTTGCCAAATTTAATAGGAGGAATTGGAGTATGTTTCATAGATGAAAAGGCAGACCCTAAATTAGTAATTATATCCTCAAGTTTACCAATTCTTGTAGAATCTTGTTCTATTCTTTCATTAACTATAGGTTCCTTTTCTTTAAGATTTTTCAGAGTAGTCCCAACCTTAGATCCATATTAGGTAATTTGGTTGTGGATCGTTTTATCCAAATTTTCAATTAACTCAACAGTGGCAATTTTATTTTTAATAATCTCAAGCCTTTGCATCACATGTTCTAAAGTTAAAACAATTCCATTAACCAAAAGAGGTGGTGGGCCAAACAAATCTAACATAACATTATAAGCATCAAACGTATGGCTACTCAAGAAATCCCCTCCGGTAATTGTATCAAGAATGCATCTATTCCAAGGAGTAATGCCTACATAAAAATTGCGAAAAAGAACATAAGTAGAAAGCTTCCTAGTAGATTTGTTTTGAGCATTGCAAATTCTATGCCAAGCATCTTTTAAATTTTCTCCCTCCCTTTGCTTAAAATTAAGAATTTCATGTTCGGGAGTAACAACAAGGATAGGAGGACTAGCCATGATAAAGAGATAAGCAACTAACACAAGAGCACACAGAAAAAGGCAAGCGGAAGAGAGAGGAAGAAGAAGGCAAGCGGAAAAGAGAGGAGATTAGGAAAGAGAGGGCGAATAAAACGGCAAGGGTGAAGTGGGGGAGAGGAAAACGATAGGCAAATGGAAAATAATGTAAATGCAAGGAGATGAGTTTGTGATGGGTACTTGGTATGTCTTGACTTGAGTGAAGACCTCCCCGGCAACGGCGCCAGAAATCCTTCTTGCCACGTCTTGAGCTTGCGTTGGTTTTCTTTGAAGAGGAAAGGGTGATGCAGCACAGTAGTGTAAGTATTTCCCTCAGTTTTTGAGAACCAAGGTATCAATCCAGTAGGAGGCTCCTCACAAGTCCCACGCACCTACACAAACAAACAAAGAACTCGCAACCAACGCGATAAAGGGGTTGTCAATCCCTTCACGGCCACTTGCGAAAGTGAGATCTGATAGAGATAATACGATAAGATAAATATATTTTTGGTATTTTATGATATAGATTGGAAAAGTAAAGATGCAAATAAAAGTAGATTGAAAGCTTATATGATAAAAGATAGACCCGGGGGCCATAGGTTTCTCTCAAGATAGCATAAGTATTACGGTGGGTGATCAAATTACTGTCGAGCAATTGATAGAAAAGCGAATAATGATGAGATTATCTAGGCATGATCATGTATATAGGCATCACGTCCGTGACAAGTAGACTGACTCCTGCCTGCATCTACTACTATTACTCCACACATCGACCGCTATCAAGCATGCATCTAGAGTATTAAGTTCATAAGAACAGAGTAACGCTTTAAGAAAGATGACATGATGTAGAGGGATAAACTCATGCAATAAGATATAAACCCCATATTTTTATCCTTGATGGAAACAATACAATACGTGCCTTGTTGCCCCTGCTGTCACTGGGAAAGGACACCGCAAGATTGAACCCAAAGCTAAGCACTTCTCCCATGGCAAGAAAGGTCAATCTAGTAGGCCAAACCAAACCGATAATTCGAACAGACTTGCAAAGATAACTCAATCATACATAAAAGAATTCAGAGGAGATTCAAATATTTCTCATAGATAAACTTGATCATAAACCCACAATTCATCGGATCTCGACAAACACACCGCAAAAAGAGTTACATCGAATTGATCTCCAAGAAGAGGAAGGAGAACATGGTATTGAGATTCAAAGAGAGAGAAGAAGCCATCTAGCTAATAACTATGGACCCAAAGGTCTGTGGTAAACTACTCACAACTCATCGGAGAGGCCTTCGAGTTGATGTAGAGGCCCTCCGTGGTGGATTCCCCCTCCGGCAGAGTGCCGACGATGGCTCCAAGATGGGATCTCGCGGATACAGAAGGTTACGGTGGTGGAAATAGTTTTTCGATGGCTCCCCTGATGGTTTCGGGGTACATTGGTATATATAGGAGGAAGAAGTATGTCAGTGGACGCCCGAGGGGTCCACGAGATAGGGGGCGCGCCTAGTAGGGGGGAGCGCCCTCCACCCTCGTGGCTTCCTCGATTGTTTCTTGACTTGCACTCGAAGTCCTTTGGATCACATTTGTTCCAAAAATCACGCTCCCGAAGGTTTCATTCCGTTTGGACTCCGTTTGATATTCCTTTTCTTAGAAACACTGAAATAGGCAAAAAAACAGCAATACGGGCTGGGCCTTCGGTTAGTAGGTTAGTCCCAAAAATGATATAGAAGTGTAAAGTAAAGCCCATAAACATCCAAAATAGGTAATATAATAGCATGGAACAATCAAAAATTATAGATACGTTGGAGACGTATCACTGGGTATCAGACAGGATTTGCAGGTGCAAGATGAATGTAAACCACGGGATATGTCACCAGCTATGTACATCTTGGACAAGGTAAAAAGAAAAGAATTCTGCGAGGTCCTGTCTTGTGTGAGATTCCCAGATGGATTTGCTTCCAATCCTGAAAGGAGAGTTAGTGCAGATGGAAACAAGGTACAAGGGTTGAAAACTCATGACTGCCACGTCCTACTTCAAAGGGTTTTACCTGTTATCCTTAGAGGATTGGCCGCCCTGACTTATACAGAGCAGTTGCAGAGTTGGGACAATTCTTCAGGGAACTCTGCTGTAGAAATATCAGGATAGATGCTTTGGAGCGTCTTAGAGACAAGAGACCAACTATCTTATGCGACCTTGAGAAGATATATCCTCTAGCCTTCGTTGATGTGATGGTGCATTTGGATGTTCATCTACCTGATGAGGCACTACTTAGAGGTCCAGTGCAATATGGCTGGATGTAGCGCATTGAAAGGCGGCTAGGCACTTTCAAGGGCTATGTTAGGAACAGAGCTAGACCCGAGGGTTCCACTGCAGAGGCCTACATTGCTACAAAAGCGTTGATATTCTGCTCAAAATACATTGAAATAGCTGATCAGCTTAGCCAAGAGGTGGGTGAAGACAATCCCGGGTCAATGTTTTTGATTATTCTGTTCGAGTTACAGGGAAGAGTCGACAAGAGGACAAACCTAAAGATTTGGACAAAATGGTTTGGTATGTGTTGAATAACTGTCCTGAGATACTACCTTATATCAAGTAAGTGCAGTACTGCAGCTTATACATCGTAAACTACTAAACTTGCAGCACATTTTTATATATTTAGATGTTTGACGCGATCACTATGTTGTGCAGCATCTACAAAAAGGATTATTGCCGCAAAATCCAAGAAACATTGACAAACTGGTTATGGCAGGATTTGCGAAATGGTTCAAGAGCCACGTAAGCTTTTGAATTGCACTATCAGTTTTTTAATATATTGAGTACATAAGATGATCAACTTGTCTATTCTAACCATAGATTAAGAAGATGAGGGAGGATGGGCTGGCAGTTGATGATGCCCTTTACTCACTAGCAATGGGTCCTGATACTCGGGTAAGACATTATGAATCTTGCGTTGTTGGAGATGTGCGCTACAACACCCTTGCATGAGACGAAGGCAGGAAGACACAAAACAGTGCCATCATGAGCACGGATACGCATGACAAAGAGACAACTGAAATGTATGCTAACATAACAGACATTGTTCAGTTGCAGTATATCTCCAGTTTCGAGGATCATCGGTGTGTGGTTCTGTTGTGCTGTCGTGGGTATAACCTGTTTTCCAGGATCGCAAAACCTAGAGCTGATGATTATTTCAAATCCATCAATGTCAAGGCTGCGTACCAGACCAATGAGCCTTTTATTTTGGCAAATCAACCAACACAGATATTTTTCTTGGAAGACACATTTGCACATAGCGATGACTGGAGAGTATTGCAAAGGTTTGAGCAGAGGAATTTTTTTAATGAAGTTGCACAACCAGAAGATGCTTACACTGCTCCTGATGTACAAGATAACACATATTTTCCTACTATCTTTGAGAACCATCACGTCAATGATGCCGGCGAAAAGATTGCCTGTCGTGTTGTGGACATACAAGAGTTGATCAAGAAGAAGCCAACGTTCGAGGACGTTGAGGACGAAGAACAACATGACACCATGGGGAATTACGATTCAGACTGATACACATGGCGAAGATGTTGACGCTGCTGCTGCGGATGATGGTTACATTGCTTTTGTCGTATTTTCCTGTCAGAAGACGTTTTTTTATCTACTATGTGAAATTGTGTTTGCTATGACAACTGAAACCTGATGAACATGTTGTTTAGTATTTTTCTGTGAGAACATCACTTGTTATGTATGCTGATTTGTGTTTGGTGATTGTATGACGACTAAAACATGATGACATTGTTGTTTAGTTGTACTCATATTTGGATGTGAAACTTGAATTTGATGACATAGTTTGCTGTTGGACTGCAATTTGCTCGAGGTCTTCGAATGAGAACAAAGCTGACCCGACAGGGCCTCTGCTATTTATTTATTTATGAGCAAAAGGGGATACCCCCTGATTTCCGTTAATAGAAATCATTAGATGTTCACAACACTACGCCCAGCCTGCTACACAGGTTTCATTCATTTCTAGTTTCAGCAAAGTGCTCATGTCATAGCCACTAAATACATCACGAGTGCTACATACACTTCAAATAAAGAGACAATCATCCTACAGAGCACATCGATTTTCCCATTATCTTCACAAGCTCTTTCATCTCCTCATTGTTGTCAAGGCCATTCAGCAACTATTGCTTGGCCATGATCAGAGGAACTGCATCTTTAACCTTCTGCTCTGCATCTCTGCCAATCCTTCAGTTACTTGGCCAACACCCCAACCTGCTGGTATTGGGATTCCTCGGCTAACCAAATAATCAGCGTAGTTGCATTCCCCCACATCAGCAACTTCCCAGAAATACAAATCACACGAATCTTCCCTTTTCTGCACGAATAAAATTGGAAGATCATCAACCAAACTATTAAAAATTCAGCAACTGAAAGCAGCAGAACAACACTTAAGCATATTATTACCCCATGATTCGGGCATTTGTAGAAGACTAGGCCAGAGTTGAGGATTGTGGTTGAGATGCGACGGATGACTTTGCGTGATTTGCAGTATTGGCACCATACCAACGGTAGCAGGTTGCGATGAGCAATCGGCTGTGGTGTGCATGCCGGCGGGGGTGTGATGAGACCCACAGGCGATGGTACGGGTGGTGACTTGGCGCATATCTGGTTGTTGCCTACTGAAGAGCAGGTGGACGAGCAGCCAACGGACATGGTTGCTACATCCAGAGCTTCTGATGCTAGGCAGAGTAAGTAGAGAAGAGGAGAAGCAAAGGTTGGATCTGCCAGATTCATTACTTGCAGAGTAGCATAGCACCATATATAGTCATAGTCTAGGTTTGGATTCGAACCAGCTACAGGAGCACGTCTCTCTTTTTTTCTAAAACTCGGCAACGTCTCTTTACTGGTACACTAGCTTATTCTGTATGCCTTCCCAACTCTTTGATTTTCTTTCCCTTTTTTTGCGAGGAAGGAAGGAGGACAAAATTGAGAGTTCCTGGGACTCGAACCCAATACCTCTCAGTTGAAAACCAAGGGTGCTAGTCACTTATGTGGCGAACGTTCCCTGGGAGGAGGACGGCAGACGAACACATTTTTCCTCGCAATTTTATTTGCAACACAAGATCGAACGGTCATAGTTTCGGGAATGTTATCAGGCCAACGAGCCCAGTTGGATTGACATTCAACGTCTGTCGTGTTTCTTCAGTCTCTTCTTCCTCGAGCCGCCAAAGCGAAACCAGCGCCGGCGGGACCGCCTGCTCCCGCCTCCCATGGCTGGATGTGCTGCCACGCACGCATCGTGGCCACATCGCACCCTAAAACTCTGCGCATCTTCCCCGGCTCCTGTTCATTCCCATCCGAGGCCTCACCATCGTCCTCCGCCTTGGTTCGCTCGCCGCAGCGCCGCCGTCCGGTGTTGTCAACATGCTCAACAACCGAGAGGAATAAGGAGATGACTGTACATGGTGAGGATGACAGTAGGGACCCAGCAGCGTGCGCAGTAATCTTGTTTTTTCGGGACGGAGAAGGGTATCAACTGGGTTGTGCGGGACCCGTGGCCCATCTAGCCCTGGCTTTTATTTCATATGTTTAGCACATGACCAGCCCAGTTTGTTTTTTTCCTTTCTGAAAGTGGCTAGCCAGCTATTTTGTTTTTTACAGAATAACCAACGCAGGCCTACTTGCTTTTGTACGCCCTCCTGGGCCGAAAATCTTTCAAGACGAGGAGGGATGCATTTTGCCCAGAAAATGGGCTATAAGTAATAAGAAATGGGCTATAAGTAAAAAAAAATGGGCCGTAAAATGTAAAAATACAGCAAACAGGCAATTAGTTCCAAAATACTCTTTTCTTTCGGATTTTGATATTTTAAATTTCATTGTTTTTTTGCGGGTAAAATTTCAATGAATTTAAATTACAGTATATTTAGATTTAAAATTAATTTGAATCGGGCTAGAAATTTTGGGCTGTATGCTGTTTGGGACAGATTTGGAGGCTAACTTGTGGCTCTACTAGGTTGATGTGTACTTTGGCTTTGTCAACTTAGTCCACAAACAATTCTAGCAGCAGTGACCGCTGGATGTTAATCCAACGGCCGTGTTGCTTCTTCAATATCTGATCTTCTTGCTCCAGCCGCCCAAACCAGCACCGGTGGGACTGCCTGCTCCCGCCTCCTGTGGCCGGCTATGCTGCCGCACAGGCCGCACCGCCCCACCCTACTTCATTGATGGCCAGGCCATTCCTCTACTCACCCACACCTACTTTTATTTTCCGGCGACGACAGCTGGACCAGTAAACCCTTGTACTGCCCACCGTGTGGGTAACCATTGCCTAGTCTTCCCCGGCTCCGGGTCGTTCCCTTCCTAGGCCTCGCCGTCGTCCACCACCATGGTGCTCTCGGCACGGCATGGTCAACATGGTCAACGAATGACATCCATCATACGTGGACTGTATGTGGAGAGGCTGACAGCTGGGTCCATGGCCGCACACAAGGAAATGCCTCATTATTACATGCAAAATAATGACTCCTCCACCTGACAGCTGGGACCCACCGGAAGGGCCTCTGTATTTCATAAAAAAAACATTCCCCCCGCTGGCAGGTCAGACCCACCAGCTATATCTTGGCACGCAAGGAAGTGCCTCCTTATTACGCACACAAAAAATGAATACCCCCCTGCTAGCTGGGACCCACCATAGTGGGAGGATGACTTGTGGGCCAACTAAGTTGAAGGGGACGGAGGGCTTTGTCAACTTAGGCAATATAAACGATTCTAGCTCCAGTGACCATACGATATCAATCCAACGGCCGTAGTGCTTCTTCAACCTCTGGTCTTCTTGCTCCAGCCGCCCAAACCAGCGCTGGTTGTCGGTGTCAAAACCGGCGGATCTCGGGTAGGGAGTCCCAAACTGTGCGTCTAAGGCTAATGGTAATAGGAGACTGGGGACACGATGTTTACCCAGGTTCGGGCCCTCTCGATGGAGGTAATACCCTACTTCCTGCTTGATTGATCTTGATGATATGACTATTACAAGAGTTGATCTACCACGAGATTGTAGAGGCTAAACCCTAGAAGCTAGCCTATGATCATGATTGTTGTTGTCCTACGGACTAAACCCTCCGGTTTATATAGACACCGGAGGGGGCTAGGGTTACACAGAGTCGGTTATAGAGAAGGAGATCCAACATCTGAATTGCCAAGCTTGCCTTCCATGCAAAGGAGAGTCCCATCCGAACATGGGATGAAGTCTTCAATCTTGTATCTTCATAGTCCAACAGTCCGGCCAAAGTATATAGTCCAGCTGTCCGGATAGCCCCTAATCCAGGACTCCCTTAGTAGCCCCCGGACCAGGCTTCAATGACGATGAGTCCAGCGCGCAGATTGTCTTCGGCATTGCAAGGCGGGTTCTTCTTAAAATCCAGAGTACTTGTCGTAGCAAGCAGTGTCCGGCTTCCCTTTAATGTTGTACTCCTCGGCTTTTGTGCTTCAATAATGGCTATCTCCATGCGTCGAGCGAATACAAGGAACCGGGCATTTTTACATTTGCCACCCTGACCCTGTAAGCGAACCATCTATTTGAAGAGACAGGGATCCTCAGATCCAAATCTCACCATCTTCCCCCAAGCAAGCATTCAACAGAGCGCGTCCGGAAAACCATTCCATCATGGCTGGTCGCCGCAACTCCTCCGCTTGCTCCCATAGCTCTACGCCGGGTGATTGGAAAAAGTGTTCAGTCCCCCATAGCTGTTTAGTAGAGTTGCAGACCCAAGGGTTTCTTCCACCTGCATACATGGTCCCTTTCCGAGCTGGACTAGCCACCTATAACGGCGGGGAGCAAGCGGAGAACTTCCCTAATCCATCTCGGGGGGAGCGGTTATGCCTTGTCCCATATTTGCTGAGGGGACTTGGGTTTGCAATCCACCCATTCCTCCGCGCGCTCTTGGAGTTCTACGGCCTCCAGCTGCATAACTTCACTCCTGCCGCCATACTGCACATCACAGGTTACGTTGCCCTCTGCGAGCTATTTCTGGGCTGCGAAGCTCATTTCGAGCTATGGAAGAGGTTATTCTACCTGGACCCTCGCAATCAGGAGGGATCTATATATCAAATGGGCAGAGCCGAAATATGGCGCATCACCCAGACCGGATACCTGTCCGGCACTCTAAAGAAGGCATCCGAAGACTGGCCTTCGGAGTGGTTTTATGTAGATGATGTTCCCCTTCCGGACCTAGTCCGGACAGGCCTTCCCGAGTTCACCAACGCCCGCTAAAGAAATGCAAAACCTGGCACCCTCGGAGCCCACAGGAGGAAGATGACAAAGAAGTTCTCTATCTGATGGGCAGGATAAAGATACTGGCCCAATCAGGACTGTCAATAATAGAAGTTATGTCAATATGCATAATGCGGGGGGTGCAGCCACTTCAATATCGAGGGAAACCTATGTGGCACTTCAACGGAGAAGACGACGCTACCCGCTGCGGTCGTAAAGGTCCGGACTCCGCCACCGCTCTGGCGAGAATATTGTCCGATTTATACAAAGGAGAAGAAGAGGAGTTCCTCCGCATTAAGCCGCGGGATGGATTTTCCATGTACACCCCCCAAGCTGGGTAAGCCGTCATTTTTTTACTCGACTCTATTCATTCTTGTGTGCTTTGTCACCAACATTCACCTTGCTATTTCAAAAGCAGGAACTGAAAAGGGCCGTGAAAGAGTTCAACAGCCCACCTCCGCAGCCAGAGGATCCTGGCCGGGCTCTCGACCTCGGACTTGAAGAAGATCCGGATATATCTGTGGAGCTTGTCAACGGGACATCCTATCAAGCAAGTTGTGACGACGCCTTGGTGGCCATCCTTGCCGATTATCCCGGGCTGCTCGCAATGTCGAATGTAAGTAAAGCCGGAGCCCTAACTTCCGAATTATGCCGTACCTTACGCACATATGTTGCATTTTTTATAGAAACGACCATCGGGATGCCGCGCCGAGACCGCGGGGGCTCATCAGCAAAGGGCACCCGGGCCGGGCAGGCTTAAGAGGAAGGCGGTTAGGATTGAGACGCCGGTGCAGAGGTACAAATTAAACTCGCTCCATGATTATTTTTGCTGAAATGTGACAGTTTTCATTATGTCCTGGCAGAAAGAGTAGCCAACGGACTATATCCGGAGACCCTGCTGGCCACGCCTTAAGCACCCGGATTCCTGAACCAGACTCACGGGTGGAGGCTGACATGGGGACAACGCTGAATTGTCCTCCTACAAAGGATGCAGACAGGCTTTCCGCTACAAACTCCAAAGTGGAGAGCGCCATGAATCACCGGCACAGACGGTCCGTACTCCGCAATGGTATTTTTTTTCGAGGAGGCACTCAATGCCTTCAACTCCGGAGACGCATATATCCGCGCCGCTCAAGATGGACTTGCTAGAGCAACGGACCAGTATGCGAAGGATATACAGGTAAGAAAATTTGATAAGTATGTGTAGTAGTAGCCCTTGAGACTTGAAATGGTTGGCACAACTGATTTAAGGATCATTGTATGCATAGGTTCTTGTAGAGAAGAATACCCATTTATCTCAGGAGCTGGAGGAATGCAAGACCCAACTAAAGGCCGCAGTTGCCGGAGTAGAGGAACCCCAAAAGGCCTCTTCTGGTAATACTTACCTTGATAAAGGAATTTGTAAGGATGTATACCAGTTATTTATTCGGCATGGTTGACAAATCTAACAAAAGATTCTGCAGACAATCTCGGAGAGAATCCAAAGATCGTGAAAGATAATGTGCCACATTTGCGAAGTCAGCTGAAGGCGGGCGAGCGCATGTTGACGCAGGTTATTCAAGAGAAAAGTAATCTCCAAGGTGCCAATATCCGATTGAGCGTCGAATTGGCAGATGTTTGGGCTCAGCTTGCTGACTCCGTAAAGGAGAATAGGAGGCTTCGACGCAGCATTTATAGTAAGTGCTTAAACGAACTACAGAATAGTTCGGCAAGGAAGCGAATTAACAGAGTTATCTGTAGGTATGCCGACATGCCGTCCTGAAGAGGAGATGCCCAGATCCGCAGGTGATTTGCTGCAAGATCTTTCACAACTGCACGAACGAGCTCGGTAGGTTATGCAGGGTATTGCCTAGGCCTTGTGGCCATCCGCTTCCCTGCCAGGAGGCATGGGCGAGCTTGTGGAGATGCTAAAAGGAGCACGGCGGCGCTTCCGATTATGGAAGAGATCAGCTTGTCGACAAGGTGCAAGTTAAGCCTGGGCCATGGTGCAGACGCGATACGCCAAGGCTGACCCAAACCATATGGCCGAAGTCAGACCGGTGGGATCAGATGGGCAAGAGATTCCCGTAAGTCTGGTATATGACCAAGTAGCATTAGACGCAAAATATTCCCAACAAGATTGTAGGCTAGACAGCCTGTTGGATGGTATAGAGAAAGAATATAGCCAGTCCAAGTGACTATGTAATTCAATGGACCTATGTAGTCCCTAGCCGGATTGAAAATCATTTGTCATGGAGGACCTTTTCGCTTCAGCCCCGGGACCCGACAGTCCGAGGTGTATCCGAATACCCGCTCAGTTATGTAAAACCGGGGTATGCGTGGAAACTAGGCGTAGGGGTCATAAGTGCTTGAACAGACAAGTACCCAACTAGTTATGTTATATTACATGGATAGTAAGAAACATCTTCCAGAGAGAATAGTTCTGTTAGGGGTTCCTTTCCCTGGGTACGCATGCATCGATGTGCATGTCCGAACTGCGAGCAGAAGCGCAGGAAACAAAACATCTAGGGATTCACGTTGTAATAAACGAAAAACATCTTTTGTTCACCGACCGAATATTCCCTTAAGAATGCTAGCTTTCGGCTTCACCCAGTCTGAGGTACACATCCGGCTGAACCGGCAGTAACAATCGTAGAGGTGCTCCCCTTATGCCCTAGCCGAATTAACGGGAACGTAGGGCATAAACACAAGATGCAAGCAACCCAACATGGCCAAAACTTAAGTCATATTGATGCATATAATGGTGAATAAAAGGCACATATGGAAAGAAAACACATATGTGGTTGGCAGGAAGCCATTAAAGTAATTATATTTAGCTTCCATATAGGAAGCCCCCAGGTATAGTGAGCACGCGTAGTGCGGCCGGAGCGATCAAAGCATCCGTACAGTATTTAAGGTTGTATGTAAAGAGGGCGAGAAAGGAAGAAGGAGGACATAATTGACAGAGCGGAGGTAAGGAGACGAACACTGGGTTCGGCACTAGGTGTAGAATCTTTGGAGTCTGGCCGCGTTCCATGGGTTCGGCTCGAGTCTGTTATCATATTTATTGCGCAGACGGTATGCTCCTCCAGTGAGAACTTTATCAATGATGAAGGGACCCTCCCACTTAGATTTGAGCTTGTCCTTCTTCTTCTCTGGTAGGCGTAGAACTAGTTCTCCAATGTTATAAGTTTTGGCCCGTACTTCTGTGCTTTGATACTTTCGAGCCTGCTGCTGATAGAATGCGGAACGGGCTTTTGCGATGTCACGCTCCTCCTCCAAGGTATCTAAGTTGTCCTGCCGATCTAGTCCGGCTTCCTTCTCTTCGTACATGCGCACGCGAGGTGAGTCATGGATTATGTCACAGGGTAGCACTGCTTCTGCGCCGTACACCATAAAAAATGTTGTGTATCCGGTGGTACGATTCGGCGTGGTCTGCAGCCCCCAGAGTACGGAGTCGAGCTCCTCGACCCAATGTGTGTCTGATTCCTTCAAGGATCGCACTAGTCTGGGTTTGATGCCGCTCATGATGAGGCCATTTGCGCGTTCAACTTGACCATTTGTTTGGGGGTGATAGACAGAGGCGTAATCAAGCTTGATGCCAATGTTCCCGCACCAAGTTTTCACCTCATATGCTGTGAAATTTGAGCCATTGTCAGTGATGATGCTGTGGGGGACACCGTAACGGTGTACAACCCCTGATATGAAGTCTATGACTGGTCCGAATTCGGCCGTTTTAACTGGTTTGGCTTCTATCCATTTGGTGAACTTGTCCACCATGACCAATAAGTATTTTTTTCTTATGGCTTCCCCATTTAAGAGGTCCGACCATATACAACCCCCAGACCGCGAAGGGCCAAGTTATGGGGATTATTTGGAGAGCGGTAGGGGGCATATGGATCTGATTGGCGAAGAGTTGGCAACCGGCGCAATGTTGGACAAGTTCCTGTGCATCTGCCCGGGCTGTCGGCCAGTAAAAAACTGTACAGAAGGCCTTGCTTACAAGTGCCCGAGCTGCAGCGTGGTGCCCGCCGAGTTCGGCGTGGATTTCGGCTAAGAGCTGCCGCCCTTCCTCATCGGAGATGCATCTTTGGATCACTCCGGTGGCGCCTTTCTTATAGAGCTCTCACTCATGGACTTTGTAGGCCTTGGAACATCGTACAATACAACGTGCCTCATTTTGGTCCTCGGGGAGATCTTGCCTATTTAGGTAGGCTAAGAAGGGCTCGGTCCACGGGGCGATGAAAGCCATGATTTCGTGGGCCGAAGGTGTTATTTCGGTGGCAGAGCGTCCGATTATATTAGATGGTTCGGAATATCGGGTTTTGTTCGGAGTCGGGCTAGTATTGCCGGTCTCCCCTTCCCATACCACAGATGGCTTGAACAACCTTTCCAAGAATATATTAGGTGGGACGGGGTCGTGTTTAGCGCCGGTGCGAGCGAGGATATCCGCCGCTTCATTGTTTTCTCGGACCACATGGTGGAATTCGGGCCCCTCAAACCGAGCTGATATTTTGAGGACGGCATTACGGTAGGCCGCCATTTTTGGATCCTTGGCATCAAAGTCTCCATTTACTTGTGATATTGCAAGGTTCGAGTCCTCACGCACTTCTAGGCATTGAATGCCCATAGAGACTGCCATCCAAAGACCATGCAACAGAGCCTCATATTCAGCCGCATTGTTGGAGTCTGTGTATAATATTTGGAGTACGTATTGGACCGTGTCTCCGGTGGGGGATGTCAGGACAACGCCCGCTCCCAATCCGGCCAGCATTTTAGAGCCGTCGAAGTGCATGATCCAATTGAAGTACGCGCAGTACTCTTTAGGGAGTTCGGCTTCTGTCCATTCGTCGACAAAGTCAGCCAGAACTTGCGACTTGATGTCTCGCCGTGGTTTGTATGTTATGTCGTACGGAAGGAACTCGATAGCTGATAACCCACAAGTATACGAGATAGTTCTAGCCTATTTCGATAAGTAAGAGTGTCGAACCCAACGAGGAGCTAAAGGTAGAACAAATACTCTCTCAAGTCCTATCGGCCACTGATGCGAATCTACACACGCTTAGTGTTCGCTTTACCTAGAACAAGTATGAAGCTAGAAGTACTTTCTAGGTGTGAAAGGATAGGTTTGCAAGATAATAAAGAGCAAGTAAATAAAAGCTAGGGTCTATTTAAATAAAGATGCCAGAAAGTAAATATAGCAAGTGTGGAAAAGTGGTGGTAGGAGTTGTGAAAGTGTCCCTAAGCAATTGACTACTTTACTAGACCGATAGCATGTTCTATGTGGGAGAGGCCACTGCTAGCATTTCATCCCTGACTTGGAATGCTATGCACTTATGATTGGAACTATTAGCAAGCATCCGCAAGTACTAACGTTCATTAAGGTAAAACTCTACCATAACGTTAAGATATATTGGTCCCCCTTCAATCCCGTATGCATCAATTTCTATGCTAGGTTGAAGCTTCTGTCACTCTAGCCCTCCAATACATAGTCCTATCAACATACAACTAACCCGGTGTGATCCACGCGTGCACTCATATGATGGGCTCCAAAGGACAGCAACATAACCATAAGCAAATTAAACCAATCATAGCAATTCATCAATCACCGATAGGACAACGAAAATCTACTCAGACATCATAGGATGGCAACACATCATTGGATAATAATATGAAGCATAAAGCACCAAGTTCAAGTAGAGGGTACATCGGGTTGCGATAGAGTGGACCGCTGGATATAGATGGGGGAAGGTGATGGAGATGTTGGTGAAGATGGCGGAGGTGTTGGTGAAGATCGCGGTGATGATGTTGGCCCCCGGCAGCGCTCCGGCGCCACCGGAAGCAAGGGGGAGAGAGGCCCCCTTCTTCTTCTTCTTCCTTGACCTCCTCCCTAGATGGGAGAAGGGTTTCCCCTCTGGTCCTTGGCTCCCATGGCTTGGGAGGGGCGAGAGCCCCTCCGAGATTGGATCTATCTCTCTGTTTCTGCGTTCTATGATTCTACCCCTTCACCGTTTCCTTTATATCTGGAGATCCTTAACTCCGATTGGGGTGAATCTTTCGCCCAGATTTTTCTTGTAAAATAAGCTTTATTGCGGCAAAATAAGGGCATCAACCGCCTTACGGGTGGCCCACAAGAGTCCAGGGCGTGCCCAGGGGGGAGGGCGCGCCTCCTTGTCTCGTGGCCACCCCGGACACCGTTTCACGTTGATTCTTCCTCCGAAAAATCCCAAATATTCCAAAATAATTCTCCGTCCGTTTTGAACCCATTTGGGTTCCGTTTGATATTGGTTTTCTGCGAAACATAAAACATGCAACAGACAGGAACTGGCACTGGGCACTGGATCAATATGTTTGTCCCAAAAATAATATAAAAAGTTGCCAAAAGTGTATGAAAGTTGAAGAATATGCCATGTAACAATAAAAAAATTATAGATACAACGGAGACGTATCAGCATCCCCAAGCTTAATTCTTGCTCGTCCTCGAGTAGGTAAATGATAAAAAGATAATTTTTGATGTGGAATGCTACCTAGCATAATCTTGATCATATGTCTAATCATGGCATGAATATTAAGATACGAGTGATTCAAAGCAATAGTCTATCATTTGACATAAAAACAATAATACTTCAAGCATACCAACCAAGCAATTATGTCTTATCGAAATAACATAGCCAAAGAAAGCTCATCCCTACAAAATCATATAGTCTGGCTATGCTACATCTTCGTCACACAAAATTCTCCCCTCATGCACAACCCTGATGACGAGCCGAGCAATTGGTTCATAGTTTTTAACGCGCTTCAGCTTTTCAACTCTTACGCAATACATGAGCGCAAGCCATGGACATAGCACTATGGTGGTCTAATATGGTGGTTGTGAGGACAAAAAGTGGGAGAAGATAGTCTCACATGAACTAGGTGTATCAACGGGCTATGGAGATGCCCATCAATAGATATCAATGTCAGTGAGTAGGGATTGCCATGCAACGGATGCACTAGAGTTATAAATATATGAAAGCTCAACAAAATAAACTTAGTGGGTGTGCATCCAACTTGCTTGCTCACGAAGACCTAGGGCATTTTGAGGAAGCCCATCATTGGAATATACAAGCCAAGTTCTATAATGAAATATTCCCACTAGTATATGAAAGTGACAACATAGGAGACTCTCTATCATGAAGATCATGGTGCTATTTTTGAAGCACAAGTGTGGAAAAAGAGATAGTAGAAATTGTCCCTTCTCTCTTTTTCTCTCATTTTCTTTTTTTTCTTTTTTTCTTTTTTTCTTTTTTTCTTTTTCTTTTTTTTTCTTTTTTTTCTTTCCCTTTTTTTGGTGGGCTTCTTTGGCCTCTTTTATTTTTATAAAGTCCGAAGTCCCGTCCCGACTTGTGGGAGATAGTCTTCATCATCCTTTCCTCACTGGGACAATGCTCTAATAATGAAGATCATCACACTTTTATGGATTTACAACTCAAGAATTACAACTCAAAGCTAGAACATAATATGACTTTATATGAATGCCTCCGGCGGTGTACTGGGATATGCAATGAATCAAGAGTGACATGTATGAAAATTATGAAGGTGGCCTTGCCACAAATACGATGTCAACTACATGATCATGCAAAGAGCAATATGACAATGATGAAGCGTGTCATAATAAACGGAACGGTGGAAAGTTGCATGGCAATATATCTCGGAATGGCTATGGAAATGCCATATAGGTAGGTATGGCGGCTGTTTTGAGGAAGGATAATAATGGGTTCATGATACCGGCGAAAATTGCGTGGCATAATAGAGCTAGCTAAGTGGAAGGATGAGTGTGCGTATATCCATGGACTCACATTAGTCATAAAGAACTCATATACTTATAGCAAAAGCCTACTTAGCCCTCGAAGCAAAGTACTACTACGCATGCCTCAAGAGGGATAGATTGGTAGGAAAAATTCCATCGCTCATCCCCGACTGCCACTCATAAGGAAAGCAATCAAAGAGCACCCCATGCTCCAACTTTGTTACATAACGGTTCACCATACGTGCATGCTACGGGACTTGCAAACCTCAACACAAGTATTTCTCAATTTCACAATTACTCAACTAGCACGACTCTAATATCACCACCTTTATATCGCAAAACTATTGCAAGGAATCAAACATATCATATTCAGTGATCTACAAGTTTTATGTAGGATTTTATGACTAACCATGTGAATGACCAATTCCCGTCATCTCTCTAAATAGATATAAGTGAAGCAAGAGAGTTTAATTCTTTCTACACAAGATATGCCCATGCTCTAACAAATATAAGTGAAGCAAAAGAGCATTCTACAAATGGCGGTTTTCTATGTGAAGAGAAACAGGCAATCCAAACTCCAAATGATATAAGTGAAGCACATGAAGCATTCTATAAAGCCATACTCAAAATATTTAAGTGAAGTGCAATGAGCATTCTATAAATCAAGAAAGGACTATCTCATACCAGCATGGTGCATAAAATAAAAATGAAAACTAAATGCAAAATACGCTCCAAGACTAGCACATAATGCATGAACGAAACGAATTCGAAAACATACCGATACTTGTTGAAGAAAGAGGGGATGCCTTCCGGGGCATCCCCAAGCTTAGACGCTTGACTCTCCTTGAATATTTACTTGGGGTGCCTCGGTCATCCCCAAGCTTGAGCTCTTGCCTCTCTTCCTTTTCCTCATATCGAGACATCCTCGATTAGACACTACATCCACGCAAAACTTCAACAGAAAACTCGGTAAGATCCGTTAGTATAATAAAGCAAATCACCACTCTAAGTGCTGTTGCAAAACAATTCATATTTTTGTTTTTGCATTGTGTCTACTGTAATATAACTTTTTCATGGCTTAATCCACTGATATAAATTGATAGATTCATCAAAACAAGCAAACTATGCATCAAAAACAGAATCTGTCAAAAACACAACAGTCTGTAGCAATCTGAACATTTACCATACTTCTGGTACCCCAAAAATTCTAGCAAAATTATGAAAAATAAAAAAGTTTTACAGAAAAACATTGCAAAAGGAATCAGAACCATTTGATGTTCCAGTTAAAAATGTAAAATCGTGCACTACAGCCAAAGTTTCTGTCCTGCACCGTACAAACCAACAAGCATTGTAAACATCCTAAAGGCAAACCTTGGCACATTATTTTTATAATACAATGTAATTGTACAAGGGGATAATTATTTTTGATGAAAAGTTTCTGTAATCAAGATTCACAAAGTTTCCGTGAGCATGAACAAGGTTCAAGGCTAGTTCCCACTTCAACAATGCTTGTCTCTCTCACTTTCCCTTTCCTTTTTTAAAAGTTTTTAGGTTCCCCTCTTTATTTTTTGTTTTTAAACTATATCAAAGGACTCAACAGAAATAAATGACTCTCTAAAACTTCCGTGTTGTCTCCCTGGTAGCGCTTTCTTTAAAGCCATTAAGCTAGGCATTTAGTTCTCAAGTAATGAATCCACCCGGATCCCAAGGTATATCAAAGCCAATTTTAATTAACAATGATTTGTAATTTAGTAGTGAGCACAAAGTAACATATATCATGCAACAACGAAGTCTAACTCTCTTCCTATGCATTGGCATGTCATAAAAGAACAATTCATGCACACATAGTAAAGGCCAATGCATAGTATAAACAGCTTCTTGCAATTTTATCGTATTGGAAACATAGAGAGGTGGAGATATAGTTCCTCTGTCATAATAATTGCAAGTAGGAGCAGCAAGCACATGCATATTACATTCATAAAAATCATCATGTGCAATGGTAAAAGGCAACCCATCAATATAATCCTTAATAAGCACAAACTTCTCCGATAAAGTGTAGTTGGGAGAATTCAAAAAGATAATAGGACTATCATGCGTGGGTGCAATAGCAACAATTTCATGTTTAACATAAGGAACTATAGCAAGTTCATCTCCATAAGCATAATTCATATTAGCATCTTGGCCACAAGCATAGCAAGCATCAACAAAAAGGAATATTTCAAACAAATTCAAGGGATCATAGAAATCATCCTTTGGTAAGCACGAAGGGGAATTAAACAATGTATGAGTTGAAGAGTTACTCTCATTAGAAGGTGGGCACGGGTGATCAATCCGCTCTTCCTCCTTTTGTTCTTCGCTCTCCTCATCATCTTTTTTATCCAATGAGCTCACAATTTTATCAATTTCTTCTTCCATAGCTTCCTACAAAACATTAATATCTTCTTGAACAGCGGAGACTTTCTCAATAAATGCATTAATATTGTAATTGTATTCATAATTTTCATAGCAATATTTCAATATAGCATAATTTTCAGGCCTATAAACATCATCATCAAAAGCTTCATACTTTTCAAACAAAGATTCAATTTCATAAGCACCCTTAAAAGCAACAAATTCTTCTATTCGGTCCACGGGGCGATGAAAGCCATGATTTCGTGGGCCGAAGGTGTTATTTCGATGGCAGAGCCTCCAATTATATCAGATGGTTCGGAATCTGGGGTTGCGTTCGGAGCCGGGCTAGTATTGCCGGTCTCCCCTTCCCATACCATGGATGGCTTGAACAGCCTTTCCAGGAAGATATTAGGTGGGACGGGGTCGCGTTTAGCACCGATGCGAGAGAGGATATCCGCCGCTTGATTGTTTTCTCGGACCACATGGTGGAATTCGAGCCCCTCGAACCGAGTTGATATTTTGAGCACGACATTACGGTAGGCCGCCATTTTCAGATCCTTGGCATCAAAGTCTCCATTTACTTGTGATATTGCAAGGTTCGAGTCCTTGCGCACTTCTAGGCGTTGAATGCCCATAGAGACTGCCATCCGAAGACCATGCAATAGAGCCTCATATTTGGCCGCATTGTTGGAGTCTGTGTATAATATTTGGAGTACGTATTGGACCATGTCTCCGGTGGGGGATGTCAGGACAACGCCCGCTACCAATTCGGCCAGCATTTTAGAGTCGTCGAAGTGCATGATCCAATTGGAGTATGCGTTGTACTCTTTAGGGAATTCGGCTTCTATCCATTCGGCGACAAAGTCAGCCAGAACTTGCGACTTGATGGCTCGCCGTGGTTTGTATGTTATGTCGAACGGAAGGAGCTCGATAGCTGATAACCCGCAAGTATACGGGATAGTTGTAGCCTCTTTCGAGAAGTAAGAGTGTCGAACCCAACGAGGAGCTAAAGTTAGAACAAATACTCTCTCAAGTCCTATCGGCCACTGATACGACTCTACGCACGCTTAGTGTTCGCTTTACCTAGAACAAGTATGAAACTAGAAGTACTTTGTAGGTGTGAAAGGATAGGTTTGCAAGATAATAAAGAGCACGTAAATATAGCAAGTGTGGAAAAGTGGTGGTAGGAGTTGTGAAAGTGTCCCTAAGCAATTGACTACTTTACTAGACCGATAGCAAGTTTTATGTGGGAGAGGCTACTGCTAGCATGTCATCCCTGACTTGGACTTCTATGCACTTATGATTGGAACTATTAGCAAGCATCGGAAACTACTAACATTCATTAAGGTAAAACCCAACCATAGCATTAAGATATATTGGTCCCCCTTCAATCCCGTATGCATCAATTTCTATGCTAGGTTGAAGCTTCTGTCACTCTAGCCCTCCAATACATAGTCCTATCAACATACAACTAACCCTGTGGTGTGATCCACGCACACGCTCATATGATGGGCACCAAAGGACAGCAACATAACCACAAGCAAATTAAACCAATCATATCAATTCATCAATCACCGATAGGACAACGAAAATCTACTCAGACATCATAGGATGGCAACACATCATTGGATAATAATATGAAGCATAAAGCACAGTGTTCAAGTAGAGGGTACAGTGGGTTGTGGGAGAGTGGACCGCTGGATATAGATGGGGGAAGGTGATGGAGATGTTGCTGAAGATGGCGGAGGTGTTGGTGAAGATCGCGGTGATGATGTTGGCCCCGACAGTGCTCCGGCGCAACCGGAAGCAAGGGGGAGAGAGGCCCCCTTCTTCTTCTTCTTCCTTGACCTCCTCCCTAGATGGGAGAAGGGTTTCCCCCTGGTCCTTGGCTCCCATGGCTAGGGAGGGGCGAGAGCCCCTCCGAGATTGGATCCATCTCTCTGTTTCTGCGTTCTCTGATTCTACCCCTTCACCGTTTCCTTTATATCTGGAGATCCGTAACTCCGATTGGGGTGAATCTTTCGCCCAGATTTTTCTTGTAAAATTAGCTTTATTGCGGCAAAAGAAGGTCATCAACTGCCTTATGGGTGGCCCACGAGAGTCCAGGGCACGCCCGGGGGGAGGGCGCCCCCCTGTCTCGTGGCCACCCCGGACACCGTTTCGCGTTGATTCTTCCTCCGGAAAATCCCAAATATTCCAAAATAATTTTCCGTCCGTTTTTATCCTGTTTGGGTTCCGTTTGATATTGGTTTTCTGTGAAACATAAAACATGCAACAGACAGGAACTAGCACTGGGCACTGGATGAATATGTTAGTCCCAAAAATAATATAAAAAGTTGCCAAAAGTGTATGAAAGTTGAAGAATATTGGCATGGAACAATCAAAAATTATAGATACGACAGAGACGTATCAATAGCCCATTTGGCAATCCTGCCCGTAGCATCGCGGTTATTTATTATGTCATTGAGTGGTACTTCGGAGGCCACCGTAATCAAACACTCTTGGAAGTAGTGTCATAGCTTCCGGGATGCCATGAAGACCGCGTACGCTATCTTTTGATAGTGTGGGTATCGGGATTTCCATGGAGTGAGGACAGTGGACACGTAATATACCGGCTTTTGAAGCGGGAATTTGTGTCCGTCTGCTTCTCGTTCGACGACGAGGACTGCGCTTACAACATGGTGTGTTGCAGCTATGTATAATAGCATGGGTTCGTCAATATTTGGCACGGTCAGGACGGGATTGATGGCCAATAGGGCTCTTATCTCTTCCAGTCAGGCCGTGGCCGCATCTGTCCACTCAAAGTGTTTGGTGCATCGAAGAAGGCGATAAAGAGGTAGTTCCTTTTCTCCTAATCGGGAGATAAAACGGCTTAAGGCAGCCACACATCCAGTTAGTTTCTGGATCTGCTTGAGGTCTGTTGGGATAGCCAACTGTGACAGAGCTCGGATTTTTGCCGGATTTGCTTCGGTTCGTCTGTTGGAAACGATGAAGCCTAGCAGCTTCCCGGAGGGTACGCCGAAGACACATTTTTCCGGGTTTAGCTTGATGTCGTATGTTCGGAGGTTGTCGATCGTAAGTCTCAAGTCATCTATTAAAGTTTCGATGTGTCGTGTTTTGATAAACACGTCATCCACGTATGCCTCCACTGTTTTGCCAATTTGCTTCCACAGGCATGTCTGAATCATGCGTTGATAGGTTGCGCCGGCGTTTTTGAGCCCAAAAGGCATAGTGTTGAAACAGAAGGGGCCGTATGGCGTTATGAAGGCCGTCGCGGCTTGGTCGGATTCCGCCATCTTTATCTGATGGTATCCGGAGTATGCGTCGAGGAAACACAGTGAGTCATGTCCTGCGGTGGCGTCAATCATTTGGTTAATGCGTGGGAGGGGGAAGGGGTCCTTAGGGCAAGCCTTATTGAGGTCTTTGAAATCGACACATGGGCGCCAGGATTTGTCCTTGTTTGGTACCATTACCAGGTTCACTAGCCAATCCAGATGTTTTATATCTCTGATGAATCCGGCCTCGAGTAGCTTGGCTAGCTCTTCTCCCATGGCTTGCCGCTTAGGCTCTGAGAAGCGCCTAAGAGTCTGCTTGACTGGCTTGTATCCTTTCAGTATATTGAGGCTGTGTTCGGCCAGCCTGCGTGGGATGCCCGGCATGTCTGAAGGATGCCAGGAGAAAATGTCCCAATTCTCTCGTAGGAAATCTCATAGTGCGGCGTCCATTCTGGGGTTAAACTGTGTCCCAATGGAAGCTGTCTTTGTGGGGTCGGTTGGGTGGACCTAGAATTTGACTATCTCGTCTGCGGGCTTGAAAGAGGTGGACTTGGGTCGCTTGTTGAGTATCACGTCGTCCCTGTCCACTGTGGCGTGCAACATTGTTAGTTCTTCGGCTGCAAATGATTCGGATAATGCTTCCAGGGCTAGTGCGGCAGTTTTATTTTTGGCGCGGAGTGTGACGTCCGGATCACTAGCTAGAACCAGTGAACCCTCGAACTGCTCTTCGCGCGGGCTTCCATTGCCGCATCTTCCCCGGCTCTGCGTCATCCCCTTCCTAGGCCTCGCCGTCGTCCACCGCCGTGGTGCTCTCGGCGCAGCATGGTCAACGTGGTCAAGGAACGACTTCCATCGGACGTCAACTGTACGTGGAGAGGCTGATAGCTGGGTTCACGGCTGCAGCAAGGAAGTGCCTCCTTATTATGCCGAAAATAATGATTCCTCCACCTGACAGCTGGGACCCACCGGACGGGCCACTGTATTTCATGAAAAAAACCTTTCCCCCCTGACTGTTGGGACCCACCAGCTACATCTTCGCACGAAAGGAAGTGCATCTGGGCAAAAAAAAAAAAACGATTCGCCCCCCTGACTGTTGGGACCACCAGCTACATCTTCGCACGCAAGGAAGTGCCTGACAGTCGGGACCCATCTGGTCGAAGCATACGTAGCATTGTCATTCTGGTCGTGAACGTGTACATACATACTAGTGGATGTAGAGGCACGCATGTGTCGTAGTAGAGGCGCGCATGTAGCATGTACACGTACGTACATCAGCCAGTGTGCAAGAAACAAAATATGGCCACGTACGTACATATGGGAAGGGGTCTCGAACGCCTACTCTTGCATACGTACGGCCAGGGCTCGTGTACATGGCTGGGTCAGAACGGAGAAACCATGTCGTCATCGTGTTCGTGGGGAGGCAACGGAATGCGTCGTGTTCATGGGGAGGTAACAAAATGTGTCGTGTTCATCGGGAGGCAACATAACGTGTGGGAGCCAACCGGCTTGGATGGAACAGGCGATGGTAATGAGGCCTACCATACCGCAGAACAGAGGAAACGACCTTGTGTTCGACCGACTATGTTCGAAACGGGATCCTGTTCATCGGGAGGGGTCTGGCGTACCGCAAAACGGAGGAAACGGACCTCCTACGATCGAAACGGGGGTCCTGTTGATCGGGAGGGGTGCGGCGTACTGCAAAATGGATGAAACGGACTTGTGTTGGAGTGCTACGGTCGAAATGGGGGTCTTATTCATCGGGAGGGGCGTGGCGTACCGCAAAACGGGACTCCACGGGATACTGTTCATCTCCACCGTCGACCTCCTCTAGCCTCCACGGGCTACTATTCATCCACCATCGACCTCCTCCAGCCTCCACCCGCGACTGTTAATCCACGGGCTCCTGTTCATCCAGCCTCCACCGTGCGCTACTCCACCAGCTACTGTCCAACCACCCCTCTCCACGGGCTCCTGTTCAACCACCCCTCCACGGGCTACTGTTCATCCACCCCTCCATCGTCTACTGTTCATCCAGACCCCCTGGCCGTCGGGTTAGGTTTGGAAGTTTGATCTACATTGCCGACATCCGCGAAGACTTGATCTTCGAGGATTCGAACCCATGACAGCCGCTACCTGTAGCCACGATGAACATGACTTAAATATGTCATCGGACTATGCTTAGGAGACAGCGCCTGTGACTTTCCTGGCCCTAGATCCAGAACAGATCGCGCCGTCCGAGGACGGGGGGCTGGACCCCACCATGGAAGCCGCATACTCTACAGTGCTGGAGCTGAACACAGACCCAACCTCTAGCAAGGTCTGTGCCATCGGACCCTCAGACTCATCTTCGGATACAGGTTCCAAACCGCGTGTGTCCGCGACTGTCGAATTTAATTGGGCACCGATCTTGGAGTTTACCTCCGTGGACATCTTTCAACACTCGCCCTTTGGCGACATGTTAAATTCATTAAAATCTCTCTCCTTGTCAGGAGATTCTTGGCCGAACTATGTCCGGCTTGAGTGGGAAGCGGACGACAAAGAATTTTGTTGCCCACCCACCACCCACTTGATAGCCATTGTCGAAGACTTGACCGACATTCTCGACTTCAACTCCGAAGACATCGACAATATTGTCAGCGTCCTGGATATGGGGGTGTCTAGACTTGCCTGCCTGCAGCCTGTGGCGTGGCTCACCAGTGGCCCAGTTCGGCCCGTCTTCATTAACCCAGGTTCAAGACCCTTGCGAGGGGCCAAGCCTCGCGGGGCGGACGACGCAAGGCCTCCTCAGGGGCGGCCTCATCAAGCGGGCTCGCGAGGAGGCGGAGAGATAAAGGCGAGGAGTACCTCGCGAGGTGCATATGACGCAAGCCATGACGATCGAGACTAGGCGGGCGCCAGTCGGGCACCGGCCGGCGCAGTGTCCTTGTTTCCTCTTTGGTGCTAAGGGGGCAAGCGCAGGCACGGAGTACCAAGGCATCAAGCAAAGGTTTCCATATCGGTTCAACGAGACCAGGACCAGAAGGACGGTAAGATGGAGGTCATCGTGGAGCCCAAGACGGCGTCATCGCTAGTGCCTTTGGCAGTCGAAGAACACCTTTAGTCAGGATAGCATGTACTGGTTGTCCCCTTTCAAAATCCCGCCATTGTGGAATCCCTTCCCGCTCAACATTTGGGAAGAGGACCAAGGCCTCTATAAATAGGGTTAGCCACCATCGTAGCAAGGGGGACGAATTCAGACGAGAACCACCCACACCAGCACAAGAACAAATCCCCTCGCGAGGCTGTTCTTCCCCTTGTACTATTCCTCATGAGCCCAAGAGTGTCACGACCGGTTTTCCAATAAAAATATTTATTGAGAAACCAATCTTTTGAGTCCAGTATGAGAGAAATCCTCCTTACTGGTAGACAAATTCTTGATACAATAAGCCAGTAGCATAAAATATATTACAGGGTCGAACTACGGTTGCTCAACCAAATTATTACAAGCACGCCAATAAATATACATAGTGGCGGACATGACACAGTGGTGTGGAGGCATACTACTGACTCGAGGATAGGGCGGTGGTGGAAAAACACAGCGGGGAGAGAGATACAAGTCTCTAAAACTGTCATCTCATCGAGCGTCGAGGTGAGGCTCGATGAATTTATTTGGTAGCGAAAGCGGATATAATACAGTGACCAAATCCAGGGTCGCACGAGACTGACTGGGACTCCTCTAGGTGTCGGACTCGCTATCAAATTCTTCATCCATGAGATCGCCTTCGTCAGCATCTGGCCAAATCAACAAGCCAGTGAGTACTTTGAAAGTACTCGCAAGACAGTTCGGACGTAAGATATAACAAATGCATGCATGAATGCGTCATGATTAATTCACCAATGCATATTCAAAAATTAGCATAACAAGGTAAGTAAAAGGGAAACGGCGGTAGTCCGCCTGAAATCCCAACAAAACATAAATGAATACCGATCGGGTGTCTGAAGCGACGCCTCGAAAGGTGAATAAATAAATAAAAGGAAATGATGCCATAGTCGGGCGTCTTAGCGACACCACATACAGGGCTTTAAAAGAAATGCCACAGTCGGACGTCGGGGCGACATCACAAAAAGGGCTTTAAAAGAAATACCACAGTCGGGCGTCTTAGCGACACCACAGAAAGGGCTTTAAAAGAAATACCACAGTCGGACGTCGGGGCGACATCACAGAAAGGGCTTTGAAAGAAATGCCACAATCGGACGTCGGGGCGACATCACATAAAGGGCTTTAAAAGAAATGCCACAGTCGGACATCGGGGCGACATCACAGAAAGAGCTTTAAAAGAAATGCCACAGTCGGACGTCGGGGCAACATCACAGAAAGGGCCTTAAAAGAAATGCCACAGTCGGGCGTCTTAGCGACACCACATAAAGGGCTTGAAAAGAAAGTAAAATACAATAATGCCATAGTCGGACGTCCGAGCGACATCGCAGAAAGGGTTTTAATTCACAAGTAAATATTACTCATAATAAACATTTAATTCATGAGAATAAATGGGTTAGTCCATCCACAGGAATAATAATTTAACCGGACTTAGCACTCATGCGATTCACCGGAGTCTCTGTCATCAAACTGATACTGTTAGGACAAGATAATACGAATTTGGACATGGAATAGATGATTCAAGGAATATATGACTCTGCATAGTTTGTACAAAATTTTTCCCACAACCAACGGATTTCCGTAGTCACGAAGGACTAGTTCCGTTTACGGTATTTCGGAAGAAAACACAGCTAACCAGTACACACCCTTCCTACCTCTCGATGCTAGGAATCACCCTAGACATCGTCCAAGAAAAACTTTTGAGACGGGGAGATCACAATCTCGAATAGCATGGGATCAAATTTATATATGCGCGCTCTAAGGGGTGCCCCCCTCTCGGTCCCAACCGGAAACACCCATGCCCCCTGACCGGATGACTGGCTTTAATCCAGGGCCATGGAACCATCATCACGGCCTCTCCTTTTGGTGTGTACCAGGAAAGCGGTTTGCAACTTACTAAACCATATTCCTTGCGGAAAACATGTGGTAGTACAGGGAAGGAAATGAGAGGAACTGGACTGATACGGTTTGACACTGAAGTCACATAGTCTGGCATAAGACTGGCATGCTACGACACTGCCATCTTACCCATCCTCATGCCAACACATGGCCATTCATACTCACATCCATCCACTTATGGATCATCGAACTCACTTACCTCAACATTTCATAAAATAACGTTCATCGATATGCTCATCAACATGCCATGAAACTAACTAAATGCAAAACATGCCAAGACACTCATCATATCAAAAGTTCAAACATGCTTTCCTGGTTCAGAGTAGTCGGAGCCTAGCTCGGTGAAGTTCGCGGCTCCGTCACCTCCTTCGGTATCTACGGTATAAAGAAAATATATGCGTTATCGTAAATACCAAGGGGTGCAAAAAAAGTATTCCAAATTTTTTTCAAATAAATCTGATAAAAAACTAGACAAAATTTTAAAGAGAACAGAAAAAGAATCAATCAAAAATACCTTTCTGTTTAAAAGTTATAAAGGTTTATGTCCAGGGACTCATCTATAATGAAACAGAAAGTTCCCAGGGGCTAGCTTATAAAAACAGAAATCGTTCCAGTCTTGAATACGCCAGCCCAGAGGGGAAAACGTATTTTGCCCGAAGGCTCTTCCAGAAAACGATTCACTTAGAAGTGACAGAGAGGCTCACGGTGGGGTCCCACTCGTCAGGTTTAAACTTTCAAATGAGAGGGACGAAGCTCGTCGGCGCCCGAGAGCCGCGGTGGTCGCCGGCGGCGATCCACGGCGAGGTAAGGGGATCGGAGGTTACCAACGTGCTCACCTTGTACTTCCGCAACGGTGGGTGGTGGTGTTGGTCACCGGGGAGCACCACGTCGACGGCGGTCTCAACTCCGGCGGACGGTGGTTCGGGCGTGGATGGAGCTCGTCGGAGAGAGCTGCGAAGGACAAATTGATGCTGGCGTTAGCTTACTGGGTGCTAGAGGGAGTAACTGACGGGGTTTGGGTGCCGGAGATGGCCTCACCGGAGCGAATCGTGGTGGAGGCCGAGGCGGATCGGGGCGGCCGGAGTTAGGGGAGGAGACCTCCTCGAGGTCCTCCGGGTGGCCTGGCGGGGCGTTGGTGAGGAGTGGTGATGATGCGTGCACGAGGGTGAGCTCGGGGGCCCTTTATATAGGCGGTCCGAGGCGGTGGCCGTGAACGGGGGTCTCCGGTGACGATTACGGCGGCGCAGGGCTTGGTCGGGGTAATTAGGACATTGGGCGTCATCATGGAGGTCCACGGTTCCGTTTTGGTGCTAATCGAGCTGGAGTTTGGTGCTTTGGGGGTGAGTTCGACAGAACGGAGCGGCGCGGGCCCGTCGGCGGCAGGGAGCGCGTCCCGTGCTTGCCGGCCACGGTGGCGGTGCCACGGGCGTGCGCTGGCACGCATGAGGCCACGCGGAGAGCAGAGGGGCGATGGGCGGCGCGGAACAGCATTGAGCCGCCGTTCTTGTCCCCTGTCGGCTGTAACGGGGTCTCGGCCGCCGCAAGACACGCTGGCGCGGGCGGCCAGGGGCGCCACCGACACCGGGAAGACGCCAAGCGCGCGTGCGGGATGCTCCAGACAGGAGGAAGAGGCGGCGAGGAACGTGCCAAGGGCACTGTGGGCATGTGACTGAACCTCTGTCGAAGATCGACACTGAACTCTGAATCTTTCTGAATTTTGAACAGCAACAGTGCATGCAAGGTGTTCGACAGAATGAATTTGGCCTTTGGTGATTTTTCCTTGAGCTGATTTTTGGTGGAGTGGCTACTCATTGCTCCAGTAGGCTGCCTGATTTTTGGTGAAATTTTTGGAGAAGTGTAGATATGAATTTCACCAAATTTGGCAAATCTGGTCCAAACATGCAGAGACTGAATTTTGAAAAATTTGAAAAGAGGAGGAGTGGATCAAGATGGTTCTGGGTTGTGGGTACAAAGGACTATCCAGGAGAGTTGGTTTGGGGTCAAAAATCAAATGCAAAAGGGTACTTGCTTTGAAAATCACTCAGGCTCCAAATAATTTTCAGAAATGATTTGAGGGAAAAAAATAATTAGAATAAAATCCAAAACTTGCTTGGATTAGTTGGGACAGAGAACTTAGGTTGATTACAAGGAGGATGGGAGGTTTTGGGGGGGGTTTTACCACATGGGCAAAATACAAAGTCATGGGTGGTTTTCAAGATATGAAAATCCCAAGTTTTTCATAGAGTTTCTTTTTAAAAGAAAAAGATTAAACTCCCAAAATAAATTTGAGAGGGGACCAACAGAGAAGAAGTTTCAAAAGATCAAACACCAAAGTTTGAAAAAAATAAAATCCTTGCCAAAGCAAAGGAAGTTTTTAAGAGAAAGGTTTTCTGGAAAAAAAATTAAATGGCCTCTTTTCAAAGACCACAAGGTTTTGCTGAAAACCAAAATAAAAATTTTGGAGTGTCACAAAGAGGCAATCCACACACCACACACTGGAGTAGGGTATTACACCACAATGGTGGCTTGAACCAGTATAAATCTCGTGTCCCTTGTGTTGTTCATCTGGTTAGCTTAGAACCACGATGAGGTGAGGGAAGAGATTGGTAGGGAGAGGATCTTCGCGCGCACCCCAGAGTTTGAACCTTAAGGGTTTTGCCGGAACCAGAAATCTGACATTTGGCGCACCAGGTAGGGGTGCGCCAGAATCTTTTCTCTGCTCGTCTGCGTCCCGTTGCTTCATCGCATCCATGGCGGACGCTCGTCGAGCTCGCACCGAGCGCCGGGCCGCTCTCGCCGCCCACATCGCCTAGACGGCTCCCGTCAGTGGGGCTCCTCGTCGTTCTCTTTCGCCTGCCACCCACGCCGCCACTGGCCCGGCGGGGAACGAGCAACAAGCATCTTCGCTGCACCCTTCGATGCGGCGGGAAGGCTGCACCGTCACTCCGTCGCTGACCCCGGCTGGCTCGTCGTCTCACGCTCGTCGCACCCCCGTGGACGCGCACGCCGCGCTGCTCCTAGCACGCGAGCTCCTGCACTACCGCCCCGTCGACGACCTCTACGAGGAGTGGCTTGCTCGCATCACCGAGCTTGTCAGCGCCGCAAGGGGCTCCCCTACGCAGTCCCTCTTGCTGCCTCACCCTCCGTCCTGCATGGGCGATGCGGCTCAAGGGGCGCCTCCGCCACCTCCTCCCCAAGAAGGTGCCCTGGCCCCCAGGCGCGACTCGCCGCTCCTAGCACCCGCGCGGCAAGAAAGAAGCTGTCAAGAAATCCCTCGCACTCAAGAAGGCGCTTGCGTGCTTCCTGCACCAGCGCGGCAAGATCGCGTCTGTCGGTGTCAAAACTGGTGGATCTCGGGTAGGGGGTCCCGAACTGTGTGTCTAGGCGGATGGTAATAGGAAACAAGGGACATGATGTTTTACCCAGGTTCGGGCCCTCTTGATGGAGGTAAAACCCTACGTCCTGCTTGATTAATATTGATGATATGTGTTACAAGAGTGGATCTACCAGGAGATCAAGGAGGCTAAACCCTAGAAGCTAGCCTATGGTATGGTTGTTGTTCGTCCTATGGACTAAAGCCATCCGGTTTATATAGACAACGGAGAGGGCTAGGGTTACACAGAGTCGGTTACAATGGTAGGAGATCTACATATCCGTATCGCCAAGCTTGCCTTCCACGCCAAGGAAAGTCCCATCCGGACACGGGACGAAGTCTTCAATCTTGTATCTTCATAGTCTTGGAGTCCGGCCGATGATGATAGTTCGGCTATCCGGACACCCCCTAGTCCGGAACTCCCACAGTAGCCCCTGAACCAGGCTTCAACGACGACGAGTCCGGTGCGCATGTTGTCTTCGGCATTGCAAGGCGGGTTCTTCCTCCGAATAATTTATAGAAGATTGTGAACACCAAGATAGTGTCCGGCTCTGCAAAAATAAATTCCACGTCCCCCCGTAGAGAGAATAATATTACACAAGTTCAATCTGTTGACGTATTTCGTGGCGTGACATCACACCATTACCAAGCCTTTACTCGAATTGTTTTTATTGTGTCACCTCAGCGCGTTTAGCGAGGCGGTTTCCTTGGCACGTCTTGTCAAAGCAGAGATCGTGTTCCCCTTATTCCGGGATTCCCATCAATACGGACGTGGGTAACCCAACCGCGCCCGTCGCCACGCCCCCTCCATCGAAGGCGGGTTCCAAATGGTCATGGGGACGGCTCTTGGTATTCTTCCTCTTTATAATGAGACCAAGGCCCGTTCTTCTTCTTCAATCCTCTATCGAATCCGCCCCTCGCCCCGAGTTCCAACACCCAAGGCTCCATATTCGGGTACCTTCGATCTTCGACAATGTTCGGCCCCGACCTACGAGGCCGGTGGATGCCCTCCTCCGTCACGGAGGAGGACGTGCTAAAGCTAAGAGATGCCAGGTACTTAACCTACGAGATTTCGCATAGGCTGCCTGCCCGAGGGAAAGTTATTCCTACTCCCGAGCACGGCGAGAGCATCATGTTTCTGTCTCACCTCCGTCGGGGTTTAGGCTTCCCGATGGATCCCTTCGTGAGGGGGATCATGTTTTACTATGGGCTGGAATTCCATGACTTGGCTCCGGAGTCTATCCTCCACATCTCATCATTCATTGTCGTCTGCGAAGCCTTCCTCCGCACTACCCCTCACTTCGGCTTGTGGCTCAAAACCTTCAATGTGGTGCCGAAGGTGGTTGAGGGGCATCAGGCAGAGTGCGGCGGGGCGGTTATAAGCAAGAGGGACGATGCTCCATGGCCCGAAGGCTCTTTTCAGGAGGAGCTCGGCTTGTGGCAACAGGAGTGGTTCTATATCACTGCTCCCAGGGGCAGCAGGCAGAGGCTGCCGCCCGTCTTCCGCTTGGGCCCCCCACAGCGGCTGACTTCATGGGTCAACAAGGGGCATGACTGGGGGCCATCCAAGGACGTTCCCCTGTTGCAGGACCGGATTTGAGGTCTCCAAGAAAGGGAGATCAATCTGGCCGTAGTGGTGCTGATTATGTTGATCCGGCGCTTACTGCCCTGCAAACGTCGCCCCCTCTACCTGTGGGAATTTAATTCGGAGGGGCCACGAGCTCTTCAACACTTCATGGGTTTGACACCCGCGGAGATGTACAATCTGTTCTTCGGATCGCAAGAAATGCGTCCGGAATTGACCGAGGATGCTGGCCTAAGCTGCAATCGCCCGGATACTCAAGTATGTAGCCCTGTGTCCGGACACATCGCCCATTTATTTACTGTGGGTTTGCCTTTTAACCAGCTATCCCTTGGACAGGAGTGGATAGCGCAGGCAAAATTGATACGGTGTCCGGCCCCCCTCCCTAAGACCACGCATGATCCCGTGTTAATCAAAATGTTAGAGGTTGCACCTTCAGAGGAGGGCGAAGAAGGACACAAGGGATCTACCACCTCAGCCACGGAGGCTTTCAGTAGGGGAGGAATCGAGAGTCCCTCCTTCCAAGGAGAGAAGAGGACCACTTCCGAAGACCCGGAGGCCAAGGCCTCAAAGCGGGGAAAGAAATCTGTACCGGAAGGTCCCGTGCCGGGAAAAGCCCCGGCCGAACTGTCTCCTCGGAGGAATCAGCCCTCTAGCGAGCCGTAAGTAAAAAAGGAGGAATTTTGTAATAGTGAACATCCCTGTTTAATTTCTAAGGGTAACCAAAGTTTTCACCTTGTAGTTCGGATCTCAGCCCATCTCAGCATAGCTCATCTTCGGGAGACCTTCGTCCGGATATGATGGAGAGCGGAACGCCTCCATCTGCCGCCCCATCGTGTGGGGCGGACGACCCTGAGGTGTCGTCGCGGAGGGTCTCCCCGAGTCCGGCGGGGCCAGAGAGTTCGGCACCCATTGGAGTACGACCGGTGGAGCTGCAGGATCTGCTTAAGAGGGCATCCATCTCAGAAGATCACCACACATTAATGAGTATGGTGATTGAGAGGATCTCGTCCGCCGAAAGCGGGTTGTGTGAGGCCGTCGGAAGTTTGTTGACGGGATTTGAGGTACGCAAAAAATGATATACCGTTTGACAGTTTTTGCACATGAAGTGCGGCCTGTATAGATAGTAGCCCCTGAGACTTGGTATGCTGTCGAAAGCGGCAGCGTGCCTAGGATCATAATCCCAGTTACATAATGTCAACTTTCCTATGCAGGTGGCGAAACGTTCGGTGGCCAGCCGGACTGATGGAGTTGCCGAGCTCAAGAGGCAACTCGACGTTGCGGATGCGGACATCTCGCTGGTCAATAAACGACTCGATGAGTCACAAGGTGCATGGTTGCTCTATGGTCGCCTAGTAAGGGAGCTGATGCCCATTCCTTACAATTTGTATGCCTGATGCAGATAGTGCTGCTGCTGTGCAAGGCCTTCGAGCAGAACTTGCTCGGGCCAAGGAGGAAGTCAGAAAAAGCGAGGCGGCTGCCTCGAAGGCAGCGGAAGAGCTAGAAGCCGAGAAGGCTGCTCACTGCCGAAGCAGGGAGGAGATGGCCGGAATGGCCACGAAATTAAAAGTTGCTACCGACCACCTGGAGGTTCTTGAAGGAGAACGCCGAACGGAGCAAGAGGACCTAAAGAAGGCCGACGCCGAAGCCAAGGATGCCCGTAGTGCGACGCGGGCTATGAAGGAGGAACTTCGTCAGGTTGGATACATTGTGGCTGGAAAGCCCTTTATGCTACGTAGGAAGTTCACGGATCCGAAGTATGCTCAGCTGGGCCGGTTGTACGGTGCGGAGGATCCTTATCTGGACTTGGCGGCGAGTGCGGCGGACGCAGTCGTGCACTTTCGAAGCCAGGAGGATCATGAAATGGAAGAGATTTTCTGGTCTCAATTCCATAGTCCGGAGCGTCCACTTCCGTTGAGTGATCGGCTGGTTGAGTGGGATGAGCTGAATAGATTGTCCGGACTTGCCATGAAAGATGTGGTCGCTCATCTGTGGGTGAAAAGGCCCAAGCCGAAGAGTTATTTTAGCTTGTTGCAGCAATTCCTTGGGGCGGTGCCGCGTATTGGGGCGATGAAGCGGTTGGCATGCATAGAAGGTGCACGGATGGCTCTCGCCCGTGGTAAGACATACTGGGCGGAGATGGATGCCACCGTTGTTGCATCCCGGGGTTCGGACAAAAGCCGATTCCCCACCGAGCACTATTTTGAGGAAGTCCTGCAGGGCGCTCGTATAATAGAGGCACAGTGCTCGAAAGATGTTATGTTTGAATGACATGTATGATTTCTGAGATCATGTTTATAATGCAATAACTTTTTATACTTGTGTGCTCAAGTATTGAACTATCTCCTGTGCGGCTGTATATGTATGAATAACCTGAAAGTTGCAGCCTTTGGCTTCAGCCCCCACGCACATGGTGCGGGGGTGTTTGCAAAAAGAAAAGCGCCTTTTCACACTTAATCCAACGTCTTGGTCCTTTTAGGGAGGTGGTAGTGTAGCAAACTAGGCAACCGGACTATAATGCTTTATTACTTTCACTTAGCCATAGGAGCTCGATTGTGGGGCTACTATATAGCCCCTAGTGGCACCGCTCCTCTCCAAACTTTGGGGCCCGTATGTGCCTGACCGGGAAGCGGTCCTTCGTCAAAGCGGAGGAATTCTAAACATTCCAATGGTCGATCGAGTGGTTGACTAGTCTCTCGCTATATCATGACAGTCAGTTTTCAGCTTTCTCTACTAAGGTGCTCGCCCGGCCGAACCGGGGCACAATCGCAGTAGTTCTCCTGGTGCCGCGTTAGCCGATGATACGGAACGTAAGGCAGCAAAACACAGGAGCCGGGCAAACCCAACATTTGACCAAAGACATGATTCGGAGCTGATGCATATAAGGCCTAACTCAAGACGCCGAACACTCCCTGAGGTGTTCGGTCTTTATGATATCGGGCAGAACAATGCCCTAAGCCCCTAGTGTCCAGGTACGGGCGGGAACTTCTGGCGCGGCCAATGCCAAAACGCCAGCCTCCTCCTCGGCTATGGTGGGAAACCGGGGGATGTGTATCAACAAGAGACAGTAAGAAAGGTTTACGCAGGGTCTTAATCTGAAAAGAATCCTTGCAACGGGTCCCTGTTGCACGTCTGCGCCTGTGTCTCCGTTGTGCTGTATCCTGGACGGGTGTAGCACGTGCTTCATCTGTAAAAGAGAAGGACTTAGTTTCTAAGAAATATCGTGCAAAAAATTGTATGAAATAAAGTATAATTTGGAAGATGAAGAAAGTTGAGCTTTATTGGCTCTCATCATTTATACGCGCAGCCCCTTGTAAGGGGGATATGCGACTGGGAAGCCCCTTGTTTAGTTAAGCCGGACTCGCCTAACCGTGTCCGGGGTCTGAATGACCTGTGTTTAGGGGCCTTGACCTGCAAGGTTGGAGTGGCTATCAAGGCAGCCCCACGCTCTCTGTGGTCGAGGGACACTCGTAGTTACTCTTTAATGAGATTATGCCGCGTGAACCGGGCATTGTAAGTATAAGAGACGTGTAGTGTGGTATGGCGCTAAAAGCGGGCGAAATCTTTGTGCCCCAGTAGTGCTTGATGGCTACTGTGAAATGGGGTGCTGCAAAGAATGATCCTTTCGCGACAGAGGTTGTTGTACAGAGCCCGTATGATTGGCTTAAAGGCCTGGCATCACTCCTTTAAAGGAAGTGCTGTTATGTTGAATGTTGGTATGGTCTATCCCCATTCTGCGGACGGTCTCCTGGTATGGCAGGTGCCGCACTCTATTTTCGTGTTATCACATGAAGTGAGTTCACTGTTTTGACTTCTAGTGGGAAAGTCTTCTGTTGTCCGGAGTGCTGCTTTTGGGGTTCGTCACTTCCGCTTGGTGTGTCGAGCCCCTTGTGTTCGGCATTAAGTCGGCTGGACTGCTTGAAGACCCAACAATCTCCGTGGGTATGGTTTGCAGGCTTTCCGAAGGTACCGTGTATTTGACATAGCCTGTCCAGAATCTTATTTAGGTTGGATAGCTCGTCACTGTTGTCCTTGAGGGGCAGTGTTTTGTTATTCGGCCGAGAGCCTTTGAATCCGGCGTTGACCGCCGTACTATTTGGGCCATTTTCCTTGTTCCGGTGCTGATCTTTTCTGCATCGTGATTTCCCATTTCCATCCCTGACTTCTGATGTACTCGAGTCGCTGGTGCTGCATCTAGCCAGCCAGCTGTTCACCCCTGCACAAAAGCGGGTCATGAGGCTTGTTAGTGCGGCCATTGTTCTTGGTTTTTCTTGGCCGAGGTGTCTGGCGAGCCATTCGTCTCGGACGTTATGTTTAAAGGCTGCTAAGGCTTCAACGTCCGGACAGTCGACTATCTGGTTCTTTTTAGTGAGGAACCTGTTCCAGAATTTGCGTGCTGACTCTCCGGGCTGTTGAGTTATGTGACTTAAATCGTCTGCATCCGGAGGCCGGACATAAGTCCCCTGAAAATTTGCTCGAAACTCATCCTCAAGCTCTTCCCAACTTCCGATGGTATTTTCTGGGAGGCTTTTAAGCCAATGCCGAGCTGGCCCTTTGAGCTTGAGGGGTAGGTATTTTATGGCATGGAGATTGTCTCCTCTAGCCATATGTATGTGTAGGATATAATCCTCAATCCAGACTCCGGGGTCTGTTGTTCCGTCATATGCCTCTATGTTAACGGGTTTGAATCCCGCTGGAAATCCATGATCCAGTACCTCGTCGGTGAAACATAGTGGGTGTGCGGCGCCCCTATATTTGGGTGTGCCATTGTCTTCAAATGTTCGGCGGGTTATGTTGCTTCCTGGAGTCTTCTTTTTTGGTCCATAAATAGATCTGACTGGGTAGTCTTTTATCCGAGGATCTTTATGCTGATCGTGTGCCGACTTGTGTGCGGCGCCCCTTGTTGCTCTTGGCCTGTCATCTGGTCGTCTATCCGGCCAGGTGGCTTCTTTCTTTTTTGACTGCGGGGGCTCTAAGGCTTCCTCGTCAAATTCGGGCAACAGCTTGCGCTTCGGGTAGCTCTTTGTCTGGTGACTAGCGCCATGTTTATCTGCGTTGTTGAGTACTTTGCTCCATCTCATTCTGAGTGCGTCCTCCGCTGTTTTGAGCTTCCGCTTTTGCTTCTTCAAGCTTCTTGCCATGGCGATGAGCCTTTTATGAAGATTCGTGTGCTCTGGTGATGTGAGATCATCTTTGCCGGGGACGGGTTGCTTGTCCAGTTCATGTCCGGCTGGCTGCTTGGTGCTGTATGCGTCGTCCACTGCTTCGCCCTGCTCTAGGGCCTTGTCCGTATGGGTGCGGTTTTTATCGAGGCCGGTCTTCGGGAGGCGCTTGCGTCGCCGTTTTGGTTGTTTGTTGGGGGAGTTGTCCTTCGCCACGTCCCGTTTTTCCTCATTGTCGCTTCCTTTTGGTGTATCCAACATGTATATGTCGTGAGTTGGGGTGGCTTTCCAGTGCCCAGTGGGCGCTGGTTCTTGGTCGTCTCCGGCATCGTCATCCATACCCTCCATGTCTTCGGAGTCGTAGTCTAGCATGTTGGTTAGAACGTCGGCAGCGGCTACCAAGTGGGTGGCGGGTGGGCTTTGAATTTCTTCGTCGTCCGCATCCCAACCGTCCTGACCGCAGTCCGGCTAGGGCTCTCCCGATAACGAGAGATACTTTGGCGAACTCAAGATGTCGCCAAAAGGTGAGTGCTAAAAGATGTCCGCTGCGGTGAACTCCATGATCGGCACCCAATCAGATTCGATCGGAGAGGGTGTGGGAGGTTCAGAGTCCGGCAAGGAGTCCAGCACCTCGGAGTCACAAGCTTCATGAGGGACAAGGTCACTGTTCGGCTCTATCGCCGTAGAGGTTGCAGTTCCCGAGGCGGTGTCTTGCCATCCGTCCTCGACCCGCGCAGCCGGCTCCGAATCGAAGATCGGAGCGGGTTCGAGTGCGGCCTCCAGGGTACTGTCCGGCTGCAGAGCTAAATCATGCTCGCCGTGACAGTGCGGCACGCTCGGCTGTGGCTCAAATCCATCAAAGATCAAGTCCCCGCGGATGTCCGCCGTGAAGTTTAAACTTCCAAATCTGACCTGACGGCCAGGGGCATAGCTTTCGATCTGCTTCAGATGGCCAAGCGAATTGGCCCGCAGTGCAAAGCCGCCGAATACGAAGATCTGTCCGGGGAGAAAAGTCTCACCCTGGACCGCGTCGTTGATGATGATCGAAGAAGCCATCAAACCTATCGGTGACGACACAGAGGAACTCTCAATGAAAGCACCAATGTCGGTGTCAAAACCGGCGGATCTCGGGTAGGGGGTCCCGAACTGTGCGTCTAGGCGGATGGTAACATGAGACAAGGGACACGATGTTTTACCCAGGTTCGGGCCCTCTTGATCGAGGTAAAACCCTACGTCCTGCTTGATTAATATTGATGATATGTGTTACAAGAGTGGATCTACCACGAGATCAAGGAGGCTAAACCCTAGAAGCTAGCCTATGGTATGGTTGTTGTTCGTCCTATGGACTAAAGCCATCCTGTTTATATAGACACCAGAGAGGGCTAGGGTTACACAGAGTCGGTTACAATGGTAGGAGATCTACATATCCGTATCGCCAAGCTTGCCTTCCACGCCAAGGAAAGTCCCATCCGGACACGGGACGAAGTCTTCAATCTTGTATCTTCATAGTCTTGGAGTCCGGCCGATGATGATAGTTTAGCTATCCGGACACCCCCTAGTCCGGAACTCCCTCAGCGTCCCTGCACCAGCCCGCCAAGACCCCGCGTTGCCACAGGCAACAGCGCACGAGAATCATCAGGAGCAGGCCCCGCGTCTGCAAAAAGCTCCGGTGGCCACACCAGGCTTCCGCGCCTTCACCGCAGTTCTGCGTAGCGTCGCTTGGCCCGGCAAGTTCAAGCCAGACCTGTCTCCTCGCTACGACGGCACCACCGACCCCGCAGAGTTCCTGCAGCTCTACGAGATGGGCATCGAGGCGGCATGTGGGGACGAAAAGGTCATGGCAAACTGGTTCTCGATGGCGCTCAAGTACGGTGTCCGCACCTGGCTCCTGAACCTAACCCCAGGCTCGATCTCCTCTTGGGACGAGATGCGCAGCCGCTTCATCACCAACTTCCAAGGCACTCGTGACCGCCCTCCATCCGTGGGTGACCTGCGTCGTATCAAGTAGCAGCCTAGAGAAACCCTGCAGAAGTACATCCAGCGCTTCAACAACGCTCGCCTCAAGATCCCCAGGGTAATAGAGGAGGCCATCATCTCAGCATTCTCCGATGGCGTCCGCGACGTCAAGATGAAGGAGGAGCTCGCCATCCACGAGGATCTATGCACATCTCTAGAGCTATTCAACCTGGCGACCAAGTGCGCAAGAGCTGAGGAGGGATGCCTCTCCCTCCTCGAGCTTCCAGCTGCTGACCCAGAGGAGAAGAAGGCCAAGGCCAAGGATGTGAAGCGTAAACGATTAGCCGTGCTAGCAGCGGAGCCAGACATGAAGCATGGCAGGGACCAGCCGAAGTCGTCCAAGGGTAGCCGATTCTGCGCCTACCACAACCTCTACAGTTACAACACCAATGAATGCCAGGAGCTCAGAGCAGTTCGTGAAGGACGCGTCGGTCGATGCCCTGAGCGTAAGGATCAGGGCTACGACCGCGGAGGAGGAAGAGGCGCAGGACGATGGGATGACCGAGGCCCTCGCGAGGAGTGGCGTGACCGACCTCGTGAGGATCGCTCGTAGGACCAGCCTCGCGAGGGAGCTTGGAGGGATCAGCCTCGCGAGGACCGCCCGCAGGGGAATGCAGGTCTTCCTCCGCTTCCACCGCCAAGAAGGAATGATGACCACCACCAGGACGAGGGGGCTGGGGGCTTCTAGGAGCTGCGTGCCATCGCTTGCATCCTGGCCGTTGCCCAGGCCCCAGCCTCTCAGTGCATTTTCAAGCAGTTTGCCCGCGAGGTGAATGCAGTCCTCCCTAAGCTCGAGGCCACGCGCCCGCTTAGATGGTCCATGTGCGCCATCACTTTCAGCTCAGCAGTCCAACTCAAGTGTGCGGCTACAGCCGGTTTCCTCCCAATGCTCTGCTCCCCAGTCATCAGCAATGTGCAAGTTACCTGGACCCTCATCAATGGTGGTGCAGGCCTCAACGTCCTGTCCGTCGAGATGTTCAATAACCTTCAAGTGCCCTATGATCAACTTCAACCTACCAAGCCCTTCTCCGGAGTCACTGACGGCTCCACCACTCCAATCGGGCAGGTTCACCTCCCTGTCACCTTCGGACAGCGTCACAACTACCGAACTGAGCTCATCGACTTCGACGTCGCCCATATTCGCCTGCCATACAATGCCATCCTCGGGTACCCGGCTCTGGCCAAGTTCATGGCGGTAACCCACCACGGCTACAATGTTCTCAAGATGCCAGGAAGCGGAAGGGTTATCATAGTACCCTGTGAGGAGAAGGATGCGGTGTGCTCGCTCAAGCATGCCTTTCAAGCTGCATCAATTGAAGACCCAGACTGCAAGAGCGAGAACCCTCCTGAGTTGGCTCCCAATAAGAAGAAAACATCACCCATCCCAAGGCCTCTGGAGGTCGGCATCTCCGGAGGTGTCGCACCCAGATCTGCGCCCATGCAAGGGGCGCCTTCCTCTGTCGCATAGGAAGGCGCGCCCGGCGCCCTCCTCGGGCAAAGCTCGGGGGCTCTCTTCTGGAGGGCCTCAGACTTTGCCAAGATAATGAGGGAGGTGCTCGACCACCACCTGGAGGCGTGCTTCGTAGCACATTTCCCTTAGGAAAGGCATGAGGCAAGGGAGACTTAACCCT
>NC_041387.1:47350511-47366192 GCF_002162155.2 Triticum dicoccoides
GAGCTGCGCGTCTGCATCGATGTACCAGGGCTCAATCGGTCCGCATCTCAGGAGCGCCTATGGCCTTCGCACGTGGGACATTGTGAGGTTCTGCCGCACAGCTACATTCGCATGCCTTTCGGCCTGCCGAACGCAGTTGCTTCTCACCAGTGCCATGTGTAGAGCATTCTGGCGGCTCAGGAGGCCAGGCATCATGAGGTTCTGGCGGAGATGGAGGCGGTCCTCAGGCAACCACCTGGGTCCCCAGAGCCTCCCGAGGCTCAGGGCTTCGGAGGCTCATGAGGGCTAGACTCTTCACTACGCGTCTTCAGCTATTCCAACACCCCTCCATCTGCAACGTAATCAGGTGACACCTTCCAAGTTCATTTCAGCTGGGAGCGCCCCCAGGGCTGCATCATTCCCAGGCCGTGTGGGTCTGTCCCTGCGCCATGTATCCTTTTTTTCTTATGTCTTAGGCTTACCTTGCTAGGGGGCGCCCCTTGGGCCACATCATCCCCTAAGCTGCTCGGGCTTGACCCAGTGGCATGTACCCTCTCCTGCATTATCTAAGCTGATTTGCCTTTCATGCTTAATCTGCCTATGATTATCACTTGCCGCCTACTATGGGCTTTCCCTCTCCCATGCAAATCGCTTGCGCGTTAAAAGGGGTCTCCTGAGCATCGCGACTCAGGAGCTCTTACTGGCTCTCCAGCCCTCACCGCCTAGCCTTGACCACGGCATCACATCCTGGCATACCAGCGGCGACTGGGCTTGCTCAAGGGCTGGGACCTGAGGATGTAGAGCGTTTTGTATCTAACCATCTCGGAGGAACATACAACCTCCCAAGGCTCAAGATCAGGCGCAACCTGCCTTGAGGTAGGGCCTCGTGAGTCCCGCGCTGGCTCACGGGTGCCCAGGTACACTTCGTCCAGCCCTACTGTGCCAGCCACGTGTTAGGGCGGGGATGTACACGCCCCGGGGGCTCCTCCCGGAGGGGAGCCCCCTCCCACATACCAGTGGAAGCACCATGCTCCATGCTGGCTGACGACACTGCTGAGGAGCAGCTATGCCCTTACACATATGAAAGCGCTATGCTCCGTGCTGGTGATAAATAACTGAGGGCGGCCCACGGCCGTATCAACCTCAGGGAGCCCAGAGCTCAGTGTCCAGCCCCACCGCAACACCTCCCCTCGGGAGCGTCACCCGAGGGGGCTTGGCACGGGGGCTGCGTGCGGGTCACGCCCGAGCGCACGCCACCCCGCCAGCTCCCTCGGACCTGGTCATTGTGCGCCCTCCCCGAGTGGAGCAAAGGTATGAAGGTTGTTTGAGCGTCAAGGGGGACTCCTGAGCATCGCGACTCAGGAGCCTAACTGGTCACGTAGCCCCTCACTCCTTAGTTCCATCCTGGTTTCTGGTCGGAGCTAATGACGGTTGAGGTATGCGTGGGGCCGAGCCCTGCCGACGTAGAACACTAGACCAACCCCTATTTTCCTTCCCTATTTGCTGTTTGCACGTCAAGGGGGACTCATGAGCATCGCGACTGAGGAGCCTAACTTGTCACATAGCCCCTCACTCCTTGGCTCCGTCCTGGTTTCTGGTCGGGGCTAACGGCGGCTGAGGTATGCGTGGGGCCGGGCTCTGCCGACGTAAAACACAAAGCAAATAGAAAGGAAATCATAAAATCTAGAAGCAAATATTACAAACCATAATCGTCTTCACGATGCCAAACGCAAGTTTAAATGCCTCCATGAGGCATAGTGCATATTGCAGGGATTAAAACAGGAAGGGAGCCGCAAGAAGATCACTCCTGGGCAACGCCGTCGTTAGAGCCCTGCCTTTGTGGTGCTGTCACCCCATCAGCTCCACCTCCCGAAGCCGCAGAGTCAGCAGCACCTGCCCTGGGCACGGTGGCAAAGGCGCGGAACTTCTCCAGCAGGGCTTCCGCAAGGCCCTTCACGGCCTCAGCAGCAGCGGCAGCGCGCTCGCCGTCCATAAGCTCCAGCAGCCCGTCAAGGCTGGCGCTAGGGTCGCGAAGATAAACGTGGCTGAGAATGCGTGTCAGTGCTGCAGAAGAAAGGACGCGAGCTTCAGCCTCGGACATGGAGCGGATGCCATCCACGACATCCTCGAGCGCTCGCACCAAGAAGGGAAGCAGCTCGGCGGGGCGTCCTCAGCGCAAGCCAGCGGCTTCTCCAAGCCGCCCTCACAAATCATCTTCAGTGCCTTGCGATACCTCTCCTAGATTCGCAAAGGCCACACGGTCCTCAACCAGGAGCCTCGCCTTGGCGTCTAGCTTGGTCCTCTCTGCTTCCAGCTTCTGCTCCAGTGTCTTCAACCGGCCACGTTCGGCGGCCAGCTCGGTGCGCGTTCCCCGAGGGCGTCCTCCCGAGCCTTCATCTCTTCCTCCTTCACCTGGCCGTCGTGGGCCTCCATGGCAAGCTCATCACGCAAACCCTGCAGTTCGGCCTCCAGTGCCTTGAAACGGTCCTAGGCGACCGCGACATCCTTCAGCGCCGCATCACGAGCAACTGCGGCCTGGGTGGCGGTGAGATTCTTGTCCTCAGAAGCTGCTGCAGCCTGGTCCAACGCCAATCGGACGGAGGCATCAGAATGAACCCAGCCAGAGATCAGCTCCAAGCGCCCAGCCGCCAGGCGGGGGTTGGCGCCTAGGAGGTCTTCTCGCAGCTGGCCCAGCTCGGCGAAGGCACGGTCCAAGATAGCAGAGGAGGAGGAGGAGTCCGGAACCAGTGGAGCAGGAGGAGGAGGCGGCAGTGTGATCACGGCTCGGGAGACCGGAGGCTCCTAAGCCCAGTTAGCCTCAGCAGCGGCATCAGGCGCCGGCACCTCCAGAGGCAGCGGGGCCGCCGAGGCTAGCACCATGCCAAAGCCCCCCACCAGGCCTCGTGAAGACGATTGGGCAGGGAAGGTGCGAGCTCCACTGCCTCCCCTTACCACCGGCGGAGGCGCGGCCGTGGCAGATGAGCCTGCCTCGGTCGGAGCCACCGTGTGCCTCTTCTTCTTCTTCATCGAAAGCGGTGGCCTAACCCAATGATGGAGAATGTTAAGCTTCAGCAGCGAAAACAAGAGCAAGACGGGGTGCGAGCACTTACTGATCAACTGCGGGGAGATCCGTTAGTCTCTTGCCAAGCTTAAAGCCCGAGAGCCTCCTGGCCCCAGGGGCGGCCTCGGGAGGTCCACAAGAGGGAGAAGGCGCACCAGAAGGGTTGGAGCCAGCCCTGGGTGGCGCCTGAGCCGGGGTAGACCTCTGAGGGATCAGCACAGACCTTCCCTTCTTCAGGATCACGGGTGGGTCCTCCTCCCATGTGGTGTCAGCCTCATCGTCGTCCGGCATGGTGCGGAGGATGTTGGCCATGTGCCGGGGGGAGGTCTCCCCCGTCCCCTCAGCGGTCTCCTCCGAGTCAGGCTCGTCTTCTTCTTTGTCCTCCTCCCCTCCCCCGCGGGAGCCATCAGAGGACACCTCCATCGCACCGTCGCCCCTGGCCCTCAGGAGGCACCGCCGGCACTAGACTGCGGCTATTGAAGGTGGGCATGGCCTTCACCACCAGCGCGTGGTCCTCGCGAAGAAACAAGGGAGTGGGGACACCCTCCACATCCCCTGGGTCTTCTTCGACTAAGAGGCGAAGGGCGTAGGCCAGGTTATCGTCCTCCAGAGCGACCGGGTTCAGGCAGAGCCTGTCGGCACCCCCGAGTGTCCATAACGGGTGTGGGTGCGCCTGAAGGGGAGCCACCCACTGCATCAGGAAGTCCCTCAGGAGTGTGGACCCCGTCAGCTCTGCTGCTTTCACGTTGCCGGGCTTCAAGTCGGCGTTCATCTTCGCCAGCACCGGTTGTCGTCAAGCTTCAAGCGGGACCACCCTGGCAGCGTTCTGGGAACAGGGGTACCCAGACTTGCCTGCCTGCGGCCTGCGGCGTGGCTCAAGTGGTGGCCCAGTATAGCCCATCTTCATCTACTCAAGTTCAAGACCCTCGCGAGGGGCCAAGCCTCGTGGGGCAGACGACAGGCAGCTTCCTCAGGCGCAGCCTCGTCAGGAAGGCTCGCGAGGAGGCGGAGAGATCAAGGCAGGGGTACCTCGCGAGGTGCCTGAGACGCAAGCCATGATGACCGAAGCCAGGGGGGCGCCAGGTGGGCGCTGGCCTGCGCAATGTCCTTGTTTCCTCTTTGGTGCAAAGGGGGCAAGCACAGGCCAAGGCATCAGGCAAAGGCTACCATTTCGGAGCAACAAGACCAAGACCAGCAGAATGGCAGGATGGAGGTCACCGTGGAGCCTAAGATGGCATCATCATCAGAGTTTTTGGCAGGCGAGGACCAACTTTAGTCAGGATAAGTGCACTAGATGTTCCCCTTCAAAATGGCCAACTTTAGTCAGGATCAGGTATCGAGAATCGACCCCTCTGAAGGGAAAACACCACCACAAGAACATCCCTCGCGAGGCTATTCTTCCCTTGTATGGTTCATTATCAGCCCCAGAGGCAATCCACCACACCACACACTGGAGTAGGGTATTACACCACAATGGTGGCCTAAACCAGTATAAACCTCGTGTCTCTCGTGTTGTTAAGCTTTGCTAGCTTAGATTCCGCGCGGAGCTTTGGGACGTGAGTTGGTAGATGAGAGATCTCTGCGCGCACCCCAGAGTTCGAACCTCAAGGGTCTGCCGGAATCCGAAATCCTACATTTGGCGCGCCAGGTAGGGGTGTGCCGGAATCTTTTCTTACGCCGTCTCACGTTCCATCTCCTGTCGCGTCCATGCCTGATGCTCGCTGAGCCCGCGCCGAGCGTCGGGCCGCTCTTGCCGCCCACGTCGCCCAGACGGCTCCCATAGGTGGGCCTCCCCGCATTCCCCGTCGCCTGCCACCCACGCTGCCACCGGCCCGGCAGGGAACGAGCATCAGGCATCGTCTCTGCATCCCTCAGTGCGGCGGGAAGGCCGCACCGCCACCCCGTCGCTGACTCCAGCAGGCTCGCCATCGCACGCCCGACGCTCTCCAGCGGACGCGCACGCCATGTTTCTCCTGGCGCGAGAGCTCCTACACTACCGTCCCGTCGATGACCTCTACAACGAGTGGCTCGCTCGCATCACCGAGCTCGTCAGCGCACCAGGGGGCTCCCCTGCACCATCCCTCTCGCTGCATCGCCCTCCGTCCTGCGTAGGCAACGCAACTCCAGAGGCGTTTCACCCGCCTGCTCCCCAAGAAGGCGCCCTGGCCCCAAGGTGCGCGGCTCCTGGGCGGGAGCCACCGCGTCCAGCGCCCGTGCAGAAAGAAAAGAGTTGCCAAGAAGTCCCTCGTCCTCAAGAAGGCGCTCGCGTGCTCCCAGCGCCAGCAAGCCATGACCACATCCCTGCTCCAGCGCGCCAAGACCCCGCGCTGCTCCTGGCAGCAGCACGCGGAGACCACCAGGACCAAGCACTATGTCATCAGAGGCCCCCAGTGGCTACCGCAGGCTGTCGCGCCTTCACCGCCGAGCTGCGCAGCGTGGCCTGGCCGGGCAAGTTCAAGCCGGATCTGCCCCCTCGCTACGACGGCACCGCCGACCCTGCGGAGTTCCTCCAGCTCTACGAGCTGGGCATCCAGGTGGCCAACGGAGACGAAAAGGTCATGGCGAACTGGTTTCCCATGGCGCTCAAAGACGGCGCCCGCACTTGGCTCCTGAACCTGCCTCCTCGCACGATCTCCTCGTGGGACGAGATGTGCACTCTTTTCATCGCCAACTTCCAAGGTACTCGCGACTGGCCCCCGGCCATGAGCGACCTGCGCCACATCAAGCAGCAACTAGAGAGACCCTGCAGAAGTTCATCCAGCGCTTCAACAACGCGTGACTCAAGATCCCCAGGGTGACTGAGGAGGCCATCATCTCAGCCTTTTCTGACGGCGTTAGAGACATCAAGATGAAAGAGGAGCTAGTGATCCACGAAGACCTATGCACCTCCCTAGAGCTATTCAACTTGGCGACCAAGTGCGCCAGGGCTGAGGAGGGACGCCTTTCCCTCCTCGAGCTTCCAGCTGCCGATCCTGAAGAGAAGAAGGCCAAGACCAAGGACGTGAAGCATAAGGGAGCAGTTGTGCTCGCTGTAGAGCCAGATACCAAGCGTGGCAGAGATTAGCCGGAGTCGTCCAAGGGCAGCCGGTACTGCGTGTACCACGATCTCCACACTCACAACACCAATGAATGTCAAGAGCTCAGGGCCGTGCGAGAAGGACGAGGCGGTTGAAGCCCCGAGCGTAACGATCAGGGCTATGGCCGCGGAGGAGGAGGAGGTGGAGGACGCTGGGAATATCATGGCCCTCGCCAAGGGTGGCGTGACCGGCCTCGCAAGGACCACTGGCAGGACCAGCCTCGCAAGGGGGCCTGGAGGGGCCAGCCTCGTGAGGATAGCCCACAAGGAAACGCAGGCCTCCCTCCTCTGCCACCACCGCCAAGAAGGAATGAAGACCATCATCAAGACGAGGGGGCTAGGGTCTTCCAAGAGCCATGAGCTATCACTTGCATCTTGGGCGGAGCTCAGGCCCCAGCTTCTCAGCGTATCTTCAAGCAGTTTGCTCGCGAGGTGAATGCAGTCCTCCCGAAGCTTGAGGCCTCGCGCCCTCTCAGGTGGTCCACATGCGCCATCACGTACAGCTCGGCGGACCAGCTCAAGTGCGTAGCAACAGCTGGGGTCCTCCCAATGCTCTGTTCCCCAGTCATCAGCAATGTGCAGGTCACCAGGACCATCATCGATGGTGGCGCAGGGCTCAATGTTCTGTCTGTCGAGACGTTCAACAATGTCCAAGTGCCTTACGATCATCTTCAGCCGACCAAGCCTTTCTCAGGAGTCATTGATGGTTCTACCACCCTGATAGGGCAGGTCTGCCTCCCTGTCACCTTTGGACAGTGCAAGAACTACCGCACAGAGCTCATTGACTTTGACATCGCCCACATTCGCCTGCCATACAACGCCATCCTTGGGTATCCAGCCTTGGCCAAGTTCATGGCAGTGACCCACCATGGGTACAACATTCTCAAGATGCCAGGAAGCGGTGGAGTCATCACAGTCCCCTGCGAGGAGAAGGATGCAGTGTGTTCTCTCGAGCGTGCCTTTCAGGCCGCATCAATCGAAGACCCAGATCACAGCAGCGGGAGCCTTCCCGAGACAGTCCATAAGAATAAGAAGGCATCACCTGGCCAGAACCATCAGGAGGCAGGCCTCTCTAGTGGCGTTGTGTCAGGATCCACGCTCGTTGAAGGGGCGCCTCCTTCTGTCGCATAGGAAGGCGCTCCCGGCACCCTCCTCAGGCAAGGCTCGTGGGCTCTCTCCTGGAGGGCCACCGACTTTGCCAAGGTCACAAGGGAGGTGCTCGGGCACCACTTGGAGGCGTGTTTCAAAGCACGTTTCCCTCAGGAAGGTATGAGGCAATAGGAGGGCCAAACCCTCAGGAGTTCATCAGCGAGATCACTCAGGAGCTGCAGGAGTCAAGAGTCATGTGTGGCAGCCGCCGCTTACCCGCCGTAGCTCTCCATCAAGGTGAGGATGGTGGGCTACGTGTCTACATCGACGTACCAGGGCTCAACCGAGCCGCCTCTCAGGAGCGCCTCTGGCCCTCGTGCATGGGACGCTGCGAGGGTCCGCCCCACAGCTATGTTCGCATGCCCTTCAGCCTGCCGAACGCGGCCACTGCTCATCAGCGCCTTCAGAGGAGCATTCTGGAGGCTCAGGAGGCCAGGCACTGCGCAGTCCTGGCAGAGATGAAGATGGTCCTTGAGGGGCCGCCTGCGCCCCCAGAGCCTCCCAAGGCTTCTGGGCCCGGGAACTCGTGAGGATTACCTTTGACACCGCACGCCACCCGCTACTTCAACATTCCTTCTTCTCCAATGTCATCAGGTGACATCTTCCAAGTTCCATTTCCAACCGGGAGCGCCCCCAGGGATGCATCATTCCCAGGCCGCGTGGGTCCGTCCCTATGGCGTGTATCTCTTTTGTTCATGTCTTTAGGTTACCTTGTTGGGGGCGCCCCTCGGGCTGCATTATCCCCAAGCCACTCCGGCCTGACCCGGTGGCATGTATCTTTCCCGCATCTATCTAGGTCGTGTGCCTCGCATATTTGACCCGCCATAATTATTACCTGATGCCTCCTACTGCACCCCTTTTTCTCCTTCATGCTAATAGCTTGCACGTTAAAAGGGGGGCACCTGAGCATCGCGACTCACGGGCTCTTACTAGCTCTCCAGCCCTCACCTCCTGGCCTTGTCCACGGCATCACGACCTGGCATACCAGCGATGGCTGAGCTCGCTCGAGGGCCGGGACCTGAGGACGTAGAGCGTTGGCATCTAATCAATTTCGCAGGAGCACACTACAAGCAAAGGCCTAGAGCCAGGCGCAACCCACCTTGAGGTAGGGCCCCGTGAGTCACGCGCTGGCTCACGGGTGCCCAGATGCACCTCGTCAAGCCCTACCGTGCCAGCCACGTGTCAGGGGGCTCCTCCCGGAGGGGGGGGGGCCTCCCACGCACTAGTGGAAGCTCCATGCTCCGCGCTGGCTGACGACACTGCCGAGGAGCGGCTATGCCCATACACATACGGAAGCACTATGCTTCGCGCTGGTGATAAACAACTGAGGGCGACCCACGGCTGCATCAACCTCAGGGAGCCTAGAGCTTAGTGCCTGGCCCTATCATAACGCCTCCTCCCGGTAGTGCCACGCAAGGGGGCTGGACACGGGGTCTGCGTCCGGGCCATGCCTGGGCGCACGCCACCCAGCCAGGTCCCTCGGGCCTGGTTCGTCGCGTGCCCCTCCCCGAGCGGAGCCAAGGTACGAAGGCCGTTTGAGCGTCAAGGGGGACTCCTGAGCATCGCGACTCAGGAGCCTAACTGGTCACGTAGCCCCTCACTCCTTGGTTCCGTCCTGGTTTCCGGTCGGAGCTAATGGCGGCTAAGGTATGCGCGGGGCCGGGCCCTGCCGACGTAGAACGAGAAATCCACTCCTATGCCTCCCTTTCCTACTTGTTGTTCGCTCGTCAAGGGGGACTCATGAGCACCGCGACTCAGGAGCCTAACTGGTCACTTAGCCCCTCACTCATTGGTCCCGTCATGGTTTCCTGTCGGGGCTAACGACGGTTGAGGTATGCGCAGGACAGGGCCCTGCCGACGTAGAACACAAGCAAATAGGAAGGAAAAACACAAATCTAAGGAATTCAAAAGCAAATATTACAGTCCATAGGTTGTTTTTACAACGACAAACACAAGTTCAAATGCCTCCATGAGGCATGATGCATGTTGCAGGAACTGAAACAGGACAGAAGCCGTGAAGGGATCACTTCCCGGCAATGCTGTCGCTTGCGGTGGGGTTGCGCTGGGCGGCTCCACCTCCCAAAGCCGCGGAGCTGGCAGCATCTCGCCCTGGCCTGGTGCTGAAGGAGCGGAACCTTGCCAGCAAGGCCTCAGCTCGGCCCTTCATAACCTCAGCAGCGGCAACGGCAAGCCCGCTGCTCACAGTTTCCAGCAGGCCGTCAAGGTCGACGTTGGGATCACGAAGATAGACGTGGCTGAGGACGCGCGTCAGCACCGCAGATGAAAGGATACGCGCCTCGACCTCGGCCGTGGGGCCAAGGCCGTCTGCGACATCTTCAAGTGCGCGGACCAGGAAGGGAAGCAGCTCGGCAGGGCCGTCCTCGGAGCCAGCCAATGGCTTCTCCAGGCCGCCGTCATAAAGTGTCTTCAGCATGGCGCGAGCTTTCTCCTCCAGCTTCGTGAAGGCCACTCGATCCTCAGCCAGGACCTTCACCTTGCCGTCCAGCTCGATCCTCTCTGCCTTCAGCGCCCGCTCCAGCGTTTCCAACCGGCCACGATGGTCATCGAGGTTAGTATCCCGGTCCTTGACGGCAGCTTATCGAGTCTTCATCACCTTCTCCTTCTCCTGGCGGTCGCGGACCTCCTTGCCGAGCTCGTCACGCAGGCCTTGCAACTCGTCCTCCAGCGCCTTACAGCTCATCCTCCAGCGCCTTGCAGCGGCCCGGGACATACGCAGTGTCACCAAAGGCAGCATCTCGAGCGACCTTGGCCTGAGAGGCGGATTGCTTCTCCTTGTCAAAGGCTGACACGGCCTGGCTCAGCGCCGCTCGGACGGAGGCATCAGAGCGGACCCAGCCAGAAGCTAGCTCCAGGCGCCCGGCCACCAGGCGGGGGTCGGCACCCTAGAGATCTTCCCGCAGCTGGCTCAGTTTAGCAGCGGCGCGGTCCAGGATGGTGGAAGGAGTAAGGGAAGTAGCGGTCGACGGAGTAGGAGGATAAGATGGCAGTGTGATCACATCATCAAGCGTCAGGGCCTTCTGAGCCCCGGCGACCTCAGCAGCATCATTGAGCATGGACGCCTCGGGAGTCACCTGGGCCATGGGGGCTGGATCGATGCTAGTGCGCCCCACCTGGCCTCGCGAGGATGACCGGGCAGGGGAGGCATGAGCCTCGCCGCCTCCTTTCCCCACAGATGAAGGTGCTGCCCCAGCAGGCAAGTCCGGCTCGAGAAGGAACCTCGAGGCCCCTTTCAACCTTTTCGCTGCACGCGCCGGCCTAGCCAAAGGATGCAGACATCAAGCCTAAGCAACAGAAGCAGGAAGCAAAACAAAAATCAAGCACTTACTGACTGTCACTAGCGGACTCAAGCAGCCTCCGGCCAAACTTGAAGCCCGAGAGCCTACTGCTGGGGTCAGCCTCGGGAAGCCCGGAAACAGAGGGCACGTCAGAAAGGTTGGAGCTGGCTTCGGCCTGCCCCGGGACCAGAGCAAACCCTCGGGGAATCAGCCCCTCCTGTCCTTCCTTGGGACCGGGGGAGAGTCCTCTCCGCCTGGCCTGGCATCATCTTTGTCATCGTCCGGCATGGAGCGGAGGACGCGAGACCTGTGCCAAGGGAAGAATCCCCTCGAATCTCCGTCAGTCGCCTCGGAGTCAGGCTCTCCTTCCTCCTCCTCTTTTCCCTCCTCCCCACTGGAGTCATCGGAGGACAAGTCCACCATCGCGAACGCCGCCAGATCCTCAGGAGCTTGCGCCGGCACCAGCCCCTCCCCATTGAAGGTGGGCATGGCGTTCACCACCTACTCGCAGTCATCGCGAAGGAACAGGGGGACAGGAACACCCTCAGGGATCGCCATGTCTCCTCCAACCAAGGAATGAAGGGCCGCGGCCAGATCTTCGTCGACAGGTCCGTGGATCTCAGGCGGAGGGCAGTGTCTGCTTCCCCGATCCTCCATAATGTGAGCGAGTGTTCCCGGAGCGGATCCACCCGGTGCTCCAGGAACTCCCTCAGGAGCATAGCCCCGGTCAGCTTAGCCGCCACCAGGTTGCCTGGCCTCAGGTCCGCGTTCATCCTCTTCATCACCACCTTGGCGCGGGGGTCGTCAAGCTCCGTGCGAGACCACATGTCGACGGACTTGGGCTGCGCCGTGGGCAGCTCCAGTCGAGGGTGGATGCGCCCAGCGTCCACCATAACCCACTTGCTCCGAAAGCCCTTGATCCTCTTCCCGGGCTTCGATATGACATTGGAGTTGGAGTACACGATGAAGCTCGCACATGCGGTGATGTGGGCACCAGAAACCCGGAGGGAAAAGTAATGGCGCAGCAGAGCCACTGAGGGCCTCACTCCAACATGAGCCTCACAATAGTAGGCAAAAATCGCCAGGAGGAGAACAGAGTTGGGGTGGAGGTGCAGAGCTTGGAAGTTGTATTGACGAAGAACAACAGGGAAGAACTCAGAAAAGGGAGGCACTAGACCGGCGATGATGGCGCTCACGAAGAGCCAGTAGAAGGTGCTCCCCTTGCCCTCAGGCAGGGTGGAGCCGACCTTGAGCACAGCCGCCCCCTCGTTGCCTTGCGCCACCATCATCTGGCGCGTGAGGGCGAGATTCTTCTCCGACACGTTCGGAGGATCCAGAGCGGGCGAGTACCAGGCCCCGGCCGGAGTCTTGCGACGCGCCATAGCTTGCCGAAAGCGAGGGATTGAGGCAGATCTGGAGGAACTCGGAAGCAAGGAGGAGGAGAGCAAGAAAGGGGATCTAGAGCAAGGCGGATTGGAGCAAAGAAAGTAAGCCTGACCCGGGTCAGCCCTTTTGTCAGACGGACGGTTGTCGAGGCGTCGTCGGGGAGTGGAGACGCCCACGTCCAATCAACCGCCATGCGACACCCAAGGCCACAGGCTTTTGGGGCCCGCGGCGCTTCGCACTTGCCCCTTCGCTCTCTGCTAAGCCAAGTACGGGCGCGCCTTGGGCCCGGGGGCTACTGTCGGTGTTCCGGGAATGAGGGTACCCAGACTTGCCTGCCTGCGGCGTGGCTCAAGTGGTGGCCCAGTACGGCCCATCTTCATCTACTCAAGTTCAAGACCCTCGTGAGGGGCCAAGCCTCATGGGGCGGATGACAGGCAGCTTCCTCAGGCGCAGCCTCATCAGGAAGGCTCGCGAGGAGGCGGAGAGATCAAGGCAGGGGTACCTCGCGAGGTGCCCGTGACGCAAGCCATGACGACCGAAGCCAGGCAGGCGCCAGACGGGCGCCGGCCTGCGCGGTGTCCTTGTTTCCTCTTTGGTGCAAAGGGGGCAAGCACAGGCCAAGGCATCAGGCAAAGGCTACCATTTCGGTGCAACAAGACCAAGACGAGCAGAACGGCAGGATGGAAGTCACCGTGGAGCCCAAGACGGCGTCATCGTCAGAGTTTTTGGCAGGCGAGGACCAACTTTGTTTAGGATAAGTGTACTAGATGTTCCCCTTCAAAATGGCCAATTGTTGGCGCCCTTCTCGCTCAATATTTGGGAAGAGGACCAGGGCCCCTCTCTCTATATATAGGGCTAGCCACCATAGTATAGAGGTATCGAGAATCGACCCCTCCGAAGGGAAAACACCACCACAAGAACATCCCTCGCGAGGCTGTTCTTCCCTTGTATTGTTCATTATCAGCCCTAGAGGCAATCCACCACACCACACACTGGAGTAGGGTATTACACCACAATGGTGGCCTGAACCAGTATAAACCTCATGTCTCTTGTGTTGTTCATCTTTGCTAACTTAGATTCCAGGCGGAGCTTTGGGTCGTGACTTGGTAGAGGAGAGATCTCCGCGCACACCCCAGTGTTCGAACCTCAAGGGTCTACCGGAACTCAAAATCCGACACACCCCTCGTCAGGCCGAGGCATCCTCGTGGGTAGCATCGGCCGGGAGTGGATGCACCTGGCATCCACCATCACCCACTTGCTCCGGAAGCCCTCAGCCCTCTTCTTGGTCTTCGAGATCGCGTTGGTCTTGCCATACGCAACAAAGTTGGCACACGCCGAGGTGTGCTCGCCATTGATTCGGAGGGAGAAGAAGTGGCGCAACAGAGCCACAAATGGCATGACCCCGACGTGCGCCTCGCAGTAGTAGGCGAAAATTGACAGAAGGAGGATGAAATTAGGATGGAGGTGAAGGGCCTGCAACCTGTAATGGCGGAGGACGGTGTATAAGAACTTGGAGAAGGGAGGCACCAGGCCAGCGACAATGGCGTTCATGAAGAGGAGGTAGAAGGTGCACCCCTTGGCCTCAAGCTCGGCGGAGCCAGCCCGGAGCTTCGTCGCCCCCATCTCGCTGCCCTCCACCGCCGTCATCAGGCGTATGGCAACAAGATTCTTCTCCGACACAGTGGGGGCGTCCAGGGCCGATGAATACCAAGCCGGAGGCGCATCACGCTTGGTCTTGCAGGGTGCCATCGCTTGCTTCTGGGAAGGAATGGAGCAGATTTGGAGATTTGGAAGCAAGGAAGGGGATCTGAAGCAAGGAGAAAGAGGGCAATGAAGGTAAGCCTTACCCAAGCCTGCCTTTTGTCAGTGAGGCAGTTGCCGAGGCAGCGTGGGGAAGCAGAGACGCCCACATCCAATCAAGTCGCCACGCGTCTCCCAAGGCCTCAGGCTGTTGGGGCCCGCGGCACTCCGCGCTTGACCTTTGGCTTCGCCGCTAAGCCAACTCCGAGCGCGCCTTGGGCCTGGGGCCTACTGCCGGCGTCCTGGATATGGGGGTATCCAGACTTGCCTGCCTGCAGCCTGCGGTGTGGCTCACCAGTGGCCCGGTTCGGTCCGTCCTCATCAACCCAGGTTCAAGACCCTCACGAGGGGCCAAGCCTCGTGGGGCGGACAACGCAAGGCCTCCTCAGGGGCGGCCTCATCAGGAGGGCTCGCGAGGAGGCGGAGAGATCAAGGCGATGAGTACCTCGCGAGGTGCATATGACGCAAGCCATGACGATCGACACCAGGTGGGCTCCAGGTGGGCGTCGGCCGGTGCAGTGTCCTTGTTTCCTCTTTGGTGCTAAGGGGGCAAGCGCAGGCGCGGAGTACCAAGGCATCAGGCAAAGTTTCCATAATGGTGCAACGAGACCAGGACCAGAAGGACGGCAAGACGGAGGTCATCGTGGAGCCCAAGACGGCGTCATTGCACGTGCCTTTGGCAGTCGAAGACCACCTTTAGTCAGGATAGCCTGTACTGGCTGTCCCCTTTCAAAATCCCTCCATTGTGGAATCCCTTCCCACTCAACATTTGGGAAGAGGACCAAGATCTCTATAAATAGGGCTAGCCACCACCGTAGCAAGGGGGACAAATTCAGACGAGAACCACCCACACCAGCACAATAACACCTCCCCTCGCGAGGCTGTTCTTCCCCTTGTACTATTCCTCATCAGCCCAAGAGGCAATCCACACACCACACATTGGAGTAGGGTATTACACCACAATTGTGGCCCGAACCAGTATAAATCTCGTGTCCCTTGGGTTGTTCATCTGGTTAGCTTAGAACTGTGGCGAGGTGAGGGAACATATCGGTAGGGAGAAGATCTTCGCGTGCACCACAGAGTTTGAACCTTAAGGGTTTTGCTAGAACCCGAAATCTGACAGGTATGGACGATGATGTGGGAGAAGAAGAGGAACCACCGTCCACAGGGCACTGGACAACCACCTTGTCATACAACATTTACATAGTGGATACCCCTAAAGAAGATAATGGCGAGGACAAAAAGGATACAGGTGAGGACAAACCTCCCGAGAAGCAGCCAAAGCGCCGACGTCAGCGGCCCCGCTCTAAACCACGCCATGGTAAAAACAGAAATACCGGCACAGGAGACAATAGCACTCCGGACAATGCCGAAGATAACCAAGAGGACCCCGCCCAGCCAAGCTTCGAACAGGCCAGACGGGAGGACGGGCAAGCTAGCTCTGGCGAACAGGCCATCAATGAAGACTCAGATCACGATAATTACATGTCCCTCTCCGAGGACAAGGTGAGCCTCGGCAATGAAGAATTTACCGTGCTAGAGGATCCCGTCGAACAGGAGCGCTTCAAGCGCCGGCTTATAGTGACTGCAAAGAGCCTGAAGAAAAACAGCAGCAGCTTCAAGCTAATCAAGATTTGCTCACTGATAGATGGACCGATGTCCTAGCAGTCGAGGAATATGGACTCGAGCACCTAACCAAAAGCTACCCAAAGCGCAGGTTGTTACCTCAGTTTGACGACGAAGCACTAGAGCCTAAATTATCAGCGCTTGATACAGCTGACCGACCACCACCTAGCCGAGACAAACCGGCACATCGGCCCGAACACAAGCCCGCACCGCATCGCCAAACAAAAATAAACACAAAAGCTAAAGGACATACAAATGACCTACAGTACGACTTCGAAAGGAGAGTAGGTCAGCCCAGATCGATCTAC
>NC_041387.1:47366539-47396847 GCF_002162155.2 Triticum dicoccoides
AAGTACCGCAGACCAGCTCCATCCGAACTGTGTCACAATGCAGCCTGACATAGAGGCGCCGCACTCCCCCTATGCTTCGCTGATAAAGTGATGGAACACGAGTTCCCAGAAGGGTTTGAACCCGTAAACATCGAATCGTATGATGGGACAACGGATCATGCGGTCTGGATTGAAGACTTCCTTCTCCACATTCATATGGCCCGCGGTGATGATCTCCATGCCATCAAGTATCTCCCACTAAAACTCAAGGGACCAACTCGGCACTGGTTGAATAGTCTGCCAGAAAACTCCATTGACAGTTGGGAGAACCTAGAATATGCGTTTCTTGACAACTTTCAGGGCACCTATGTACGTCCACCGGACGCTGATGACTTAAGTCACATAATACAACAGCCCGGAGAGTCTGCCAGGAAATTTTGGACTTGGTTCTTAACTAAAAAGAACCAAATAGTCGACTGTCCGGATGCCAAAGCCCTAGCGGCCTTTAAGCATAACATCCGGGATGAATGCCTAGCCCGACACCTTGGACAAGAGAAGCCGAGGTCCATGGCAGCCCTTATGACGCTTATGACCCGCTTCTGTGCGGGAGAGGATAGGTGGCTAGCTCGTAGCAACAACACCTCAAGTAAACCTGGAAATTCTAAATCCAAACACGACAACGGCAAGCCCCAGCGCAGCAAACACAAATGTCGAAACAATGGCGATAGCGCCGGAGACACAAGTGTCAACGCCGGATTCAGCGGCTCTAACACTGATCAAAGAAAGAAACCATTCAAAAGAAAGAATCTGGGCACGTCCAGTCTGGACCGCATACTCGACCGTCCATGCCAAATTCACGGCACCCCAGGTACACTAGCTAACCATACCAATAGAGAATGCCGGGTCTTCAAACAGGCCGGCAAGTCAAATGCCGACAGCAAGGATAAGGTGTCGCAAAGCGATGACAATGACGAGGAGCCCCGGCCACCAAAGATAGGAGGGAAAAAGTGGTTCCCTCGCAAATCAAAATAGTAAATATGATATATGCCACCCACATTCCAAAGCGGGAGCGGCGGTGCGTACTCAGGGATGTTTACACGATGGAACCATTCACCCCAAAGTACAGCACATGGTCGTCCGGCTCGATAACCTCTGATAGCAAGGATCATCCGACCAATCCCCATCACGGCAACTCAGCCGCACTGGCCCTTGACCCAATAATAGACGGATTTCACCTCACTCAAGTACTCATGGATGGAGGCAGCAGCCTGAACCTGCTTTATCAGGATACAGTGTGCAAGATGGGCATAGATCCTTCAAGGATCAAACCCACTAAAATCACCTTTAAAGTTGTCATACCAGGTGTAGAGACGTGTTGTACAGGCTCAATCACACTGGAAGTGGTCTTTGGATCCCCAGATAATTTCAAAAGCGAAGAGTTAATCTTCGACATCATCCCCTTTCGCAGCAGTTATCATGCAGTGCTTGGACGAATCGTGTTTGATCGATTCAATGCGGTGCCACACTATGCTTATCTTAAGCTTAAGATGCCTGGTCCACATGGCGTCATAATAGTCAATGGAAACACTGAATGCTCCCTCCATGTAGAAGAGCACACCACTGCCCTAACATCAGATGAACAAAGCGACCTCTTTCAATCGAACACTAATTCAACGGCCAAGTTCCTGGAAATTGTCAAAAGAGTCCGAACTACCTCGCATCGCGAGAGCCCAGCTCATCAAGAGCTCAACTAACCACTTCGGCAATGGACGTAGGCGTAGCAAGGTGGTGTCCCATAATACGAGTCAATCGCCAGGGGACACACAAACAATTTTATTTTCTTTTAGGTTCAGTTTTTGGCTAGGCCATCACCGGTGACCTGGTGACCGGACCTATGAAGGGACGGACACACCGCGGCGGGGGATAGATCGAACGCAAAGGGGATTCCCTAGATATTTCCCTCGATGATCATCCTATCCGGATCTGCATGCAGCTCCCGCCCCGGCCCTAGCAGTTTTCGAAGTCATATTCCTTTTTATCGCACTACTTGTACTCATACGCTTTGACGTAATATTGAATTACAAAACTGCGGCTTCATATGACGTTCACTTGCCGTTTCTTTTTATTGATATTCTTTGTCAAATAGCAGTCATACACTTTGGTATGCCTTAATATGCTAGGGGCTTCACTGTACCCATAATATGGCAAGCAAGTCCGAAAACCTTCACGGCTGTTCAACACCCTGAACTTATAGCATTATATGCATCAGCTCCGAATCATGTCTTTGGTCAAATGTTGGGTTTGCCCGGCTCCCGTGTTTTTCTACCTTACGTTCCGCTATATCATCTAAGGCAGCACAGGGAGAACTACTGCGATCGTGTCCCGGTTCTTTCGGACGAGCACCTCAGTAGAGAAAGCCGAAAACTAACTGTCATGATGCGGCAAGAGCTGGTCGTTGTTCGAGAGGTCTCAAAATCCATAAAGATTTCTTCCGCATTATGCGATAACTAATGCAGCATGCGATGGATCGGTTTTCTCCGATCAGGTGCTGATAGAGCCCCTAGTCCGATCTTGAGAACACTAGGGGCTGCGCCTACCTTTCTTTTGTCAAACTCCTATGGCCAAGTGAGGGTGACAAAGCCTTATAGTCTGATTGCCTGGTTTGTTGCGCCAAACACCTCCTTAAAGGACCCAAAATTGGGGTAAAGAGTGTTTGGATTTATCCCGAACAAACCCGTACTTCCTACGTGGGGGCAGAAGCCGACGACTGGCCAACTCTGAGAATTAATATAAATAATGGCCACACAGGAGGTAAAATTATTAAAAAAACAAGCACTACATAGTAACCTTGTTTCATATTACAACGCCGGACAACATGAATATATTCATGGGAAAATAATGTCCTTGGCACAATGTTCCGCCACAAGGCGGGATCCCTCCAGGACATCTTCGTAGTACAATTCAGGTTTGTGGTGCTCCTTCCCTTCAGGTGGTCCTTCGGTCACCAGCTTAACAGCATCCATCTTTGGCTAGTGCACCTTAACACAGGCAAAAGCCATTCGGGCACCTTCAATACAGACCGACCGCTTGATCGCGTCAATCCAAGGACATGCGCTAACCAGCCGCTTCAAGAGCCCGAAGTAGCTGCTGGGAATTGTTTCGGCAGGCCATAGCCGAATAATCAAGTCTTTCATGGCTAGTTCGGCCGCCCTATGCAGCTGGACCAGCTCTTTCAGCTGATCGATAAGGGGCACATGATGTTCTGGCGCAAGGTATTGCGACCAGAACAGCTTCTCTGTAGAACTCCCTTCTTCGGCTCGATAGAATTGTGCGGCATCAGATATGCTGCGCGGCAAATACGCAAACGCCCCTCGAGATCCCCAAATTCGGGTTAGCAACATGAATCTTTCCTTCACATACTTGCTTTCCATAGAAAAAGCCTTACCCGCCGCGATCTTTTTGGCCTCCTGGATTTCCTGGAGGGCGCCTTGGGACTCACCCTGGGCATCGCGTGCCGCTTGATGAGACTTGATGACTTCGGATTCTTTATCCAACAAACTCTAGTCCAAGGTCTCGCACCTCTTCACAACTTCCCGGAGTTCTTGTTGAACTTCAGCGACCCTGGCCTCGTGTTTTTCACGATCGGCTTGCTCCTTGGCTGCAATCTTTTCGGCTGCGGCCACCGCCTTCTTAAGAGCCTCGACTTCGGATGTCGCTCCTGGCACACATCACGAAGTTTGTTGTCACAATCAATCGTTGATTGATACTGAATCAAAAGAAGGATTTACATACCTTAATCAACCTCTAACTGCTTCTTCGCTTGGCCGAGCTCTTCTTCGGCCCGCTCCAGACGCTGCTTCAGTCCGGAGACTTCCGCAGTACGAGAAGTGGTAGTCAATAAAGATGCCTGCTTAGGCAAAACATAATAGCAAATAAGGGTGTTGCATGGTAAGTCTCCTGCGAGCATATATTCGATCCTCTGTCTGGCTTTTTTTTCGAACACCGAACAGTGTATCAGGGGCTACTATCTATACTATGACACTCTTCGAGCCTCACCACTTACCTCAAAGCCTGTTAAAAGGCTGGTGCAGGCTTCAGTCAGCTCGCTTTTCGCATACTGAATCTTCTCAATCACCGCACCCTAAGGGTGTGGTGTTCTTCAACGATGGAAGCATTCTTTAACAGTGTCGATTCATTTAGCACCTCTAGCTGGACATAGGTCGCCGGTGGAACAGGTGCACCCCCTTCTGTTGAAGAAGGTTTCCTGCCTGACTCCAGAGCCGTGATGGTCTATGGAACTGTGCCCGGCTGGGGGCTGAATTCAAGACGACCCCCGTCGTCAGTATCCATGGGGGTCTCCTCCCACATATGGCCGCCCGCTGAGGTTTGATCCTTTGGCGCCGCTTGAACGGTCTTCCCGGCCCCTCCTTGGCCTGGGCCCATTTGGGATGACACTTCGGTGTCATCTGCATGTTTGGCGGAGGTGGCCGTCGAGGGAGTTCCGCTGTCCCTCACGTCCGAACCTAGTGAATCCTCCGATGAGGACTGCTCGGTGCGGGACCAGACCGAGCTGCAAAATGTGTGGCTCAATACATCAACATTGCGCGATAATGAGTCTGGATATGCCAATGAATTCGGATTCTATGTACTCACAATTCAACCAGGGGCTGGACCCTGGGATCCCACTCCGGGCTGCTGTCGGTGGCGGTGGTGGAACCGTCGATGGAGGAGGCTTTCCCCCTCTTAGACGACTTGGCCTCCAAGCGTTTGGAGGCAGTCCTTTTCTTACTCCCCCTCGCTGGGGGGATTGGCTTTCCTCCTTCTCGTCCTCTTCGGAGGAGGAGTGGGCATCAGAGTCTACAGACACTTTGTCTGAAGTACCCTTGCAACGAAGGCCGCCCCTCGTCTCTTTAGCTTCTTTTTGGCCTTCTTCTTAGGCACCTTATAAGGCGCCGGGACCAGCATCTTCGTTAGAAGTGGGCCGGCTTGTTCTTCTGGCAGCGGGGCCGGATAGTATATCCGCTCCGCCTTCTTCGTCCAGCCCTGGGAGAATTGTCGGGAAATATATTAAGGATTTCGCTTAGAATACGCAGTTGAAGCGTATGCCTTGCCAATATATGAAAACTTACCGAACTTGCGGGACGGGACAATTTGTACCCACGGTCCTCGGGCAAGTCCGGCCATGATTTGCTGGACTTGAAGAGAACCTTCCAGATATCTTCGTGCATTGTGCCGAAGAGCTCCGTCAGGGTCTGGTGCTTGGCTGGGTCGAATTCCCATAAATTGCAAGCCGTGCATTGGCATGGGAGAATCCGGCGAACCAACATCACTTGGACTACGTCAACATGTTTGACGTTCTTGTCTCCCATGCTCTTGACGCGCGCCTGGAGCGTTGCTAGTTCGTCTGACAAAGACCAGTCTAGGCCCTTGTTGGACCAGGACGTAAGATGCAATGGGGCTTCAGATCGGAATCCGGGAGCTGCGGCCCATTTGGCGCTGTGTGGCTCAGTGACATAGAACCATTGTTGCTTCCACCCTTTGACGGAATCATTAAATGTACCTGATGGCCATGCGACGTTGGGCATCTTGCTCACCATGGCTCCTCCACACTCGGCATGCTCTCCGCCCACCACCTTGGGCTTCACATTGAAAATCTTCAGCCACAACCCGAAGTGTGGAGAGATGCGGAGGAAGGCCTCTCACACGACAATGAACGTCGAGATGTTGAGGAAATAATTGGGGGATAGATCATGGAAACCCCAACCCACGGAAAATGTGAGGGAGGAATACGACCCTCTCGTGGGGTTCCGGGGTAGGGACGATCTATCCCGCCATCGAGAGACGGTGTCGAATCTTCTTGGCCAGATACCTGGCCTCCCAAGGTTTCTTTATATCCTTCTCCCGGATAGTGGAGGCCATCCACTTGCCTCCAGCTCTGGATTTAGACATTTTTGGAGTGCGCTTGCGGGCGAAGAAGGCGAAGGCTTGGGCGTTGGAGCTCGAGAATGGATGAGTAGAGGGAGAAGGCGTGGGTGAGAGAGGGAAATTCTTATCCCTATAAAGGTAGATCATGCGCCTCCCCACATGCCCTAAAACTCGCTTATTCCCCAAGCGTCGTGCTAATGGCACGGTTGGGTTACCCACAGCCGTATTGATGAGAATCCCATGATAAGGGGACACGATCTCTGCTTCGACAAGACGTGCCAATAAAACCGCCTCGCGAAATGTGTTGTAGCAGGCTGATAAAACGGTTCGAATAATAAGCGGGCCGCGGTGTGATGTCATGCTGTGAAGAAACTGTCAGCAGATTAGATTCGTGAAATATTATACTCTCTACGGTGGTATGTGGAATTTGTTTTGTAGAGCTAGACACAATTCTTGTGTTCAAGATCTACTTTGGAGTATTCGGAGAAGGAACCCGCCTTGCAATGCCGAAGACAATCTGCGCGCCGGACTCAATCGTCATTGAAGCCTGGTTCAGGGGCTACTGAGGGAGACCTGGATTAAGGGGTCCTCGGACAGCCGGACTATATACATTAGCCGGACTGTTGGACTATGAAGATACAAGATAGAAGACTTCATCCCGTGTGCGGGTGGGACTCTCCTTTGCGTGGAAAGCAAGCTTGGCGATTCGGATATGCAGATTCCCTTCTCTGTAACCGACTCTATGTAACCCTAGCCCCCTCCGGTGTCTATATAAACCGGAGGGTTTAGTCCGTATGACAACAACAATCATTATCATAGGCTAGCTTCTAGGGTTAGCCACTACGATCTCGTGGTAGATCAACTCTTGTAATACTCATATCATCAAGATCAATCAAGCAGGAAGTAGGGTATTACCTCCATAGAGAGGGCCCGAACCTGGGTAAACATCGTGTCCCCTGCCTCCTGTTACCATTAGCCTTAGACGTACAGTTCGGGACCCCCTACCCGAGATCCGCCGGTTTTGACACCGGCAGTCGCAGCCACGTTTCATCTCTGGCTCGGCCGCGAGCACGACTTGCCCCTTGCGCTTAACGTCCTTGGCCTTGGTCTTCTTGTCTTCTGGGTCAGCATCAGGGAGCTCGAGGAGGGAGAGGCATCCCACCTCAACCCTTGCACACTTGTTCGCCACGTTGAACATCTCCAGGGATGTGCACAGGTCCTCATGGATGGCAAGCTCCTCCTTCATCTTGACATCACGAACGCCATCAGTGAATAGTGAGATAATGGCCTCGTCCGGCACCTTGGGGATCTTGACACGAACGTTGTTGAAGCGCTGGATATACTACAGGGTCTCTCTTGGCTGCTGCTTGATGCGATGCAGGTCACCCGCGGTCGGCGGACGATCGTGAGTGCCCTGGAAGTTGGTGATGAAGCAGCCGCGCATCTCCTCCCGGGAAGAGACCGATCCCTCGGGGAGGTTCAGGAGCCAAGAACACGCGCCATCCTTGAGGGCCATAGGGAACCAGTTTGCCATGATCTTTTCGTCGCTGCTGGCCGCCTCAATGCTCAGCTCGTAGAGCTGCAGGAACTTGGTGGGGTCGGCGGTGCCGTCGTAGCGTGGGGGCAGGTTGGGCTTGAACTTGCTCGGCCATATGACATTGCGGAGCTCCGTGCCGAACGCGCGACACCCTGCAGTGGCCACTGGAGCCCGCCAAGGGGGTAGAACTTGGTCCTGGTGCACAACACGCCGCCACCGCACACGGGCCTGACACGGGGGTGCAGGAAGCACACGCGCCTCCCCTTGATGCCGCTGCACCACCTGGCAGCTCACCTCCTCCCGAGCAGGTGTCGGGCGCGGCGGATCACGCCGTGGCGCCACACGGCTTGGCGGGAGGTGGTGGAGAAGCTCCATGAGCCACGTCGCCCACGGCAGGCGGCTACTGGGGTAGTGAGCGGGCCGATGCAGAGAGCCCCCGGCCGCGTTGACGAGCTCAGCGATCCGGTCGAGCCATTCCTCATAGAAGTCGTCGACCGAGTGGTAGCGAAGGAGCTCCCGCGCCATGAGCAGAGCAGCATGCGCATTAGCCGGGCCGTGACGCGCGTGGGAGGACGAAGCTGCTGGAGTCAGTGACGGCGTGGCGGTGCGCCCATCGCGGCGCACCGAAGGGTGCATCGAAGAAGCTTGCTGGTCATGGCCGGCAGGGCCCGTGGCACCATTGGCCACCAGAGAAGGAGCACGTCGAGCACAACCATCTCCCGCCAGGGCCGTCTGGGCAACATGAGCGGCGATTGCGGCCCAGTGCTCGGCATGAGCCCGGTGTGTGTCGGCCATGGAGTTGTAGGAGCTGCGGCGGATCGATCGACGGAAGAGAAGGTCTGACATACCCCTACCTGGCGCGCCAAATGTCAGAATACGGGTTCCACAAACCCTTGAAAGGTTTGAACTCTGGGGTATGGTGCATGCAGAAATCTCAACCTACCCAGCCTGCCTACTCGCGATTCTCCTAAGCCTAGCGTGATGAGCTCGAAAGGACAAAGACACAACAATTTATCTTGGTTCGGTCCACCTTGCGGTGTAATACCGTACTCTAGCGTTTTTGTGGATTGCCTTGTGGGGCTGAGGATGAACTAGTACAGTGGATGAACTGGCCTCAGGAGGTGAGGTGTTCTTTAGCTGAAGAGAGCTGGTGAGGTAGTCGGGTCAGAGTGGATCTGATCCAGATGAGATGCTTCCTATGGTGGTGGTTAGTCCTATTTATAGTGTCCTTGGTCCTCTTCCCAAATGTTGGCGGGAATGGATCCCACAATGGCCGGATTTGAAAGGGGACAAGTAGTATAGCTTATCCTGACAGAAGTAGTCTTCGCCTGCGAAAAGCCTCTGGTCAAGACGCCGCGGTGGGCTCGGTGATGACCTCCGTCATGCCATCTTGGTGGTCTTGGTGTTGTTGCACTAGAATGGAAACCTTTGGCAGATTCCTCAGGACTCCGCGCCTGTGGCTTTCCTCCCTTGCATCAAAGAAGAAACTGGTGCTCTGCGCCCGCTGGCGCCCGCCTGGCCTTGGTTGTCACGGCTCACGTCAACTGAGCCTCATGAGTTGCACCTTGCATAGAATTCTCCGCCCCTCGGGAGCCAGCCTGAAGAGGCCGATCCCCTCCGGGTCTTGGCATCATCCGCCTCGCGAGGGTCTTGAGCCGTTGTTGTAGAAGCTGGGCCATACCAAGCCATCGATGGAGCCACGTGGTGGGCCGCAGGCAGGCAAATCTGGATACCCCCATATCCAAAACGCCGACAGATATATGTTTTTGTAATCTGAAAATATAAAAACAACAAGGTAGAATGTGGTAAAAGTGAGCGTAAACGGTATTGCAATGCTTCGAAACAAGGCCTAGGGTTCATAATTTCACTAGTGCAAGTTCTCTCAACAATGATAACATAAATAGATCATATAACAATCCCTCAACATGCAACAAAGAGTCACTCCAAAGTCACTAATAGCGGCGAACAAACGAAGAGATTATTGTAGGGTACGAAACCACCTCAAAGTTATTATTTCCGATCAATCCATTGAGCTATTCCTATAAGTGTCACAAATATCCCTAGAGTTCACAGTAAAATAACACCTTAAGACAAAAATCAACCAAAACCCTATGTCACCTAGATACTCCAATGTTACCTCAGGTATCCGTGGGTTTGATTATACGATATGCATCACACAATCTCAGATTCATCTATTCAACCAACACAAAGAACTTCAAAGAGTGCCCCAAAATTTCTACTGGAGAGTCAACACGAAAACGAGTGCCAAGCCCTATGCATAAGTTCACAAGGTCAATGAACCCGGAAGTTGATCACCAAAACATACATCTAGTAGATCACGTGATATCCCATTGTCACCACAGATAAGCACATGCAAGACATACATCAAGTGTTCTCAAATACTTAAAGACTCAATCCGATAAGATAACTTCAAAGGGTAAACTCAATCCATTTTAAGAGAGTAGAAGGGGAGAAACATCATAAGATCCAACTATAGTAGCAAAGCTCGCGGTACATCAAGATCGTGCCATATCAAGAACACGAGAGAGAGAGAGAGAGAGAGAGAGAGAGAGAGAGAGATCAAACACATAGCTACTGGTACATACCCTTAGCCCCAAGGGTGAACTACTCCCTCCTTGTCATGGAGAGCGCCGGGATGATGAAGATGGCCATCGGTGATGGATTCCCCCTCCGGTAGGGTGCCGGAACAGGCTCCCAAGAGGTTTTTGGTGGCTACAGAGGCTTGCGGCGGCGGAACTCCTGATCTAGATTTTTTCTGGAAGTTTGGGTATTTATAGGAGGGTTTGGCGTCGAGAACAAGTTAGGGGGACCCACAGGGAGTCCACAAGGCACAGGGGCGCGCCCTCCACCCTCGTGGGTCCCACGTGCCTCCTCTCCAATAACTTTTTGTTCCAGTATTTTTTATATTTTCCAAAAAATCCCTGTTGATTTTCAGCGCATTCCAAGATTTTTATTTCTGCACAAAAACAACACCACGGTAGTTCTGCTGAAAACAACGTCAGTCCAGGTTAGTTCTAACCAAATCATACCAAAAGCATGTAGGAGACGTGTGGCAAGAATACATCAAAAATTATAGATACGTTGGAGACGTATCAAGCACCCCCAAGCTTAATTCCTGCTCGTCCTCGAGTAGGTAAATGATAAAAATAGAATTTTTGATGTGGAATGCTACCTAACATATTGATCAATGTAATCCTCTCTACCGTGGCAAAATATTCAGATCCATAAGATTCAAAAAAAGTTTAATATTGACATAAAAACAATAATACTTCAAGCATACTAACAAAGCAATTATGTCTTCTCAAAATAACATGGCCAAAGAAAGTTATCCCTACAAAATCATATAGTCTGGCTATGCTCTATCTTCATCACACAAAGTATTTAATCATGCACAACCCCGGTTTCAGCCAAGCAATTGTTTCATACTTTAGTATTTTTGAACTTTTTCAATCTTCACGCAATACATGAACGTGAGCCATGGACATAACAGTATAGGTGGAATAGAATGATGGTTGTTGAGAAGACAGAAAGGAGAAGATAGTCTCACATCAACTAGGTGTATCAATGGGCTATGGAGATGCCCATCAAAAGATATCAATGTGAGTGAGTAGGGATTGCCATGCAACGGATGCAGTAGAGCTCTAAGTGTATGGAAGCTCATAAAGAAACTAAGTGGGTGTGCATCCAACTTGCTTTCTCACGAAGACCTAGGGCATTTTGAGGTAGCCCATCATTGGAATATACAAGCCAAGTTTTATAATGAAAAATTCCCACTAGCATATGAAAGTGATGAAATAGGAGACTCTTTATCATGAAGATCATGGTGCTACTTTGAAGCACAAGTGTGGTAAAAGGATAGTAGCATTGCCCCTTCTCTCTTTTTCTCTCATTTTTTGGGGACTTCTCTTTTTTTGCCTCTTTTTTTCCGTCTAGAGTCCCATCCCGACTTGTGGGGGAATAACAGTCTCCATCATTCTTTCCTCACTGGGACAATGCTCTAATAATGAAGATCATCACACTTCTATTTAATTACAACTCAAGAATTACAACTCGATACTTAGAACAAAATATGACCCTATGTGAATGCCTCCGGCGGAGTACCGGGATGTGCAATGATTCAAGAGTGACATGTATGAAAAATTATGAACGGTGGCTTTGCCACAAATACGATGTCAACTACATGATCATGCAAGGCAATATGAAAATAATGGAGCGTGTCATAATAAACGGAACATGGAAAGTTGCATGGCAATATATCTCGGAATGGCTATGGAAATGCCATAATAGGTAGGTATGGTGGCTGTTTTGAGGAAGGTATATGGTGAGTGTATGGTACCGGCAAAAGTTGTGCGGTACTAGAGAGGCTAGCAATGGTGGAAGGGTGAGAGTGCGTATAATCCATGGACTCAACATTAGTCATAAAGAACTCACATACTTGTTGCAAAAATCTACAAGTCATTAAAACCAAGCACTACGCGCATGCTCCTAGGGGAAGGGTTGGTAGGAGTTAACCATCGCGTGATCCCGACCTCCACACATAAGGAAGACAATCAAATAAATAAATCATGCCCCGACTTCATCACATAACGGTTCACCATATGTGCATGCTTTCGGAATCACAAACTTTAACACAAGTATCTCTCAAATTCACAACTACTCCATTAGCATGACTCTAATATCACCATCCTCATATCTTAAAACAATCATAAGGAATCAAACTTATCATAGTATTCAATGCACTTTATATGAAAGTTTTTATTATATCTGTCTTACAAAATTACCATGCTGTTCTAGAAGACTCTCAAAATAATATAGGTGAAGCATCAGAGTTCATCTATTTCTTCAAAATAAAACCAACGCTGTGCTCTAAAAGACATAAGTGAAGCACTAGAGAAAATGACAAACTACTCCAAAAAGATATATGTGAAAATCAATGAGTAGTTGAATAATTATGTAACTATGTGAAGACTCTCTAACATTTAAGAATTTCAAATCTTTGGATATTATTCAAACTGCAAGCAAAACAAAATAAAATAAAACGATGCTCCAAGCAAAACACATATCATGTGGTGAATAAAAATATAGCCCCAAGTAAAGTTACCGATGAACGAAGACGAAAGAGGGGATGCCATTCGGGGCATCTGAGGGAGTCCTAGATTAGGGGGTCCTCGGATAGCCGGATTGTATACTTTGGCCGGACTATTGGACTATGAAGATACAAGATAGAAGATTTCATCCCGTGTCCGGGTGGGACTCTCGTTTGCATGGAAGGCAAGCTTGGCGATTCGGATATGTAGATTCCCTTCTCTGTAACCGACCTGATGTAACCCTAACCCCCTCCTGTGTCTATATAAACCGGAGGGTTTAGTCCGTAGGACAAGAACAATCATAATCATAAGCTAGGTTCTAGGGTTAGCCTCAACGATCTCGTGGTAGATCAACTCTTGTAATACTCATATCATCAAGATCAATCTAGAAGGAAGTAGGGTATTACCTCCATAAAGAGGGCCCAAACCTGGGTAAACATCGTGTCCCCCGCCTCCTGTTACCATTAGCCTTAGACGCACAGTTCGGGACCCCCTACCCGAGATCCGCCAGTTTTGACACCGACATTGGTGCTTTCATTGAGAGTTCCACTGTGACGTCGAACATAAGGTTGATGGCTCACCTTGTTATCAAGGACGACATCATCTCCGGGGGAGCCCTGGCCTCGGGCCAAACCCTCTGGTTGGGCGGTTTCATCATGACCGCCCGCTCGGCTGTCGAGCCCACGATGACCTCTCGGGTCATCGAGAATCGCCTCCGCGTCAGCTCGGAACTTGCCGAGCAGATGGATCCGACGGAGCTATCATCTTTGAACGAGCTTTTAGATCGCATTCCTGCCCTGGGAGTCGCTACGTACTACGACCAGATTGGGCTTAAACCCGATCAGAGGGAGATTAATTCCCCTCCGGTCAACCATCAGATAGCGATGGCGGAGGAGCAAAGCGATAACTCTCCTCCCATACTGAAGATGGACTATGTCCGGATTACCGAGCTCACCGAGTCGGATACCCGTTCGCGGAAAGACGTGCCCCAAGTCCCGGACTTAGAACCGGACTGCGGGTCTGAAAAATTGGGTAACGTCCGGGAAGCCGGATTGTTAAATTCGGAAACCCTTCAAGCTCTGGGTCTCAGACCGGGTCAGGATTCGGATTTAAATTCCCCCACCCACCCAGATACAAGTGATCTTTCCCATATCAGACAACAGCCCCAAGAGACAGCACATCACTTTTGGGCCAGATTCCTCCTTGTAATGAACAAGGTTAAGGACTGTCGCGAGGAAGATGCAATCTTGTTCTTTTGCAGAAATTGCACGGACAAGGGAATTCTAAACGCCATAATACACCCTCACATATCACCCTTTGCTGACTTGGCGGCCATAGTACAAAAGTACTGCGCAATGGAAAACGCCTGGAAAACCCAAGCAACCTTTTGGGACCCACTGGCTTTCACTAAACCCCTCGTCCGAACAAAAAGGGTGTACCCTCATCAGTCACCCGATCCAATTGTGAAGAAGCCGAAGCCCTCTATAGGGCGCGGAACTGTATTGGAGGGATGGCTCAATAGGCCATGCAAAATTCACACCACACCGGATACCGTACCAACACATAGCCTTAGAGCATGTTGGATACTTCGGCAGGTGGCCAAGAGTGGCGAGGATCTCCTCATCAATAATCCCGCAGAGCATCATCCAGCAGAAAACAACAATACAGTGTTGACAATCTTTTAGACTTTCGCCTCGAATAACAAGCGTAAGCGAACACACCACAACATTGCTGAAGTCTGTCAAATTGCAGCAATAAACCCTTGGAACGGCACGGCCATAACTTTTAGTGCCAGTGGCGAACCGCAATTTAGAACAGTCCGGGCACGCGCCGCTTTAGTCCTTAGTCCAATTGTGGACGGCTTCCGGCTTACCAAAGTGCTTATGGACGGCGGGAGTGGATTAAACCTCATTTACGAGGAAACCCTCAACAAAATGGAAATAGACAAGAGCTGCATCGAGCAAAGCAGCACAACCTTCTGAGGAATCATTCCCGGACGGGAGGCACGATGCGCGGGAAAAATCACACTAGATGTGGTATTCGGCACGGCGGATAATTACAGGTCCGAAGAAATAACATTCCAAGTGGCCCCCTTCAGCAGTGGATACCACGCGCTCTTGGGGCGAGACGCATTCGCGAGCTTCCAAGCTATACCTCACTATGGGTACATGAAGCTCAAGATGCCCGGACCTAATGGAATCGTCACCCTTGCTAGTGATCCGGACATAGCACTCCGCACCGAAAATAAAACCACCGCCCTGGCCCTAGAGGCACTATCCGAAGCCCTCGCGGCCGAAGAGCTAACTACGATACGCTCCACAGTGGACATGGATGACGTGATACTCGATAAACCATCCAAGTCCACCTCCTTTAAACTAGTGGACGAAATTGTCAAATTCCTAGTCCATCCAACGAACTCTACAAAGACAGCATCCATCGGGGCAAAGCTGGACCCCACAATCGACGCCGCACTACGAATGTTTCTACGCGAGAATTGGGACATCTTTGCCTGGCACCCCTCAGACATGCCAGGAATCCCACGCAGGCTGGCCAAGCATAGCCTCAACATATTGAAGGGATATAAACTGGTCAAGCAGACACTTAGACGCTTTTTCAAACCCAAACGACAAGCCATGGGAGAGGAGCTGGCAACCTACTTGAAGCCGGATTCATTAGAGAAATTAAACACCCGGATTGGCTAGCAAACCTGGTGATGGTACCAAAGAAGGACAAATCCTGGCGCCTATGTGTCGATTTCAAAGACCTAAACAAAGACTTCCCTAAGGATCCCTTCCCTCCCCCACGCATTGATCAGATCAGCAATGCTACTGCAGGACACGATGCACTGTGTTTCCTCGATGCATACTCCTGATACCATCAAATCAAGATGGTGGAGTCGGATCAAGCCCCGACAGCATTCATCACCCCATACAGCCCCTTTTGCTTCAACACTATGCCTTTTGGGCTTAAAAACGCTGGGGCAACTTACGAACACATGATTCAAACATGCCTGGAGAAGAAAATCGGCAAAACAGTTGAAGCATATGTGGACGACATAGTCATTAAGACAAGACACGTCAGGTCTTTAATAGACGACCTGAGGCTCACATTCGACAACCTCCAAACATATGACATCAAGCTCAATCCGAAAAAATATCTTTTCGGCGTCCCCGCCGGAAAGCTGTTAGGCTTCATTGTTTCCCATAGAGGAATCGAAGCAAACCCAGCCAAAATCTGAGCTTTGTCACAGTTGGCTACCCCAACATATCTTAAACAAATCCAGAAACAAACTGGATGTGTGGCAGCCTTAAGCCGCTTTATCTCCAGATTGGGAGAAAAGGCACTGCCACTCTATCGCCTTCTTTGACGCACCGAACACTTCGAGTTGATGGACACAACTATGGCCGGACTGGAAGAAATAAAAGTTCTTTTATCGAGCAACCCAATCCTGGCCGCACCAAGCATAGGCGAACCCATTTTGCTATACATAGCCGCAACACACCAAGTTGTGAGCGTAGCACTCATCGTCGAACGAGAGGAGGATGGACATAAGTTCCCACTTCAAAAGCCGGTGTACTACGTATCCACTGTCCTCACACCATGCAAATCTCGGTAACCCCATTATCAAAAAAAATAGCATACGCGGTCTTCATGGCATCCCAAAAACTACAACGCTACTTTCAAGAGTCTTCAATCACGGTGGCCTCCGAAGTCCCACTCAATGACATAATAAACAATCGTGATGCGACGGGCCAGATTGCTAAGTGGGCCATCGAGCTCCTCCCATTCGACATCACCTATAAACCACGGCGGGAAATTAAATCACAAGTACTGGCCGACTTTGTCGCCGAATGGATAGAGGCCGAACTCCCTAAAGAGTACAACGCATTCTCCAAGTGGATCATGCACTTCGACGGCTCTAAAATGCTTGCAGGTCTGGGAGCAAGTGTCGTCCTAACATCCCCCACCGGAGATAATGTCCAATATGTACTCCAAATATTATATACAGACTCCAACAATGCAGCCGAATACGAGGCTATGTTGCATGGTATTCGGATGGCCGTCTCCATGGGCATCAAGCGCCTGGAAATGCGCGGGGATTCAAACCTTGTAGTATCTCAAATAAATGGAGACTTTGATGCCAAACATCCAAAAATGGTGCTTATCGAAATGTCGTCCTCAAAATGTCAGCTCGATTCGAGGGGATCGAATTCCATCACGTGGTTCAAGAAAACAATCAAGCGGCGGAAGTTCTCGCCCGCATTGGCGCTAAGCGCGACCCAGTCCCACCTAACATCTTTCTGGAAAGGCTTTTCAAGCCATCCGTGGTGTGGCAAGCGGAGATCGGCAATACTAGCCTGGATCCGAACACAACCCCAGATACCGAAGACACTGATATAGTCGGGGGCTCCGCCACCGAAATAACACCCTCGGCCCATCAAATCATGGTTATCATTGCCCCATGGACTGAACCCTTCTTAGCCTACCTTAATAGGCAAGAACTCGCTGCATAGTTTGGCGCTCTAAATCCTATAAAGTCCACGAGGGAGAACTCTATAAGAGAAGCGCTACCGCGGTACTTCAAAGATGTATCTCCGAAGAGGAAGGGCGATAGCTCTTGGCGGAAATTCATGCCGGACTCGGCGGCCACCATGCTACAGCTCGGGCCCTGTAAGCAAGGCCTTCCATACAGGTTTCTATTGGCCAACAGCCCAGGCAGACGCACAGGACCTCGTCCAACAATGCGTCGGATGTCAGCTTTTCGCCAACCAAAGCCATATGCCATCTACCGCTCTCCAAACAACCCCATAACTTTGCCTTTTGCGGTCTGGGGGCTGGATATGGTCGGACCTCTTAAAGGGGGAAGCCATAAGAAAAAATATTTGTTGGTCATGGTAGATAAATTCACCAAATGGATAGAAGCCAAACCTGTTAAAACGACCGAATCCGGACCGGTGATAGATTTTATATCGGGCGTCGTACACCGTTATAGTGTTCCGCACAGCATCATCACCGATAACGGCTCCAATTTTACAGCCGATGAGGTGAAAACTTGGTGCGCCAACTTGGACATTAAGCTCGATTACGCCTCTGTCTATCACCCCCAAACAAATGGTCAAGCCGAACGTGCCAATGGTCTTATTATGAGTGGCATTAACCCAGACTAGTGCGATCCTTAAAAGAATCAGACACGCACCGGGTCGAGGACTTTGACTCTGTACTCTGGGGGCTACGGACCACACCAAACCGCACGACCGGATATACACCCTTCTTCATGGTGTACGGCACAGAGGCTATCTTGCCCTACGACATTATTCATGACTCACCTCGAGTGCACATGTACGAAGAGAGAGAAGCTGAGTTGGATCGGCAGGACAATTTAGATGCCTTGGAGGAGGAGCGCGACATCGCAAAAGCCCGTTCCGCATTCTATCAACAACAAGCTCGTAGGTATCAAAGTAGAGAAGTACGGGCCAAAACTTATAATATTGGCGAACTCCTTCTACGCCTACCCGAGCAGAAAAAGGACAAGCTCAAGCCCAAGTGGGAGGGTCCCTTCATCATTGATAAAGTTCTCACGGGAGGAGCGTACCGCATGCGTGATGCAGAAGATAATCGCCTCGAGCCAAACCCATGGAATGCGGCCAGACTTCGGAGATTCTACGCCTAGCGCCGAACTCTTTGTTCGTCTCCTTCTCTCTTTTCCTTTTTACTTACTTTTAATTTGTATACTCTCCCTCCTACTTTTTGAGCCCTAAAAGCTATAGTGTGACTCAATTACACACTCGTGACGCACCAACTTTACAATATGTTCGCTCACCTGGGGGCTTCTTATATAGAAGCTTAATATAATTACATTCCGGGCTTCGCGCCCATTGCATATGTGTCTTTCTTCCGTATGCACCTTTTCTTTGCCATTATATGCATCGATATGACTTAAGTTTTGGCCAAGATGGGTTGCCTAGCTCTTGTGTTTATGCCCTATGTTCATGTTAATTTGGCTAGGGCATAAGGGGAGCACCTCTGTGATTGTTATTGTCGGGTCCTCCGGATGTGTACCTCAGACTGGGTGAAGCCGAAAGCAAGCATTCTTAACGGAATATCGGTCGGTGAACTAAAGATGTCTTTTACCTTTCATAATACAAACCCCCAGATGTTTTCATATACTGTGTTCTCAACCATAGTTCAGACATGCACATTAATGCATGCATACCCAGGGAAAGGAACACTTAACGAAACTATTCTCTCTGGAAGATGTTTCTTACTACCCATGTCATATAACATAACTAGTTGGATACTTGTATGTTCAATCAACTATGACCACTACGCCTGGTTTCCACGCGTACCCTGATTTCTATAGCCGAGCGGGTATTCGGAAACACTCCAGACTGTTGAGTCAGGAGCTCGAAGCGAAAAGGTCCGCCATGACAAATGATTTACAATCAGGCTAGGGGCAAAATATGTCCATCGAAGTACATAGTCACTTTGACTAAGACATTTCTTCTTTTATGCCCTCCAACAAGCTGTCTAGCCTACAGTCCGGCTGGGAATATTTTGCAGCTAATTGTACCTGGTCATATACCAGGCTAACGGGGATTTCATTACCATCTGACCCTACAGGTTCGACCTGGGCCATATGATTCGGATCAAGCTTAGTCTACCGCATCTTTACCATCGCCCAAGCTTCTCTCGCACCTAGTCGACAAGAAGATATCTTCCATAGTCGGAAGCGCCGCTGTGCTCCCTTGAGCAGTTGTACAAGCTCTCCCATGCCTCCTGGCAGGGAGACGGAAGTCCACAAGTCTTTGACAACACCGTGCATAACCTGCCGAACTTTCTCGTGCAGTTGCGAAAGCTCTTGCAGCATATCGCCTGAGGATCCGGGCATCTCCTCTCCGGGATGGCCAGTCAGCATACCTACAGACATAACGCTGTTATACTGTTTCTTCGCCGAACTATATATATATATATAATAGTTCGTTTGAGCACTTACTAAAAATGTCGCGTTGCAGCCTTTTATTCTCCTTCACGGAGTGAGCTAGCTGAGCACGAACATCTTTTAATTCTACGCTGATCCGGGTATTGGCCTCCAGGAGATCATTTTTCTCCTACCTGACCCGTGTAAGTATACGCTCTCCAGCATCTTGATGCCTTTGAGCTCTCTGTTCATCCTCTTGTAGGATATCCGGATTCACTCCGGGATTATCTGCGTAATCTGTCATCAGATCAGCAACGTGTCCAAACCGCTAGTATACATGATGACGTCTTTTCGATAGAGAAAAGTATTACCAGTTGAGGCCTTTTTGGATCCCTCTAGTTCGGCAATTTTTGCCCTTAGCTGGGTTTGACACCTCTCCAGCTCTTGAGATAGCAGGTTATTGTTCTCTGAAAGAACCTGTTTATAGAATGATCCTTAAATCAGTTGTACCAACTGTTTCAAGTCTCAGGGGCTACTGATATACACAATTATCAGATTTTACTTACCCGTATATCTTTCAAATACTGGAATGTGGCTCTAGCAAGTCCATCTCGAGCAGCTCAGATGTACACATCACCCGAGCTGAAGGCATTGAAAGCCTCTTCGGAGAAGCCAGGGTTGCATAGTGTACCTTGCCAACGGCGATGATTCATGGCACTCTCAGTTTGTAGCGGATAGTCTATCCGAATCCTCTATATGAGGGCTCTCCGGTGTCACTCCCATATTAACCTCCGCCCTCGAGGCCGGCTCTGAAGCCTGGCTGGTGGATGCGAGGCGAGTAGGATCCCCAGATATAGTCCGACGGATGCTCTTCCTGCCAAGACACGAAGTACAGTGTCATACTTTAAAATGATTGTTGTGGAGCATGTTTAACACCATACCTCCTTGATGATGGTTTTGCCGCATTTTCGCTCGCCTTCCTTTTTGGAAGCCTACCCGGCGTAGGCACTCCCTGTTGATGAGTTGCCTCAGGTTCGACATGGCGTGCCGATCGCTTTGCCTTTAATAAACATAAGCGTTGTGCTGTGTGTAAGGCGGAAAGAGCGAATCCTTTTTGGAAAATAAGTCTCCTATTCACTTACATGTGATACAGGGAGGAGGCCAGGATAGTCAATAATGATGGCCACTTCGGTGCCGTCACATCTCGCCTACTAAAACACCCCTTCGACAAGCTCCACAAATATATCCGGATCCACTTCGAATCCGGGGTCAAGGCCTCGGTTGCGGTCCTCGGGCTATGGATCCGGACTATTGATCGCCTTGGTAAACTTATGCCATTCCTGTTACGGATGGGCAGAGTAAAGATTCATGCTAAAGGACTGGGAGAACGGATAGAGTTGAGTAAGGGATAGCAACCCACCCAGTTCGGAGGGTTGTACATGGAAAATCCGTCTCGTGGCTTAATGCGGACGAACTACTCTTCTTCTCGTTTGTATAGCTCGGACAGTATTTTCACTAGAGCATCGGTGGAGTCCGGGCCTTTCCTACCGCAGCGGGTACTGGAGTGGTCTTCACCATCGAAGTGCCATATGGGACGCCCTCGATACTAGAGTGGTTGTACCCCCCGCATTTTGCATACGGCTATGACCTCGATTATTGTTAATCCGGATGCAGCAAGCGTTCGTATCTTGCTCATCAATTGCGGGACCACTATGCTATCTTCCTCCTTGGGGCTCTGGTGACGCCAGTTGGGGTGCTCCACCAATGGAGTATTTGTGAACTCAGGGAGACCTATTCGAACTGGGTCGGTAAGGAAGACGTCCTCTATGTAGAACCACTCAGAAGGCCATTCTTCGGATACCTTCTTCGGTGTGCCGCATAGGTATCCAGTCCCGGCGATGCACCATATCTCGGCTCCGCCAACTTGGATTATTGATCCCTCTTGGTTACGAGGGACGAGACATAACAGCCTCTTCCATAGCTCAAAATGAGCTTCGCAACCCAGGAAAAGCTCGCAAAGGGCGACATAGCCTGCGATATGCAGGATGGAGGCTGGGGTGAAGTTATGCAGCTAGAGACCATTGTACTCCAAGAGCCTGCAGAGGAATGGATGGATTGGAAATCCGATGCCCTCAGCAAATAGGGGACAAGGCATACTCGCTCCCCCGCAGATGGATTAGGGAAAATCTCCGCTTGCTCCCCTCTGTCAAAAGTAGCTAATCCGGCTCGGACGGGGACTAGGTATCTAGGTGGGAGGAACCCCTGGGTTTGCAACTTCACTAATTGACCATGGGATACGGTGCACTTCTCCCAATCACCCGGCTTGGCGCTGTGAGGGCAGGAGGAGGAGCTACGGGATCCGGCCATGTTGGGATGGTATTTTCGGGTGCGCTCTGATGATTCTTTGCTTGGGGAGGATGGTGTGGATTAGATCTGAAGATCTCCATCTCTTTAAAGAGACAGTTTACTTAAGTGGTTAGGGTGGCAAGTGTAAAAATGCCCCGACTCCTCACATTCGCTTGACACGTGGAAGCTGGAAATTATGGAAGTACAGAAGCCAAGGAAGCGTAACATTAAATGAGGAGCCGGGTACTGCTCTTTACAACAGGTACTTTGGAAGAATTTGGAGGAGGAACCCGCCTTGCAATGTCGAAGACAATCTGCGCGCCAGACTCATCGACGTTGAAGCCTGGTTCGGGGGCTACTGAGGGAGTCCTGGATTAGGGGGTCCTCGGACAGCCGGACTGTATACTTTGGCCGGACTGTTGGACTATGAAGATACAAGATAGAAGACTTCGTCCCGTGTCCGGGTGGGACTATCCTTTGCGTGGAAGGGAAGCTTGGCGATTCGTATATGTAGATTCCCTTCTCTGTAACCGACCTGATGTAACCCTAACCCCCTCCGGTGTCTATATAAACCGGAGGGTTTAGTCCGTAGGACAAGAACAATCATAATCATAGGCTAGCTTCTAGGGTTAGCATCAATGATCTCATGGTAGATCAACTCTTGTAATACTCATATCATCAAGATCAATGTAGCAGGAAGTAGGGTATTGCCTCCATAGAGAGGGCCCGAACCTGGGTAAACATCATGTGCCCCGCCCCGTGTTACCAATAGCCTTAGACGCACAGTTCGGGACCCCCTACCCGAGATCCGCCGGTTTTGACACCGATATCATCCCCAAGCTTAGGCTCTTGGTTGTCCTTGAATATTACCTTGTGGTGCCTTGGGCATCCCCAAGCTTGGGCTCTTTCCACTCCTTATTCCATATTCCATCGAATCTTTACCTAAAACTTGAAAACTTCACAACACAAAACTCAACAGAAAACTCATAGGCTCCGTTAGTATAAGAAAATAAATCACCACTTAGGTACTGTTGTGAACTCATTCTAAGTTCATATTTGTGTAATATCTACTGTATTCCAACTTCTCTATGGTTCATACCCTCCGATACTACTCATTGATTCATCAAAATAAGCAAAACACACATAGAAAACAAAATCTGTCAAAAACAGAACAGTCTGTAGTAATCTATAACTCTAGAATACTTCTGTAACTCCAAAAATTCTGAAATAGATTGGTGGACCTTAGGAATTTGTCTATTAATCTTATTCAGAAAGATTCAACTTAAAAGCACTCTTCTGTTAAAAATTACAGTTATTGTCGTGAATGCAAAGTTTCTGTCTTTTACAGCAAGATCGCATTAACTTTCACCCAAGTCTTCCCAAAGGTTCTACTTGGCACTTTATTGAAACAAAAGCTATAAAACATGATTACTAAAGTAACTTAATCAAGTGGACACACAAAAACAGTAGGGGTAAACATTGGGTTTTGTCCCAACAAGCGCTTTTCTTTAATGCCTTTTTAGCTAGGCATGATGATATCAATGATGCTCACATAAAAGATAAGAATTGAAACATAATAGGAGAATCATGAAGAATATGACTAGCACATTTAAGTCTAACCCATTTACTATGCATAGGTATTTTGTGAGCAAAAAACTTATGGGAACGAGAATCAACTAGCATAGGAAGGTAAAACAAGCAAAACTTCAAAATTTTAAACACATAGAGAGGAAACTTGATGTTATTGCAATTCCTACAAGCATATATTCCTCCCTCATAATAATTTTCAGTAGCATCATGAATTAATTCAGCAATATAACTATCACATAAATCATTCTTTTCATGATCTACAAGCATAGAAAATTTACTACTCTCCACATAAGCAAAAATCTTCTCATTCGGAATAGTGGGAGTATCATAAGAAACTCGAATACTATAAATTGTTTCCACATTAAAAGAGTAATAATCAGAAAAGGTGTAATCATAATCAAGACAAGTTTTATAAATATAATCATCACTACTTTTTATAGCATAAGTATCATCACAATAATCATCATAAGTAGCAACTTTGTTCTCATCATAATCATTTGAAACCTCTTCCAAGATAGTGGAATCGTTACTAAATAAAGTCATGACCTCTCCAAATACACTTTCATAATTATAATAATCATAAATAGGAGGCATGATATCATCATAATAAATTTGCATATCAAAACTTGGGAGGCTAAAAATATCATCTTCATTAGACATAGCATCCCCAAGCTTGGGACAAACATTAATTCTAACAAATAAATTCTCAAACATGTCATTCTCATCAAACACAACATCCCCAAGCTTGGGCCTTTGCATATCATAAGCATAATCACTCTCATCATTAATAGTATGGATAGCACCAATAGTATAGCAATTATCATCATCACAATGAGTAATAGGAGCAACATCATTTGGGAGGGATACCTTTTTACCTTTGCTTCTCTATCTTTTTTTTCTTCTTCACATCACATGTGGGTTTAATCCTCTTTCTAGAGCAACTTATTAATGAGATTGGTTGAATAGAAAGCTCCTCCTCTACCTGATTCATCATAAGAAAGAATAGGAGGATATTGGGAAATCTCTTCCCTTTCACTAGTATTCTATTCATCTTCTATTTGTTTTCTTGTCTTTATGTAATTGGCAATATAAGGATTTTCAATGCAATTCACCGCACAATACATATAAATTTCCTCTAGATCAAAATCAAGAACTTTGTCAAGGACAAATTCTGGAAGATCCTTCGTTATATGTTTCATTTCTTCATAACCCACAAGCAAACTAAGTTCATTGTGATACGCAAGGGAAATCAAGTCATCACTATTTTTGGACACGATTCGATCATGAAACAATTTGCATTGGAGATTTAAATGATCACGTTCATTGCAAAGTTCACAAGGATTGCAAAGAAATTTTAAATTTTCAGCACAAGCATCTAGCCTCTCTTGCAACCATTTAGTTTCTAAATACTTATGCCTCTTGCAAAATCTATCTTCCCTATTTGTTGTGTGCTTGCAAGCTCCATGCACTCCACAAAAGTTGACATTCTTATAAGAGACATTTTCATCATGACTTGTGCAATCATCATTAGTACTATGGATATTCAAAGAGTTCATACTAACAACATTGTAATCATGCTCATCATTCAAAATTTAGTGCCAAACATTTTAATGCATTCTTCTTCAAGCAACTGAGCACAATTTTCGGAATCCTTATTTTCACGAAAGACATTAAAAAGATGAAGCATATGAGGCACCCTCAATTCCATTTTTTTGTAGTTTTCTTTTATAGACTAAACTAGTGATAAAACAAGAAACTAAAAGATTCAATGGCAAGATCTAAAGATATACCTTCAAGCACTAACCTCCCCGGCAATGGTGCCAGAAAAGAGCTTGATGTCACCTACACAACCTTCTTCTTATAGATGTTGTTGGGCCTCCAAGTGCAGAGGTTTGTAGGACAGTAGAAAATTTCCCTCAAGTGGATGACCTAAGGTTTATCAATCCGTGGGAGGCATAGGATGAAGATGGTCTCTCTCAAACAACCCGCTAACCAAATAACAAAGAGTCTCTTGTGTCCCCAACACACCCAATACAATGGTAAATTGTATATGTGCACTAGTTCAGAGAATAGATGGTGATACAAGTGCAATATGGATGGTAGATATAGGTTTTTGTAATCTGAAAATATAAAAACAGCAAGGTAGCAAGTGGTAAAAGTGAGCGTAAACGGTATTGCAATGCTTCGAAACAAGACCTAGGGTTCATACTTTCACTAGTGCAAGTTCTCTCAACAATGATAACATAAATAGATCATATAACAATCCCTCAACATGCAACAAAGAGTGACTCCAAAGTCACTAATAGCAGAGAACAAACGAAGAGATTATAGTAGGGTACGAAACCACCTCAAAGTTATTCTTTGCGATCAATCCATTGGTCTATTCCTATAAGTGTCACAAACATTACTAGAGTTCGTAGTAAAATAACACCTTAAGACACAAATCAACCAAAACCCTAATGTCACCTAGATATTCCAATGTCACCTCAAGTATCCGTGGGTTTGATTATACGATATGCATCACAAAATCTCAGATTCATCTATTCAACCAACACAAAGAACTTCAAAGAGTGCCCCAAAGTTTCTACCGGAGAGTCAAGACGAAAACATGTGCCAACCCCTATGCATAAGTTCAGAAGGTCACTGAACCCACAATTTGATCACCAAAACATACATCTAGTAGATCACGTGATATCCCATTGTCACCACAGATAAGCACATGCAAGACATACATCAAGTGTTCTGAAATCCTTAAAGACTCAACCCGATAAGATAACTTCAAAGGGTAAAATCTATCCATTACAAGAGTGTAGAGGGGGAGCAACATCATGAGATCCAACTATAGTAGCAAAGCTCGTAGTACATCAAGATCGTGCCATATCAAGAACAGAAGAGAGAGAGAGAGAGAGAGAGAGAGAGAGAGAGAGAGAGAGATCAAACACATAGCTACTGGTACATACCCTCAGCCCCGAGGGTGATCTACTCCCTCCTCGTCATGGAGAGTGCCGGGATGATGAAGATGGCCACCGGTGATGGATTCCCCCTCCGGCAGGGTGCCGGAACGGGCTCCCGAGAGGTTTTTGGTGGCTACAGAGGCTTGCGGCGGCAGAACTCCCGATCTAGGTTTCTTTCTAGAAGTTTGGGTATTTATAGGAGGGTTTGGCGTCAAGAACAAGTTAGGGGGACCCACGGGGAGTCCATGAGGCACAGGGGCGTGCCCTAGGGGGGGACGCCCTCCACCCCCACCCTCGTGGGCCCCACGGGCCTCCTCTCCGATAACTTTTTGTTCCAGTATTTTTTATATTTTCCAAAAAAAATCTTCGTTGATTTCAGCGCATTCCGAGAAATTTTATTTCTACACAAAAACAACACCACGGTAGTTCTGCTGAAAACAACGTCAATCCGGGTTAGTTCTAACCAAATCATACCAAAAGCATGTAAAAATATTATAAACATGGCATGAATACATAAAAAATTATAGATACGTTGGAGACGTATCGACGATGGCAACGGATTCCCCTCTCCGGAGCCTCGAACGAACTCCATATCAGCCCTCCCGAGGAAGATTAGGGCTTGGCAGCGGCTCCGTATCATAAAACACGATGAATCCTTCTCTCTAATTTTTTTCTCCCCGAATGTGAATTTATGGAGTTGGAGTCGAGGTCGGTTGAGGTCCAGGGGGTCCAAGAGGTAGGGGGCGTGCCCCAGGGGGGTGGGTGCACCCTGCACCCTCGTGGACAGGGTGTGGGCCCCCTTATGCTTATTCTTTCTCCAATATTTTTTATTAATTCCAAAACGTGTCTCCGTGGATTTTCAGGTCATTCCAAGAACTTTTATTTCTGCACAAAAATAACACGATGGCAATTCTGCTGAAAACAACGCCAGCCCGGGTTAGTTCCATTCAAAGCATGCAAGTTAGAGTCCAAAACAAGGGCAAAAGTGTTTGGAAAAGTAGATGCGTTGGAGACGTATCATTGGTGCACATTGGTGAGCCTAGATGTTGTAGGTTTTGTGCTTGAAAAATTAACCGCTAGGTTTATTACGCATTTGTTCAGGCCTAAACCGTAATTATTTTTGGGATAATTGGTTTTATGCCCCTAGTTGTGTCCCACTCGACAGGATTGCCCCTAATTTCCAAAAGCCAGCGGTTCTGTCTAGCCCACTTTGGTCGTCTTGTGCTTTTGCCCTTTGACCGTTTGACCGTCTCTTTGAAAACTTCATAACTAATTCATACTAAATCAAAAAAATGCAAATAAGAAACCACAATGTTCGGAAAAACATCACCTGTATGTCAATGTCACTTGCATTCCTGACAAAAGTGTTGGTAAGTGCCCATACGAGTTGTAGCTCTTATCACACCACCATGAACAGAAAAATCTTAAAAAGTTAAAAAAAATCCAAAAACAATTGGTGCCAAAGAATGACAAATGATTTAAGTGCTTGCCAAGTTTCATCAGGGAATGACATTTGTGGAAGTCATGGCAAAAAAACAATCTGTTTTAGAGTGTTGATTGTTTTTTTGCCATGACTTCCACAAATGTCATTCCCCGATTAAACTTGGCAAGCACTAAAAACATTTGTCATTTTTTGACACCAAATTATTTTAGATTTTTTTTGAACTTCTTAAGATTTTACTATTCATGGTGGTGTGATAAGAGCTAAAACTCGGATGGGCACTTACCAACACTTTTGTCATGAATGCAAGTGACATTGACATACATGTGATGTTTTTTTGAATATTTTGGTATATTATTTGCATTTTTGTGATTTAGTATGAATTAGTTATGAGGTTTTCAAAGTGATGGTCAACGTTCAAAGGGCAAAAGCACAAGACGACCAAAGTGGATTGGACAGAACCGCTGGCTTTTGGAAATTAGGGGCAATCCTGTCGAGTGGGACACAACTAGGGGCATAAAACCAATTATCCCATTATTTTAAAGCGCCTATTCAACCCCCCTCTAGGCAAAAATCCTCGATCGTTCAATTGGTATCAGAGCCTCGTCTCTCTTTGTTAGGCTTAACCTCCTAGAGAGTAAAGATGTCGACTAGGGGATTAGGATTCTCTAACACTCTTAGTTTCGATGGCACAAATTTTGATGTTTGGGTAATGCACATGCTTAATCTCTCTAGGGTCATGAACCCAAATTTAGAGCGAATTGTAGATATGGGTTTTTCTCCTCCGAAGGATCCCCAAAGATTATCTTTAGAGGATGAGAAAAACACTTACTCAATCCTCAAGATTCTAATGTGCTTTTTGATGCTTTGAGCAACATAGTTAAATTTCAACTCATGGCGTTCTGGGATTCTCATGAGTTGTGGACAAAGCTACAAGACAAATATGGTGTGTCCAAGATTTGTGGGAATGACTGTTCTCCCTCCACCTCCGACCATGTTTTGTTCTCAACTTCTTCTACTTCACCTACATGTGGATTGCCACAAGGTAATGATATGGTGAGTAGTGTTGTTCATTGCAATGATGATAGTGGGCTTATTGTTGATGATTCTTCATCTTTGGACTTTGACACTTCGAGCACCCTACATGATTCACATGCTTGTGTTGATAGTCCTTGCATATCATGTAGAAATGGCTTGAATAAATCTCATGATGATATGCTTGCTATATCTTGTTGCCATGATAAAAAATGCATGTATTTCCTCCCGTTGTTGTGCTAACTATGTAGAGGAAACCCAACACTCCATGGAACAAGATGTGGTCTTGAATGGTGCTTCAATGGATCTTACATCATCATCTATTTCTTCTCACGTTTGCCTTATGGCTAAGGCTTTGAAGGTATCTCCTATTTCGAATCCCAATATATCTTGTGATAATGATGTTGATGATGATAAGAATGATGATGATGTTGTTAATGATGAAGAGAATGATAATGTGGCCTCCTTAAAAGTTAAGGGGGAAATGATTTTTAAAGCTCTTCATAAAAATAAAATTGCTCGTTCCAACTTCATGGAAATCATGTCTATTGCCATTGAGGGCAAGAAATACATTAAGGAGTTGGAATATCATCTCGAGGAGCATGAGGTCACCATTGATAAAATGGAAGGTCATGAGCATTATTATGCTAATTAAATCACGGACCTCTCTCAAGCTCTTGAACTTGAACAAACCATCAAGGAATCTCTTGAGGAGAATTTTGCTTTAGAACTATCTAGAATAAAGAAATCCCGTGATAGAGCCCTTGAGGTGGCCAATGATTTTGAAACTTAAAATGAGAAGCTTGAAGTTGCACATGCTAAACTCCTTGAGGACTTTGCGCACCTCGAAAATGGCTCAAGGGTCATTAAGAGTGAGATCATCAAACTCAGCGAGTCTCATGCTCAATTAAAGCTGCATATTGAAAGGATCGTGCAAAGTTGCCTTCCCCTCTTTTTGTTAATGATTATGCTTGTGCTACTAACTCTATTTCTTGTGAAACATCCATTTTGAAGGAAAAGGTTGAGCTAAGGGCTCAACTTGCATTGCTATCTAGCAATTATGGGAAACTGAAAGAAAGTCGTGAAAAGCTTTCTAGCTCTCATGATGATCTTCTAGTATCCCATAATATGCTAAAGTTAGCTCATGCGGCTATGGCTACTAAGGTAACATATAGTGAGCCTCATGTGGATACTAGCACTACTACAAGTCAAAATTCTATCTTGCCATGTGCTAATCCTCGTAATTCATCTACTCATAATGTTGCTACATCTTGTGATGAATTACTTTCCTTGCCTTGTTGCTCTAATGTTGAAGCTTATACTTACTCGAGTATTTTTGTTGAGACTAACCATGTAGAGAAAATCAACGAGCACAAGCCCAAGTCACTTCTTTGAAGACTTACTTGCAAAAGTGTCATGAAGGGAAGTCCACACTCACCAATATCTTGAGTGTGCAACCCCCCCCCCCCCAATT
>NC_041387.1:47396857-47408070 GCF_002162155.2 Triticum dicoccoides
GACATAGCCAAGCGAGTCCGAGCCGCGGTACAACATAATAGCTCAGCGGATCCGGAGCTTGAATAGCAATTCAACTACCATCGATCGCCCCATAAGGTTGCGGCACACGTATCGCCGCATGCATAATTACGCACTTAAAATACCTTGGGCAGCGCCGGGGGCATACTGCGGAAAAGGTATATAGTACGGCTTGACCTTATTCGGACCTTAACCTTTTTTTGACTATATATTGCAAGGCAAAAGCCTCACAACTCTCTTTATTAAAACCAAGAAAAGAGTCATTTACAAACTAAAAACAAAGAAAAACTTACAACAAAGATACATGGAAACGATTAGACTATACAAACAACTAGGGCAGGTTAGTCAGCTAGTCCAGGTAGCTATCCTTAAATTTATATTTAATCATACGAGTTAACAGGGTCATGTCATGGATGAAGTCGTGCCTCGAATTCCTGAAAAGAGGCTTTTCATTTCTGAAAACCTTTCCATTTCTGATGATCCAGATGTTCCAAGCAGCAGTGAAAACCACCTCAGTGAAGAAAGTCACTTCTTTGAAGACTTACTTGCAAAAGTGTCATGAAGGGAAGTCCACACTCACCAATATCTTGAGTGTGCAACCCCCCCCCCCCAATTACAAAGGTGGACTTGGATTCAACTCCAATAAGAGGAAGAAGTCCAAGAGCAATAAGAAAAAGGGCCAAAAACAAGTCAAGAATTGGGCCAAGATTATTTGCTTCAAGTGCAAAATTGAAGGGCATCATGTTAGATCTTGCCCATTGCAGAAGAAGGCCATTAATGACAAGCAACAAGGGAAGAGGGCACAAGTTCATTATCATGCTCAACCTCAAGTTGAAGAAAGGCCTATTCCCAAGAAGACTCAAGCTAATGCTTCTCATGTTGAGAAGTCAAGTGAGAAGAAAGTGAAGAGGAGACGTTGCTACCTATGTCGTGAGAAAGGTCACTTCACTTCTTCATGCACGAACGGTACCTTATCCAACCTTATTCTAGTTGATGATTTCTATTCTCTTGGGAAGGATAAGGTTGGCAATGTGTTGGCCAAATTTGTTGGTATTCAAAGTGGTGTCAAGAAAAGAACCATTTGGGTTGCCAAGCCTATTGTAACTAACTTCTTAGCACGCAACTTGGTTGGGGACCAACAAGCTCAAAATTAATCAATAGGAGTTGATGGGGGGCACTGGATACTTGTCTACATAATGAAGAATTAAGGGATGTTCATCATTCATATTTTCTCAAACCAAGTCAATTGGGTTATCAAGTTTCTATCTTATATCCAATGTGCCTCCTTGCAGTAACTTGTACTTAAATTGTTTAAATTGAAAGTTACTTGCCTCCTTGCATGTTTTGGCTTTGTACCTTGTATGTGTTTGTATATGTTGTGCTTCCAATTTGCTTAACTTGAGTAATCAAGTGTGTATGTTGGTTTGCACATCATGTACGCGTGAGAGTTGTGTTGAGCCTTTTTTCTTCTTGGTTGCATCTTAGTGGCTCTTTTGAGATATTAATGGATCATCCCATTTTGGGGGAGTGATGTGCTTTGTGCACCTCACAATCGTATAAATGTGTGTACATGAGGAGTACCATCTAGTATTGACATTACATGATTATCTAGTCGCTATGTGATATGTCTTCTCATGAGAAATTCAAATTCTAAATAGTCCATTATTTATCTCTTGTTGGATCCTGTTATTGCCTCTTGTTATATTTGCATTGGTATCACATTATGGGGGCGTAATATGCTATGTGCATATTACAAGCCTAGAAAACGTGTACATTTGATGTATTGTCACTTAAAATTGATACTGTAAATTATCTTGTTCCTAGGTTACATGTTAGCTCTACAAGTTGCAATTTGCTTATGTTTGGTGCGAAGATGATGTGGGATATCCTTGCTATCTACCATCAGGAATTATTTCCAAATACTTCTTGGCTTTTGACAATTGGTACTCACATATGTGGTAGAAATTTTTGATCATCTCTACATTGGATTTTGCTTCTATCTACCTTATCTCTTGTCAATGATTGTGTCAACTCACATTGTCTTCCATACCACTTGTGGATCTTTTTATTTTCTTGATCTTGTCTAGTGTTTTCTAGATATAGTGAAAGTGGTGATCCCACCTTGCGCATTTTGTATTTAAATGCAAATTCTCTATAATGCACTACTCTCGGGGGAGCTATCCTATTTTCTATAAAACACTCATCTTGTGATCCTTATCAAGTGCTTGTTGGTGGAAGGCAATCCGTTTCTTTTTGGTACTTTGTGCCATCATGAAACTTTGTATAGAGTTTGGTTTGTTTGGAACCATCTTCTCTTTTGAGAGTTTGACATCTTTTTTTGCGTGTATAATGGATATTCCTTGATGTATCTTTTAGTGGTATCTTCCAAGTGATGATTTCTCCATTTGGTATCCTATTTTCACTTGGTATTTCTTTTTAATTTGGTATCGGTCCTTGAAAGTATTTAGCATGCATATTTACTTCATGTATTTTCTTTGGCATGCTTTCTTTCTTTAACCCAATATATATGGGAAACTCCACCAAGTCTCAAATTGGATGAGATGCATGAAATTTATTTTTCATATCTATGTGCACATATTTATGTGGATTTTTTCCTATGTATTGGTGTTTCTAAATCCTTGGTCCCAATTTGTTTGGGCACCATTTTGTTTGTGATGTTGTTATAGGAACAACTGGAGATGCATTGGATGCTCGGCTCACTAACCAGGAAGGTGTTGTCACCATGTGCTTATTGGAGTCAAGGTAGGATGATCAATGAACCTATATCTATTACATTCAATTGGTATCTACTGCATCATTCAAATGCTATCTCGGTAACAAGTACCATCATCTAAGTCATGCATACATTTCTTGCATCAACCTTGTGTAGGTTGTATCATGGCATGGAATTCATTCTTTCTTGTGATACTTGTTGCCTTTCTCAAAGCATTCCAAGAATGATCCCTTGTTGATAGTTGCGATGTCTTTGATGTTCGTGTGGTTGGACATCATTTATATACAATAAGACCATATCTAGCCATGGTCTATGCTTACCAGCAAATATCTTATTGGTATATTTATGACTTCCTTATGGATATCTGGTTCTTTCCTTTTTGTAACTATTTTGTGCGTACATCATTCTTTGTGAATTCATATCATCATGATCTTCATCTACCTAGAATCTTATACACTTGAGAGAAGACTAAAAACATCACATTTGAACTCATCAACTCCCCTAAGCTTAAGTCTTGCTTGTCCCAGAGCAAGCACCGCAACTGGTAAAAATAAGTTTATCGCGGTTTTATGAGATGTGGAGACATATAGAGGAATGAGTCCATCACAAGATATCAAAAAGGAAAGAGATAAAAGATTGCAACAATCAGTAGCACATTTCCACTATTCAGATGATCACCAAGGCTTGCACACCTTATTACGCAATTCATTAATGAACATGGCACAACTTTATGTATTAGGACATCCTTTATTTCAACTGGGAAAATAGCGGGGAATCCTCCTCTTATTGAAAATATTATTCTTCACTTTCTTTTTCCAACACTTGAAACATATTTATTTTCCCACCTCACAATTTGTTTTCATGTGATACGAAAGTTAAATATCTTTGTTTAAGAGAGATAATTTTTTTATTAATTTTGTAGATCTTTACGCTTTAGCTATTTGATCTATTTGTTTATTTCATTGGACATAAGACTCAATCTTCTATGCTCAAAGTTTTAGTAGTTTAAAACGTGTGTTCCAGCACTTATATCTATTCTCCTTCTGTAGTCATTCAACAACGTGTGGAAGACTTATGATCATCTCATTTAGTGCACATGCCCTACCAATTGAAGAAAACTAAAATCTCATAGGTTTCCCAAACAAGGTAAAAATGTTCATAGATCTAAATATCCATGACTCAATGAAGGAGATTCTTCCCACTACAAAAGAACAACTCGTTGATGATACACGTTTGTCATAGTAGGTCACGTTTTCTGTCACACATGTACATCCGCGAAGATTTTATAACAGAATCAAGATAGTCATACTTGTGCTATCATGGAAGTGTTCCATCACAATACTCAATTTATCATCATGGAAGTATCCACTTCCATGATGATAGATGGCGTGTCATGGATGTGTTTTCGTCAAGGGTAACCGACATGTGGCAGCCATCATAACGGGTCACCGCTAAGCTATGGAGTGCAGGTTTTGGATTCGATACCAGTTAACTACCCCGACCAATGACGGTTTTCACATGTCAAATTCTCATTCCCCAATGGAACCACACTCCAGCGCTGCATTGTGACAGTTGTCACCCATCCAATGGACGAGATGTGCCTATGAAACGACGACACATGGAATGGCCCAACAGTGGTCCATTTAAGATAAAAGGCTCGATTGGTCTAGAGCTTGCTTAAGGCCCACTTGACTTGGTCAAAATTTAGTGGGCCAGCCCATTGAAAGCGTGTTGACAGCCTCTTTGCATATAGCCCATTTATGGCTCAGGTATGCACGACCTGTTATGGCTTGTCTTAATTTAGCCTATTAGATTCATGTGAGCCATCCAATATGGTTCCATCCCATTGATACTGTCAGCCCATGTGTGGCCCGTCACATAACAATGCGTGTGACACCAGGGCAGGAGACCGCCTCTTTTACTTGGTTAGGAGGTGGCGCGACAAACACAGATTCTACCTGGGCGTGGTTGATCTAGGACATGATGATTTACCTAAGTTCGGACCGCATTGTGCTTAACACACTCCTCCTCCTTTTTTAGTGGATTCTTTGGTGGATTATGTTTTACAAAGAGTGGAGTGGTGTTGCTTGTTCCCTAGAAAGGAAGAAGTGATCCCTATCTTAGTGTTTCTAGCAATCCAAAGACCCCCCTTATAGTGTAAGGTATCACCACAATAGCTATAGATGGCAAGTGTGTACATTGTGTAGCGTCTACCATATAACTACCGCGTTAAATGTGGGTGCATGTGTCCTCATCTCCTGGCTCCGTGAACAGACGCCTATCATATCACCACCGCTTAGGGTGACTACCTTTTATCACTGCCACACGTAGCAAAATAGGTGTCGAGCACAGTGAAAATGGGGCCACCTGTGTGGCACGTCACAACCACTTAAGAGTGAGGCGGCTTCCAACGAGCCATGCGACACCAAAGGTTTGCGACTTGCGGTGCCACCGAGACGGGCCGCTGCAGTACTTGTGGGTTGTCCCCCCACCGAGTCGGGCTACATGGTTGGTCGGACGCTCGTTCCCGGGGAACGACCCGTTCGCGGGAGCCCTCACCTCAGGCGTTCCCGAGAGAGGTGCGGGCATCTTGATACCTTCTCATTGATGTGGTAGTGTACATGAGGATAATATCCTTTCATATATAGTTGTGAGGCTCTAGAACCTTTCCTTGCTTGAATCCCTAGAATGAAGTCTTGGCAGAGCTTGGGGCAACATAGTTCTCTTGGCGTTTTCCCGGCAACAAGCCGGTACGGCCCACACACAGGATAGTCAGCGGGTACCCCTTACTTGCGACACTGACAGACGTATTTTGGCCCATATGAGCCATTTGTATCTGGTGGTACTTTAATGGCCCGTGGTGATTGTGGCCCCGTCAAGAATAGTAAATGACTTTGAACCCATTAATTGCCCATGCTCTGGTTGGGCCATTTCCAGCTGCTCCTCCTTGATGCGGCTTGAAACTACGTCGGTATTTCCCCAAGAGGATGGGATGATGAAATATAGCTATAGTGGGTATTGAGGGAGTCCTTGATTAGGGGGTCCTCGGGTGTCCGGGCTATTTGATATGGGCCGGAGTGATGGGCCGTGAAGATACAAGCATAAGACTTTCCCTCCGTGTCCGGGTAGGACTCCCATATGCGTTGATGGCAAGATTGGTGTCCGGATATGATATTTCCTTCTCCACAAACTAACTCTGTACAAACCTAGATCCCTCTGATGTGTATATAAGCCGGAGGGTATGGTCTGTATATGCTATCAGAATTCTCATAGGCTAGACAGCTAAGGGTTTAGCCATTACGATATCGAGGTAGATCAACTCTTGTAACCCCTATACTCATCAAATACAACAAAGCAGGACATAGGGTCTTACCTCCATTAAGAGGGCCTAAACCTGGGTAAACATTGTGTCCTGATTGTCCCTTGTTACCATCAATCCTCAGACGCACAATTCGGGTCCCCCTACCAAAGATCTACCGGTTTTGACACCGACATTGGTGCTTTTATTGAGAGTTCCACTGTGTCGTCAATAGAAGGATCGATGGCTCAACTTGTCATCGACACTGATGTTGTTTCTGAGGAGACTTTTCTCCCTGGACAACTCTTTGTGTTTGGTGGCTTCACTCTGCATTCCAATGCAACTGGTCACCTCAAGCAGATCGACAACTACTCCCTTGGTCACCAAATCAGGTTTGGAAGCTTGAATTATGTTGCTGATACCCGAGGAGACTTGATCTTTGAATGCTTCACAGCCTCGACTGCCGCTCCTCATCTACATGATGGAAGCCCGTCGGATCCACCATCAGACTCTGCTCAAGGATCAAGTCTCGTGTCTGCCCTAGCCTTAGATCTAGAGGAAACCACTCTGTCCAAAGACGGGAGGATAAACCCCACTGGACTCTCTCCCATTATGGAACTTTCGGCCAGAGACCCAGAGGCGACCATGCCGTCGGCGGGCCCGGTGTGAAACATGACTCTTCCTATCATCGGGAAGCTGGACTCGTCTCTGGATGTCAACTCCGAACTCCCGAGGTCTGTGTCCCCCGAGCTCGGTCAAGTAATGATTACTGCACCCGGCTCTGCAGGTCCTCAGGCAACGGTCCAGCCTTCGCTCCTTAATGAGGCACTAGACTTAATGCGATCTCTCGCCATCACGGAAGTGTGACTTCTGAACTACACCGAGCCTAAACTGGGGGCTGAGAGCGGGGAATTTTACGCCCCACCCACCACCCACTGAATAGCCACTGTCGAGGACCTAACTGACATGCTAGACTACGCCTCCGAAGACATCGATGGTATGGACGACGATGCCGGAGCCGAATTAGGCCAAAACCCGCTTATCACAGGGCGTTGGACGACCACTTCTACTTACGATATGTACCTGGTGGATACGCCCGATAAGAAGGACGATGGTGGCACACAAGACCCAATTGAAGACAAACCCGTCGAGGCACCACCAAAGCACCGACTTCAGCAGCGCCGCTCACGATCGCGTCGGTAAAAGGAAAGCAATACCGGCACCAGAGATAATGACACTCTGGACAATGCCAAAGACCTCGACCACTCCATTTAACCCAAGTTTGAGAAGGAGGAGAGGGAAGACGGTCAATCCAACCCTGAACACGCCAATCACGAGGATTCAGAGGACAACAATTATTTACCTGTCTCTGAAGAAGATGTTAGCATCGGCAATGAAGATTTCATCATGCCAGAGGAAACCCTCAAACAAGAATGCTTCAAGCGTCAGCTCATCGCCACTGCGAGGAGCCTGGAAAAGAAACAACAACAACTTCAAGCCAAACATGCCACGCACAACGACAGATGGACTAAGGTCCTGACAGCCGAAGAATATGGCCTCGTGCGCCCGACAAAGAGCTACCCAAAGCGCAGGCTGTTACCACAATTTGATGACGAGGCCCTGGAGACAATACCATCGAAATACAATCATGTTGATCAACCGGACCGACCACCATGTGGATGGGACAAAGCGGCTACTTATGCCGAACACCAGCCCGCGCCACCAGTCTGGGCTACACCTACGACTTACGTCAGGACCTGGACAATAGAGCCGGCTAGAACAGATGAATCTACAGATCAAGGGGACATGCTCCAACATGAGACGACGACCATTAAGCCTGGCATGAAAAGCATAACCAAGTTCGGGCTGAGAACCAAACACGGATGTCATCCGAACTCCATCGTGATGTTGCCCGATATAGAGGCGCCGCACACCCCATGTGCTTTACTGATGAGGTAATGCAGCACCAGTTTCTGAAAGGGTTTAAACTCATAAACATCGAGGCATACGATGGAACAACAGATCCCACTGTATGGATTGAATATTTTCTTCTCCACATTCACATGGCTCGCAACGATGACATCCACGCCATCAAATACCTCCCCCTAAAGTTAAAAGGAACAGCACGACACTGGTTGAATAGCCTCCCAGAGAACTCCATTGGTAGTTGGGAGGACTTGGAGGATGCTTTTCGAGACAACTTCCAACGCACTTATGTCCAGCCACCGGACGCCGATGACCTTAGTCACATAGTCCAGCAACCCAGAGAGTCAGCCCACAAACTCTGGACCTAGTAACTAATAAAAAAGAACCAAATAGTCAATTTCCCGGACGCCGAAGACTTAGAAACCTTTAAGGACAACGTCCAATATGAATGGCTCGCCCGACATCTCTGTCAGGAAAAGCCGAAGACTATGGCAGCTCTTACTGCACTTATGTTCCGCTTCTATGCAGGCGAAGATAGCTGGCTGGCTCATAGAAGCAATAGTACCAGCAACTCTGGCACCTATGAAGCCAGGTGTGGCAATGGAAAGCCATGACACAACAAAAACAAGCATTGGAACAACAACGAAGAAACCTAGGATATGGCGGTAAATGCCGCATTCAGCGGCTCCAAATCCGGCCAACGGAAGAAGCTATTCAAAGGAAATAGAGATGGTCCATCCAATTTGGACAAAATACTAGATAGGCATTTCCAGATTCATGGCACCCCTGACAAGCCTGCCAACCACACTAATAGAAACTGCTGGGTTTTCAAGCAAGCTGGTAAATTAAATACCGAACACAAGTGGAAAGGACCTCCAAGCAAGGACGATGACGAACCCCTCCCTCCGAACACCGGGGGACAAAAGAAGTTTCCCCCCGAGGTGAAGACAGTAAACATGATATATGTCACGCACATCCCCAAGAGGGAACACAAGCGCGCACTTAGGGACGTCTATGCTGTAGAGCCTGTCGCCCCAAAATTCATCCCCTGGTTGGCTTGTCCGATCACCTTCGATCGCAGGGACCACCCAACTAGTATCCATTATGGAGGTTCGGCGGCCCTGGTACTTGATCCCATCATCGATGGATACCATCTCACTAGAGTCCTTATGGACGGCGGCCGTAGTCTGAACCTGATCTACCAAGACACTGTCCGTAAGATGGTTATTGTCCCGTCAAGAATCAAGCCTAGCAATACCACCTTTAAAGGAGTAATACCCTATGTAGAGGCCCACTGTACGGGCTCCCTAACATTGGAGGTAGTCTTCGGTTCTCCGGACAAGTTTCGAAGTGAAGACTTGATCTTCGATATCGTCCCTTTCTGCAGTGGTTATCACACGCTTCTTGACCGCGCGGCGTTATCACAGTCAATGGAAATATGGAACGTTCCCTCCGTACTGAGGAGCACACCACGACCCTTGCAGTCGAGATACAAAATAACCTTATAAAGCCGAATAACTCATCAGTCATTAAGACCCCGGACATAGCCAAGCGAGTCCGAGCCGCGGTACAACATAATAGCTCAGCGGATCCGGAGCTTGAATAGCAATTCAACTACCATCGATCGCCCCATAAGGTTGCGGCACACGTATCGCCGCATGCATAATTACGCACTTAAAATACCTTGGGCAGCGCCGGGGGCATACTGCGGAAAAGGTATATAGTACGGCTTGACCTTATTCGGACCTTAACCTTTTTTTGACTATATATTGCAAGGCAAAAGCCTCACAACTCTCTTTATTAAAACCAAGAAAAGAGTCATTTACAAACTAAAAACAAAGAAAAACTTACAACAAAGATACATGGAAACGATTAGACTATACAAACAACTAGGGCAGGTTAGTCAGCTAGTCCAGGTAGCTATCCTTAAATTTATATTTAATCATACGAGTTAACAGGGTCATGTCATGGATGAAGTCGTGCCTCGAATTCCTGAAAAGAGGCTTTTCATTTCTGAAAACCTTTCCATTTCTGATGATCCAGATGTTCCAAGCAGCAGTGAAAACCACCTCAGTGAAGAAAGTCACTTCTTTGAAGACTTACTTGCAAAAGTGTCATGAAGGGAAGTCCACACTCACCAATATCTTGAGTGTGCAACCCCCCCCCCCCAATTACAAAGGTGGACTTGGATTCAACTCCAATAAGAGGAAGAAGTCCAAGAGCAATAAGAAAAAGGGCCAAAAACAAGTCAAGAATTGGGCCAAGATTATTTGCTTCAAGTGCAAAATTGAAGGGCATCATGTTAGATCTTGCCCATTGCAGAAGAAGGCCATTAATGACAAGCAACAAGGGAAGAGGGCACAAGTTCATTATCATGCTCAACCTCAAGTTGAAGAAAGGCCTATTCCCAAGAAGACTCAAGCTAATGCTTCTCATGTTGAGAAGTCAAGTGAGAAGAAAGTGAAGAGGAGACGTTGCTACCTATGTCGTGAGAAAGGTCACTTCACTTCTTCATGCACGAATGGTACCTTATCCAACCTTATTCTAGTTGATGATTTCTATTCTCTTGGGAAGGATAAGGTTGGCAATGTGTTGGCCAAATTTGTTGGTATTCAAAGTGGTGTCAAGAAAAGAACCATTTGGGTTGCCAAGCCTATTGTAACTAACTTCTTAGCACGCAACTTGGTTGGGGACCAACAAGCTCAAAATTAATCAATAGGAGTTGATGGGGGGCACTGGATACTTGTCTACATAATGAAGAATTAAGGGATCTTCATCATTCATATTGTCTCAAACCAAGTCAATTGGGTTATCAAGTTTCTATCTTATATCCAATGTGCCTCCTTGCAGTAACTTGTACTTAAATTGTTTAAATTGAAAGTTACTTGCCTCCTTGCATGTTTTGGCTTTGTACCTTGTATGTGTTTGTATATGTTGTGCTTCCAATTTGCTTAACTTGAGTAATCAAGTGTGTATGTTGGTTTGCACATCATGTACGCGTGAGAGTTGTGTTGAGCCTTTTTGCTTCTTGGTTGCATCTTAGTGGCTCTTTTGAGATATTAATGGATCATCCCATTTTGGGGGAGTGATGTGCTTTGTGCACCTCACAATCCTATAAATGTGTGTACATGAGGAGTACCATCTAGTATTGACATTACATGATTATCTAGTCGCTATGTGATATGTCTTCTCATGAGAAATTCAAATTCTAAATAGTCCATTATTTATCTCTTGTTG
>NC_041387.1:47408094-47413839 GCF_002162155.2 Triticum dicoccoides
TCCTATGTATTGGTGTTTCTAAATCCTTGGTCCCAATTTGTTTGGGCACCATTTTGTTTGTGATGTTGTTATAGGAACAACTGGAGATGCATTGGATGCTCGGCTCACTAACCAGGAAGGTGTTGTCACCATGTGCTTATTGGAGTCAAGGTAGGATGATCAATGAACCTATATCTATTACATTCAATTGGTATCTACTGCATCATTCAAATGCTATCTCGGTAACAAGTACCATCATCTAAGTCATGCATACATTTCTTGCATCAACCTTGTGTAGGTTGTATCATGGCATGGAATTCATTCTTTCTTGTGATACTTGTTGCCTTTCTCAAAGCATTCCAAGAATGATCCCTTGTTGATAGTTGCGATGTCTTTGATGTTCGTGTGGTTGGACATCATTTATATACAATAAGACCATATCTAGCCATGGTCTATGCTTACCAGCAAATATCTTATTGGTATATTTATGACTTCCTTATGGATATCTGGTTCTTTCCTTTTTGTAACTATTTTGTGCGTACATCATTCTTTGTGAATTCATATCATCATGATCTTCATCTACCTAGAATCTTATACACTTGAGAGAAGACTAAAAACATCACATTTGAACTCATCAACTCCCCTAAGCTTAAGTCTTGCTTGTCCCAGAGCAAGCACCGCAACTGGTAAAAATAAGTTTATCGCGGTTTTATGAGATGTGGAGACATATAGAGGAATGAGTCCATCACAAGATATCAAAAAGGAAAGAGATAAAAGATTGCAACAATCAGTAGCACATTTCCACTATTCAGATGATCACCAAGGCTTGCACACCTTATTACGCAATTCATTAATGAACATGGCACAACTTTATGTATTAGGACATCCTTTATTTCAACTGGGAAAATAGCGGGGAATCCTCCTCTTATTGAAAATATTATTCTTCACTTTCTTTTTCCAACACTTGAAACATATTTATTTTCCCACCTCACAATTTGTTTTCATGTGATACGAAAGTTAAATATCTTTGTTTAAGAGAGATAATTTTTTTATTAATTTTGTAGATCTTTACGCTTTAGCTATTTGATCTATTTGTTTATTTCATTGGACATAAGACTCAATCTTCTATGCTCAAAGTTTTAGTAGTTTAAAACGTGTGTTCCAGCACTTATATCTATTCTCCTTCTGTAGTCATTCAACAACGTGTGGAAGACTTATGATCATCTCATTTAGTGCACATGCCCTACCAATTGAAGAAAACTAAAATCTCATATGTTTCCCAAACAAGGTAAAAATGTTCATAGATCTAAATATCCATGACTCAATGAAGGAGATTCTTCCCACTACAAAAGAACAACTCGTTGATGATACACGTTTGTCATAGTAGGTCACGTTTTCTGTCACACTTGTACATCCGCGAAGATTTTATAACAGAATCAAGATAGTCATACTTGTGCTATCATGGAAGTGTTCCATCACAATACTCAATTTATCATCATGGAAGTATCCACTTCCATGATGATAGATGGCGTGTCATGGATGTGTTTTCGTCAAGGGTAACTGACATGTGGCAGCCATCATAACGGGTCACCGCTAAGCTATGGAGTGCAGGTTTTGGATTCGATACCAGTTAACTACCCCGACCAATGACGGTTTTCACATGTCAAATTCTCATTCCCCAATGGAACCACACTCCAGCGCTGCGTTGTGACAGTTTTCACCCATCCAATGGACGAGATGTGCCTATGAAACGACGACACATGGAATGGCCCAACAGTGGTCCATTTAAGATAAAAGGCTCGATTGGTCTAGAGCTTGCTTAAGGCCCACTTGACTTGGTCAAAATTTAGTGGGCCAGCCCATTGAAAGCGTGTTGACAGCCTCTTTGCATATAGCCCATTTATGGCTCAGGTATGCACGACCTGTTATGGCTTGTCTTAATTTAGCCTATTAGATTCATGTGAGCCATCCAATATGGTTCCATCCCATTGATACTGTCAGCCCATGTGTGGCCCGTCACATAACAATGCGTGTGACACCAGGGCAGGAGACCGCCTCTTTTACTTGGTTAGGAGGTGGCGCGACAAACACAGATTCTACCTGGGCGTGGTTGATCTAGGACATGATGATTTACCTAAGTTCGGACCGCATTGTGCTTAACACACTCCTCCTCCTTTTTTAGTGGATTCTTTGGTGGATTATGTTTTACAAAGAGTGGAGTGGTGTTGCTTGTTCCCTAGAAAGGAAGAAGTGATCCCTATCTTAGTGTTTCTAGCAATCCAAAGACCCCCCTTATAGTGTAAGGTATCACCACAATAGCTATAGATGGCAAGTGTGTACATTGTGTAGCGTCTACCATATAACTACCGCGTTAAATGTGGGTGCATGTGTCCTCATCTCCTGGCTCCGTGAACAGACGCCTATCATATCACCACCGCTTAGGGTGACTACCTTTTATCACCGCCACACGTAGCAAAATAGGTGTCGAGCACAGTGAAAATGGGGCCACCTGTGTGGCACGTCACAACCACTTAAGAGTGAGGCGGCTTCCAACGAGCCATGCGACACCAAAGGTTTGCGACTTGCGGTGCCACCGAGACGGGCCGCTGCAGTACTCGTGGGTTGTCCCCCCACCGAGTCGGGCTACATGGTTGGTCGGACGCTCGTTCCCGGGGAACGACCCGTTCGCGGGAGCCCTCACCTCAGGCGTTCCCGAGAGAGGTGCGGGCATCTTGATACCTTCTCATTGATGTGGTAGTGTACATGAGGATAATATCCTTTCATATATAGTTGTGAGGCTCTAGAACCTTTCCTTGCTTGAATCCCTAGAATGAAGTCTTGGCAGAGCTTGGGGCAACATAGTTCTCTTGGCGTTTTCCCGGCAACAAGCCGGTACGGCCCACACACTGGATAGTCAGCGGGTACCCCTTACTTGCGACACTGACAGACGTATTTTGGCCCATATGAGCCATTTGTATCAGGTGGTACTTTAATGGCCCGTGGTGATTGTGGCCCCGTCAAGAATAGTAAATGACTTTGAACCCATTAATTGCCCATGCTCTGGTTGGGCCATTTCCAGCTGCTCCTCCTTGATGCGGCTTGAAACTACGTCGGTATTTCCCCAAGAGGATGGGATGATGAAATATAGCTATAGTGGGTATTGAGGGAGTCCTTGATTAGGGGGTCCTCGGGTGTCCGGGCTATTTGATATGGGCCGGAGTGATGGGCCGTGAAGATACAAGCATAAGACTTTCCCTCCGTGTCCGGGTAGGACTCCCATATGCGTTGATGGCAAGATTGGTGTCCGGATATGATATTTCCTTCTCCACAAACTAACTCTGTACAAACCTAGATCCCTCTGATGTGTATATAAGCCGGAGGGTATGGTCTGTATATGCTATCAGAATTCTCATAGGCTAGACAGCTAAGGGTTTAGCCATTACGATATCGAGGTAGATCAACTCTTGTAACCCCTATACTCATCAAATACAACAAAGCAGGACATAGGGTCTTACCTCCATTAAGAGGGCCTAAACCTGGGTAAACATTGTGTCCTGATTGTCCCTTGTTACCATCAATCCTCAGACGCACAATTCGGGTCCCCCCTACCAAAGATCTACCGGTCTTGACACCGACATTGGTGCTTTTATTGAGAGTTCCACTGTGTCGTCAATAGAAGGATCGATGGCTCAACTTGTCATCGACACTGATGTTGTTTCTGAGGAGACTTTTCTCCCTGGACAACTCTTTGTGTTTGGTGGCTTCACTCTGCATTCCAATGCAACTGGTCACCTCAAGCAGATCGACAACTACTCCCTTGGTCACCAAATCAGGTTTGGAAGCTTGAATTATGTTGCTGATACCCGAGGAGACTTGATCTTTGAATGCTTCACAGCCTCGACTGCCGCTCCTCATCTACATGATGGAAGCCCGTCGGATCCACCATCAGACTCTGCTCAAGGATCAAGTCTCGTGTCTGCCCTAGCCTTAGATCTAGAGGAAACCACTCTGTCCGAAGACGGGAGGATAAACCCCACTGGACTCTCTCCCATTATGGAACTTTCGGCCAGAGACCCAGAGGCGACCATGCCGTCGGCGGGCCCGGTGTGAAACATGACTCTTCCTATCATCGGGAAGCTGGACTCGTCTCTGGATGTCAACTCCGAACTCCCGAGGTCTGTGTCCCCCGAGCTCGGTCAAGTAATGATTACTGGACCCGGCTCTGCAGGTCCTCAGGCAACGGTCCAGACTTCGCTCCTTAATGAGGCACTAGACTTAATGCGATCTCTCGCCATCACGGAAGTGTGACTTCTGAACTACACCGAGCCTAAACTGGGGGCTGAGAGCGGGGAATTTTACGCCCCACCCACCACCCACTGAATAGCCATTGTCGAGGACCTAACTGACATGCTAGACTACGCCTCCGAAGACATCGATGGTATGGACGACGATGCCGGAGCCGAATTAGGCCAAAACCCTCTTATCACAGGGCGTTGGATGACCACTTCTACTTACGATATGTACCTGGTGGATACGCCCGATAAGAAGGACGATGGTGGCACACAAGACCCAATTGAAGACAAACCCGTCGAGGCACCACCAAAGCACCGACTTCAGCGGCGCCGCTCACGATCGCGTCGGTAAAAGGAAAGCAGTACCGGCACCAGAGATAATGACACTCTGGACAATGCCAAAGACCCCGACCACTCCATTTAACCCAAGTTTGAGAAGGAGGAGAGGGAAGACGGTCAATCCAACCCTGAACACGCCAATCACGAGGATTCAGAGGACAACAATTATTTACCTGTCTCTGAAGAAGATGTTAGCATCGGCAATGAAGATTTCATCATGCCAGAGGAAACCCTCGAACAAGAATGCTTCAAGCGTCAGCTCATCGCCACTGCGAGGAGCCTGGAAAAGAAACAACAACAACTTCAAGCCAAACATGCCACGCACAACGACAGATGGACTAAGGTCCTGACAGCCGAAGAATATGGCCTCGTGCGCCCGACAAAGAGCTACCCAAAGCGCAGGCTGTTACCACAATTTGATGACGAGGCCCTGGAGACAATACCATCGAAATACAATCATGTTGATCAACCGGACCGACCACCATGTGGATGGGACAAAGCGGCTACTTATGCCGAACACCAGCCCGCGCCACCAGTCTGGGCTACACCTACGACTTACGTCAGGACCTGGACAATAGAGCCGGCTAGAACAGATGAATCTACAGATCAAGGGGACATGCTCCAACATGAGACGACGACCATTAAGCCTGGCATGAAAAGCATAACCAAGTTCGGGCTGAGAACCAAACACGGATGTCATCCGAACTCCATCGTGATGTTGCCCGATATAGAGGCGCCGCACACCCCATGTGCTTTACTGATGAGGTAATGCAGCACCAGTTTCTGAAAGGGTTTAAACTCATAAACATCGAGGCATACGATGGAACAACAGATCCCACTGTATGGATTGAATATTTTCTTCTCCACATTCACATGGCTCGCAACGATGACATCCACGCCATCAAATACCTCCCCCTAAAGTTAAAAGGAACAGCACGACACTGGTTGAATAGCCTCCCAGAGAACTCCATTGGTAGTTGGGAGGACTTGGAGGATGCTTTTCGAGACAACTTCCAACGCACTTATGTCCAGCCACCGGACGCCGATGACCTTAGTCACATAGTCCAGCAACCCAGAGAGTCAGCCCACAAACTCTGGACCTAGTAACTAATAAAAAAGAACCAAATAGTCAATT
>NC_041387.1:47418205-47501096 GCF_002162155.2 Triticum dicoccoides
TCCTATGTATTGGTGTTTCTAAATCCTTGGTCCCAATTTGTTTGGGCACCATTTTGTTTGTGATGTTGTTATAGGAACAACTGGAGATGCATTGGATGCTCGGCTCACTAACCAGGAAGGTGTTGTCACCATGTGCTTATTGGAGTCAAGGTAGGATGATCAATGAACCTATATCTATTACATTCAATTGGTATCTACTGCATCATTCAAATGCTATCTCGGTAACAAGTACCATCATCTAAGTCATGCATACATTTCTTGCATCAACCTTGTGTAGGTTGTATCATGGCATGGAATTCATTCTTTCTTGTGATACTTGTTGCCTTTCTCAAAGCATTCCAAGAATGATCCCTTGTTGATAGTTGCGATGTCTTTGATGTTCGTGTGGTTGGACATCATTTATATACAATAAGACCATATCTAGCCATGGTCTATGCTTACCAGCAAATATCTTATTGGTATATTTATGACTTCCTTATGGATATCTGGTTCTTTCCTTTTTGTAACTATTTTGTGCGTACATCATTCTTTGTGAATTCATATCATCATGATCTTCATCTACCTAGAATCTTATACACTTGAGAGAAGACTAAAAACATCACATTTGAACTCATCAACTCCCCTAAGCTTAAGTCTTGCTTGTCCCAGAGCAAGCACCGCAACTGGTAAAAATAAGTTTATCGCGGTTTTATGAGATGTGGAGACATATAGAGGAATGAGTCCATCACAAGATATCAAAAAGGAAAGAGATAAAAGATTGCAACAATCAGTAGCACATTTCCACTATTCAGATGATCACCAAGGCTTGCACACCTTATTACGCAATTCATTAATGAACATGGCACAACTTTATGTATTAGGACATCCTTTATTTCAACTGGGAAAATAGCGGGGAATCCTCCTCTTATTGAAAATATTATTCTTCACTTTCTTTTTCCAACACTTGAAACATATTTATTTTCCCACCTCACAATTTGTTTTCATGTGATACGAAAGTTAAATATCTTTGTTTAAGAGAGATAATTTTTTTATTAATTTTGTAGATCTTTACGCTTTAGCTATTTGATCTATTTGTTTATTTCATTGGACATAAGACTCAATCTTCTATGCTCAAAGTTTTAGTAGTTTAAAACGTGTGTTCCAGCACTTATATCTATTCTCCTTCTGTAGTCATTCAAAAACGTGTGGAAGACTTATGATCATCTCATTTAGTGCACATGCCCTACGAATTGAAGAAAACTAAAATCTCATATGTTTCCCAAACAAGGTAAAAATGTTCATAGATCTAAATATCCATGACTCAATGAAGGAGATTCTTCCCACTACAAAAGAACAACTCGTTGATGATACACGTTTGTCATAGTAGGTCACGTTTTCTGTCACACATGTACATCCGCGAAGATTTTATAACAGAATCAAGATAGTCATACTTGTGCTATCATGGAAGTGTTCCATCACAATACTCAATTTATCATCATGGAAGTATCCACTTCCATGATGATAGATGGCGTGTCATGGATGTGTTTTCGTCAAGGGTAACCGACATGTGGCAGCCATCATAACGGGTCACCGCTAAGCTATGGAGTGCGGGTTTTGGATTCGATACCAGTTAACTACCCCGACCAATGACGGTTTTCACATGTCAAATTCTCATTCCCCAATGGAACCACACTCCAGCGCTGCGTTGTGACAGTTGTCACCCATCCAATGGACGAGATGTGCCTATGAAACGACGACACATGGAATGGCACAACAGTGGTCCATTTAAGATAAAAGGCTCGATTGGTCTAGAGCTTGCTTAAGGCCCACTTGACTTGGTCAAAATTTAGTGGGCCAGCCCATTGAAAGCGTGTTGACAGCCTCTTTGCATATAGCCCATTTATGGCTCAGGTATGCATGACCTGTTATGGCTTGTCTTAATTTAGCCTATTAGATTCATGTGAGCCATCCAATATGGTTCCATCCCATTGATACTGTCAGCCCATGTGTGGCCCGTCACATAACAATGCGTGTGACACCAGGGCAGGAGACCGCCTCTTTTACTTGGTTAGGAGGTGGCGCGACAAACACAGATTCTACCTGGGCGTGGTTGATCTAGGACATGATGATTTACCTAAGTTCGGACCGCATTGTGCTTAACACACTCCTCCTCCTTTTTTAGTGGATTCTTTGGTGGATTATGTTTTACAAAGAGTGGAGTGGTGTTTCTTGTTCCCTAGAAAGGAAGAAGTGATCCCTATCTTAGTGTTTCTAGCAATCCAAAGACCCCCCTTATAGTGTAAGGTATCACCACAATAGCTATAGATGGCAAGTGTGTACATTGTGTACCGTCTACCATATAACTACAGCGTTAAATGTGGGTGCATGTGTCCTCATCTCCTGGCTCCGTGAACAGACGCCTATCATATCACCACCGCTTAGGGTGACTACCTTTTATCACCGCCACACGTAGCAAAATAGGTGTCGAGCACAGTGAAAATGGGGCCACCTGTGTGGCACGTCACAACCACTTAAGAGTGAGGCGGCTTCCAACGAGCCATGCGACACCAAAGGTTTGCGACTTGCGGTGCCACCGAGACGGGCCGCTGCAGTACTCGTGGGTTGTCCCCCCATCGAGTCGGGCTACATGGTTGGTCGGACGCTCGTTCCCGGGGAACGACCCGTTCGCGGGAGCCCTCACCTCAGGCGTTCCCGAGAGAGGTGCGGGCATCTTGATACCTTCTCATTGATGTGGTAGTGTACATGAGGATAATATCCTTTCATATATAGTTGTGAGGCTCTAGAACCTTTCCTTGCTTGAATCCCTAGAATGAAGTCTTGGCAGAGCTTGGGGCAACATAGTTCTCTTGGCGTTTTCCCGGCAACAAGCCGGTACGGCCCACACACAGGATAGTCAGCGGGTACCCCTTACTTGCGACACTGACAGACGTATTTTGGCCCATATGAGCCATTTGTATCTGGTGGTACTTTAATGGCCCGTGGTGATTGTGGCCCCGTCAAGAATAGTAAATGACTTTGAACCCATTAATTGCCCATGCTCTGGTTGGGCCATTTCCAGCTGCTCCTCCTTGATGCGGCTTGAAACTACGTCGGTATTTCCCCAAGAGGATGGGATGATGAAATATAGCTATAGTGGGTATTGAGGGAGTCCTTGATTAGGGGGTCCTCGGGTGTCCGGGCTATTTGATATGGGCCGGAGTGATGGGCCGTGAAGATACAAGCATAAGACTTTCCCTCCGTGTCCGGGTAGGACTCCCATATGCGTTGATGGCAAGATTGGTGTCCGGATATGATATTTCCTTCTCCACAAACTAACTCTGTACAAACCTAGATCCCTCTGATGTGTATATAAGCCGGAGGGTATGGTCTGTATATGCTATCAGAATTCTCATAGGCTAGACAGCTAAGGGTTTAGCCATTACGATATCGAGGTAGATCAACTCTTGTAACCCCTATACTCATCAAATACAACAAAGCAGGACATAGGGTCTTACCTCCATTAAGAGGGCCTAAACCTGGGTAAACATTGTGTCCTGATTGTCCCTTGTTACCATCAATCCTCAGACGCACAATTCGGGTCCCCCTACCAAAGATCTACCGGTTTTGACACCGACATTGGTGCTTTTATTGAGAGTTCCACTGTGTCGTCAATAGAAGGATCGATGGCTCAACTTGTCATCGACACTGATGTTGTTTCTGAGGAGACTTTTCTCCCTGGACAACTCTTTGTGTTTGGTGGCTTCACTCTGCATTCCAATGCAACTGGTCACCTCAAGCAGATCGACAACTACTCCCTTGGTCACCAAATCAGGTTTGGAAGCTTGAATTATGTTGCTGATACCCGAGGAGACTTGATCTTTGAATGCTTCACAGCCTCGACTGCCGCTCCTCATCTACATGATGGAAGCCCGTCGGATCCACCATCAGACTCTGCTCAAGGATCAAGTCTCGTGTCTGCCCTAGCCTTAGATCTAGAGGAAACCACTCTGTCCGAAGACGGGAGGATAAACCCCACTGGACTCTCTCCCATTATGGAACTTTCGGCCAGAGACCCAGAGGCGACCATGCCGTCGGCGGGCCCGGTGTGAAACATGACTCTTCCTATCATCGGGAAGCTGGACTCGTCTCTGGATGTCAACTCCGAACTCCCGAGGTCTGTGTCCCCCGAGCTCGGTCAAGTAATGATTACTGGACCCGGCTCTGCAGGTCCTCAGGCAACGGTCCAGACTTCGCTCCTTAATGAGGCACTAGACTTAATGCGATCTCTCGCCATCACGGAAGTGTGACTTCTGAACTACACCGAGCCTAAACTGGGGGCTGAGAGCGGGGAATTTTACGCCCCACCCACCACCCACTGAATAGCCATTGTCGAGGACCTAACTGACATGCTAGACTACGCCTCCGAAGACATCGATGGTATGGACGACGATGCCGGAGCCGAATTAGGCCAAAACCCTCTTATCACAGGGCGTTGGATGACCACTTCTACTTACGATATGTACCTGGTGGATACGCCCGATAAGAAGGACGATGGTGGCACACAAGACCCAATTGAAGACAAACCCGTCGAGGCACCACCAAAGCACCGACTTCAGCGGCGCCGCTCACGATCGCGTCGGTAAAAGGAAAGCAGTACCGGCACCAGAGATAATGACACTCTGGACAATGCCAAAGACCCCGACCACTCCATTTAACCCAAGTTTGAGAAGGAGGAGAGGGAAGACGGTCAATCCAACCCTGAACACGCCAATCACGAGGATTCAGAGGACAACAATTATTTACCTGTCTCTGAAGAAGATGTTAGCATCGGCAATGAAGATTTCATCATGCCAGAGGAAACCCTCGAACAAGAATGCTTCAAGCGTCAGCTCATCGCCACTGCGAGGAGCCTGGAAAAGAAACAACAACAACTTCAAGCCAAACATGCCACGCACAACGACAGATGGACTAAGGTCCTGACAGCCGAAGAATATGGCCTCGTGCGCCCGACAAAGAGCTACCCAAAGCGCAGGCTGTTACCACAATTTGATGACGAGGCCCTGGAGACAATACCATCGAAATACAATCATGTTGATCAACCGGACCGACCACCATGTGGATGGGACAAAGCGGCTACTTATGCCGAACACCAGCCCGCGCCACCAGTCTGGGCTACACCTACGACTTACGTCAGGACCTGGACAATAGAGCCGGCTAGAACAGATGAATCTACAGATCAAGGGGACATGCTCCAACATGAGACGACGACCATTAAGCCTGGCATGAAAAGCATAACCAAGTTCGGGCTGAGAACCAAACACGGATGTCATCCGAACTCCATCGTGATGTTGCCCGATATAGAGGCGCCGCACACCCCATGTGCTTTACTGATGAGGTAATGCAGCACCAGTTTCTGAAAGGGTTTAAACTCATAAACATCGAGGCATACGATGGAACAACAGATCCCACTGTATGGATTGAATATTTTCTTCTCCACATTCACATGGCTCGCAACGATGACATCCACGCCATCAAATACCTCCCCCTAAAGTTAAAAGGAACAGCACGACACTGGTTGAATAGCCTCCCAGAGAACTCCATTGGTAGTTGGGAGGACTTGGAGGATGCTTTTCGAGACAACTTCCAACGCACTTATGTCCAGCCACCGGACGCCGATGACCTTAGTCACATAGTCCAGCAACCCAGAGAGTCAGCCCACAAACTCTGGACCTAGTAACTAATAAAAAAGAACCAAATAGTCAATTGCCCGGACGCCGAAGACTTAGCAACCTTTAAGGACAACGTCCAATATGAATGGCTCGCCCGACATCTCTGTCAGGAAAAGCCGAAGACTATGGCAGCTCTTACTGCACTTATGTTCCGCTTCTATGCAGGCGAAGATAGCTGGCTGGCTCATAGAAGCAATAGTACCAGCAACTCTGGCACCTATGAAGCCAGGTGTGGCAATGGAAAGCCATGACACAACAAAAACAAGCATTGGAACAACAACGAAGAAACCGAGGATATGGCGGTAAATGCCGCATTCAGCGGCTCCAAATCCGGCCAACGGAAGAAGCTATTCAAAGGAAATAGAGACGGTCCATCCAATTTGGACAAAATACTAGATAGGCATTTCCAGATTCATGGCACCCCTGACAAGCCTACCAACCACACTAATAGAAACTGCTGGGTTTTCAAGCAAGCTGGTAAATTAAATACCGAACACAAGTGGAAAGGACCTCCAAGCAAGGACGATGACGAACCCCTCCCTCCGAACACCGGGGGACAAAAGAAGTTTCCCCCCGAGGTGAAGACAGTAAACATGATATATGTCACGCACATCCCCAAGAGGGAACACAAGCGCGCACTTAGGGACGTCTATGCTGTAGAGCCTGTCGCCCCAAAATTCATCCCCTGGTTGGCTTGTCCGATCACCTTCGATCGCAGGGACCACCCAACTAGTATCCATTATGGAGGTTCGGCGGCCCTGGTACTTGATCCCATCATCGATGGATACCATCTCACTAGAGTCCTTATGGACGACGGCCGTAGTCTGAACCTGATCTACCAAGACACTGTCCGTAAGATGGTTATTGTCCCATCAAGAATCAAGCCTAGCAATACTACCTTTAAAGGAGTAATACCCTACGTAGAGGCCCACTGTACGGGCTCCCTAACATTGGAGGTAGTCTTCGGTTCTCCGGACAAGTTTCGAAGTGAAGACTTGATCTTCAATATCGTCCCTTTCTGCAGTGGTTATCACACGCTTCTTGACCGCGCGGCGTTATCACAGTCAATGGAAATATGGAACGTTCCCTCCGTACTGAGGAGCACACCACGACCCTTGCAGTCGAGATACAAAATAACCTTATAAAGCCGAATAACTCATCAGTCATTAAGACCCCTGACATAGCCAAGCGAGTCCGAGCCGCGGTACAACATAATAGCTCAGCGGATCCGGAGCTTGAATAGCAATTCAACTACCATCGATCGCCCCATAAGGTTGCGGCACACGTATCGCCGCATGCATAATTACGCACTTAAAATACCTTGGGCAGCGCCGGGGGCATACTGCGGAAAAGGTATATAGTACGGCTTGACCTTATTCGGACCTTAACCTTTTTTTGACTATATATTGCAAGGCAAAAGCCTCACAACTCTCTTTATTAAAACCAAGAAAAGAGTCATTTACAAACTAAAAACAAAGAAAAACTTACAACAAAGATACATGGAAACGATTAGACTATACAAACAACTAGGGCAGGTTAGTCAGCTAGTCCAGGTAGCTATCCTTAAATTTATATTTAATCATACGAGTTAACAGGGTCATGTCATGGATGAAGTCGTGCCTCGAATTCCTGAAAAGAGGCTTTTCATTTCTGAAAACCTTTCCATTTCTGATGATCCAGATGTTCCAAGCAGCAGTGAAAACCACCTCAGTGAAGAAAGGCTTGCCAAAATCATTCCTGGCCTGCAAAGCCATCTGATATGTTGTCATGTCAGGCATAGGGTCCCATGTAATTTGCAAATAATTCCATACCCTTTGACTGAAATTATAGGAGAAAAAAGGTGTCCAACATCTTCATGGATTAAATGGGAACAAAGAACACAAGTATGATCATCCACATGCCAGTGCCTACGCTGAAGCATATCCTTGGTGTTTAACCTATCTCTCAATAAAAGCCACCCAAACATCTTGATCTTCAAGGTACATGAACTTTTCCATATCCATGGAAATATAGGATCAACCACAACACTGCCATGCACTTGAATATAGTATGATTTGGGTCTAAAGCACCCCTTATTGAAAGGCCAAATCCATTGATCATTCATTACAGAGATCTGATAGTTAGCCAAAATTTGCTACACAGATTGCAGGTCCTGAAAAGCTTGTGTGGACAGAGGTAACTGGAAATTTTCTAGCAAATCATGCTCCAAAACTTGTGCCATAGAGAGCTGCCCATCAAGAACATATGAAAATAGACGTGGGAAGCTTTGACTAATGGGTGAGCCATTCAGCTCCAATATCCAAGTATCATTCCAGAACATTATGGATCTCCCATTGCCAAGAGATGGCTTAGCAATCTAGCAATATTTTGAAAATAGCTTGAACACATCCCTCCACAAGAATGAACCACAAAGAGTAGTTGCATGAGGCATAGATTCATGGTAATACGAGTCCCATATCAGACCAACCCAAGGAATATCATGATGGTTATAAAACTTATGAAGGAATTTCATGAGAAGGGCCCCATTCTGCACTCTCAAATTCAGAACTCCTAACCCACCTTTGCTTTTTGGAAGGCAAACCAAGCTCCAAGAAGCAAGAGATTGTCTGGGTGTGTCCGTGTTGCCTCTCCAAAGACACTGCCTCTGTATATGCTCAATTTGGTTCAAAATGCCAGGTGGAATGTCCAGAGTGCAGAGAAAGTATATTGCAATAGAAGTAAGGACAGTCTATGACAACTGCAACCTGCTGCCTTGATTGAGGAAGCATGAAGTAGCAGAAAGTCTCCTCTCAATTCTATGTACAAAGGGCATGAGATCTTGAAAAGAAGGCCTAGTGGTGCCCATAGGCAAACCAAGATAAGTAAAAGGCATTGTTCCCAGCTTACAGCCCAGGAAAATTGATACTCTGTTAGCTTCCTCCTGAGAAACTTTAAAAGGTATCATCATGGACTTGGAGAAATTAACAGACAATCCAGTAGATGCAGCATAAACCTCCAACATGCCCTTCAAAGCAAGAAGTTGTTGATCCTCAGCAGGAAGAACAATCAAAATGTCATCAGCATACTGTACTATAGGATAATCCTGACTGTTTGTAAGAATTGGCAAAGATAAGATGCCTTTTGCAACATGTCATTGACCACAGATTGAAGCATGTCAGCAGCTAACATAAAAAGAAGGGGAGACATTGGGTCCCCCTGTTTGACACCTCTCTTACACTTGAAATGATGGTCAGGCACACCATTCAGTAAAATAGAGGATGAACCATAGGATAAAATTCTCCTGATCCAAGAAATCCACTTTTCAACCTTTGTACCTCAAGATTCTGATAATTGCCTCATGTTCAATGGTGTCAAATGCCTTTGTGAAATCCAACTTGAGAAACACAATAGGTCTCTTAGAAGCTTGACATTGATGAATATATTCAAAGCACAATCCCAAACAGTCATGTATAGATCAAGACTTCAAAAAACCATACTGGTTTTTATGAATGCATGACAAAATCAATTTTTGCAACATGTTAGCCAAAAGCTTAGTTAAGAACTTCAGACATGTGTTAGTGAGCCATATTGTTCTATAGTCACTTAAAGTCTCAAGACTTAATTTCTTGGGGATCAAGGTTATCAGAGAGCTATTAATGCATTCAAGATCCAATTTCCCTTCTGAAAAATCTTGCACAAGTAGCATAAAGTCATCCTTGATAATCTCCCAACATCTTTTTAAAAACAAGCCAGTAAAACCATCAGGTCCAGGGGCTCTATCTGGAGGCATCTGCTTAATTACCAGATTAACCTCCTCATCAGAAAAAGGCTTAGTAAAATCATCCAACCCATCAACCTTTTTGATTATGGTTCCTAGATCAAAGCCCATCTGGATCTCATTAGAGCAGCCCATTCTTTGCATGAAATCCTTCAAAAACATAGCTGCCATAGCAGAAGGGTCAGAGACCATAGTGTCATCCACAGTTATGCTAGATATGGTGTTGGACCTAAAATGTTCAGTTGCCATTGCATGAAAAAAAATTAGTGTTCTCTTCCCCAACCTTAATTAACCTAATAGTGCATATTTGCTTCCAATATATGAACTGAAGTCTAAGAACTTCTTCCAAATGAACCTTCACAATTCTTCTAAAGTAGGATTAGGGCAAAGAAAGAGGCCTCTGTTCCTCAAGAGAATCAAGGCATAAAATAACCTTATTACAATCACAAGTTAAGGACTTAACCTTTGAAAGATTAGTATGCCATATCTTGAGTGTGTGTCTTAGGTTTTTGAATTTAGCTGTGATGACAGCAGCAGAGGACTTTTTGTGCACTGGCTGGGAACAAGAATCTTTAACACAATGAAGTTAGCCAGGCAGGTTGACCCAATAATTTTCAAAATGAAAAATCTTTGCCTTTGGGACCATTGTTCTGATAGAAACCACACAGGGTGTATGATCAGAAGCAGTCCTAGCAAGGGGAAGCACCATAGTGTTTGGGTAACTGCAAGTCCAACTCACACCTTGTGAAAAACCAGTGAATTTGCTCTAAGAGAGGTACATCTTGCATATTGGACCATGTAAACCTTCTCCCTTTTAAGGGTAATTCAATTAGCCCCAGGTGACCAATGAATTCATTAAAAAGAAGCATGTCATTCACATTTCCTCCTGGTTTATTTTTGTTTTCCATAGATCGCAAGAAACTAAAGTCACCCAGCAAAAGCCAATTAGCATCAACAGGAATGGACAGATTATGCAGCCATTTAATGAACTCTTCTCTGGCAGGGATTTGACAAGGGCCGTAAACAGTTACTAAAGTCCATATATTAGAATTATGTTTAGATTGAAATTCCACAGTGATGCCATAGCTTATCGAAGCAATCAGTTTGCCACTAAAAAGTGCAAAGTTCCACAACACAATCATACCACCAGAAGCACCAAGAGATGGAACGACAACAAAATGATCAAAACATCGAGGGCAGAATTTGCGAATGAAGCGCTGATCCATCATTTCACACTCAGTCTCTTGCAGGCAAATGACTGAACACCCACTTTCATCATTTTTTTGACGAACTACACGCTGCCTATATTCAGAGTTGAAGCCACGCACATTCCAGCATAAAACCTTCCAATCTCTAAAGTTGTTCTGATTCATTACAGACCTAAGCAAAATAGAAGCAAAGTACCACCACATGGCAGTACAACTCCAGCCACACACCATCAACAAAGTACTGATAAGAAAGCAAATAAAGCCCTAGATTGATGGTTTTCACATTGGTTAACCATAAACTCAACGAGAATAAGGCTCTACTTATCATCAGACAATGGGGCAGTTGAGCAAGACGTAGGACCAGCATTAAGCTGGCCAACAAGCAATTCCAAGATGACCCCCAATGTGCTGAAGAACCCTGATATGAGTGGGAGGAGGAGCAGCCTCATGTGAATCTTCAGGCTCATGCACAAGTGAACTATGCAACACTTTGCGCTTCTTCAGAGGCTTTGCAGGCGACTTCTTCAGAGAAACTGGTTTGGGCGAACTATGCTTGAAGCCATCCCTGAGGGCCGATAAACGAGCACTTCGTTTGACCTCAGACTCAACCACAACAGCTTTGTGCTTGCGAGACGGTGTGATCCTTTTACGGAGGCAGTGAGGCTTAACGCGTTCATCTCCACCTCTGACAGAATAGAAGGGGCAGCGTTAGACAAGGCAAAATCATCCCAAATATCAGATTTATCCACAACTGCATCAAAACAGAGAGCACGAGCCACACTAGGCTTAGGACAAGCAGTCACAAACTTGCGTGGTGGGGTCTGATGATACACCAACTTATTGCCCATGCTAGTGTACAAAAATGACACATCCCATGATCTCTTGGATAAGACAACTGGCTTTAAAGGACTAATGGCTGGCATTCCTTTTGGAATATGCAGAGCATCCATAAAAGGCATCACTCGAGCAAAGCTTCTAGACCATTGCATAACAGGCGGAAGCTCGGGTCCAAACACAGTAAGCACCCGGCCAATAACAATCGGGTGTTGAACCACATGAGGTTGATACACTACCACTGCTTGTTGATTCTCGGCTTCTGAGTTATCAGCTGGCCCCTAATTCTGCAGTACTACTGATTCCTGAGTAACAACATGCATATCCTCATCCTCAATCCAATCCTCCACTTCAACATTATCATCATTGATATCTCCATGATGGTTGTGAGGCTGCACAGGTGGGTCATCCCAACCAATCTACGGAAACTCGGGCATGACAAAATTCAAGTTGTCGAACTGCAAATGACCAGACAAAGGGTGGGGATTGCCATTGAGGGGCATCTGATCCTCATCACCCGACAAGATATCGGCGAACTTAGCAGACAGAACATAAACAGGGGCAGTCCATGAAACCCTAGTTCCTCCAAAATCTGCATACTCACGATAAACCACATCACGAGGAACTTGTTCAGGGCATGGGAAAGAAGCATAAACCAGAGTTCTGACCATACGAGGATCCTCCTGGTGCCACAGATGAAATCGACCGAAAGTACTAACAACATCAGGTATGTATTGAGTTGTGCGGTAGTCTAATGGAACACCCAGAAGCATAATCCAGCCACGGCGAAAACCTTGAGTAGCTCTATGATTGATTCCATGATCATGCGGGATGAAACGGACAAGGTTGCCATTGCCAAGGTCATAAGGCGTATGATCCATAATGGTATGTCTAGATGCAGGGCTATGAAACTCAAACAGACCAACACCCTCGATCCATGGCTGATCACTAAGCACATCATGGTGAAGCTCAGTAATCACGGAATCACTAACCATCAGACGTAATTGTTGAAGCTGCCCAGGCGGCGGCGGAGGCTCGATGATGCCATTGGCGTATAGCTCATGACGATGATCTGGAGCAACTGCAAGCGAGAAGAAAGTATGTGGCAGACGCGTCGGGATGCCATCGATGATGTCAAAGCCATGCTGGATGAACTCCATCGGATCCAGAGCAAATTTGCCATTGTTGGGGAGTCGATGGTTGTGGAGCAGAGGAAATCAGGGAAGATGGCTGGGATGTGACAATACCCTGATGGGACGCGTGGGTAGTCGTCGCAAAACCCGAGGAGTCCCGTGGTGGTTGAATAGGATTGTGACTCGTGGCAGGTATGGATACCACCGCCTATGATTTACCCAGATATCTAGCAAAAAATTTCACTTTCCAAACATATCCATTATCTCGAGCCCATTGAGTGCATTGAAAACGGCGATGACCAAAACGATTGCATGCTAGGCATATTGGACAAGCAGCTGACAGGTGGCCCTGCTGATGACATTTGTTGCATGTCAGTATACGGGTCACCATGTCATCGACCATAGCATCAAACACCGCATCAGCTTCCCGTGTTAACAGAATGTGACCGTGCAGGTCATCCTGGGGGCTGAGTGAATCCAGCCCAGCCGCTAACTCTGGCCCAACATGGGAAACCGGAGATTCTTGGGCCGACGTGACCGAATTTTGGAGATTCTCCTCTCTGCCATGCAGATCATGCAGTTGCGAAGAGTTGGCCAAAATATCCAAACATTGAATCACCGACGATCTAACAGAACGAAAAGCAATGGAAGGCGCCGCCGCCATCCATTGAAGGTTCACCGGCGGTGGGGGAGGAACAATAGACCTCTCATGTGCCGAAAAATCATAACCCGCATCAGAGAGGGCCAGAATATCATCCTGGGTGGCAGGGTACTGGTAACCCTTACAAGCATCATATTGTTGCAGCATGGCGAAGGAAAGCTTCTTCCTAATGGCTTGCCCCAATCTAATGGAAGACTTGCAAGGTGGATGATGCATAGCCAACATCCCTAAAGCCGCACGATGTTTGGATGGACTAACCAGAATCCACTCAGCATCACACTCTAATTTCCAACGATAAAACTCACGCTCCCAATTAGGTCCTCCATGACCCCATAGATTAAAATAACATTTAAAATTTGGGCAAGCAAATGAGAGTAGATGAAGAACTCAGAAGCCAACTTGTTTAGAAGAAACGTTGAAGGAAAAAACCTTGTCCCGAATGCATGAAACTCCCAACACAATTGCAGAACCTCCAATGGCCGCCTCTAGAGCCGCCGCCACAGAATCTTCCGAGAGTGGAAAATCATGCCTTCCAAAAGACACAACCATCGTGAAATATTCAGTGTCGTCCGTAGGATGGACGGGAAAGCTAGTAGATCTAAAAACCTTATCCACAAAATCAAAACCCTTGGAGAAATCCAAGCCAAGGATTGATCCAGAATTGGTCGCCATGAGAAAATAGTATCACCCGAAAGAGGAGAAGACGCCGGAGATGATGATCGGAGAGGATCCTCAGATCAGTGGTGGAGTGGATAGATCACCGCCGATGGGGGTGGAGGTGCGGTGGGAGCCATCCTTCCGCTGATGGGTTATACTTCCTACCTTCTGGACCTTAACCTTTTCCTTTTTTCCTTTTTTTATTATAGGTTCATTAAAAACCTTCCTACTCTATGGTCGTACATCGGCTCTTTTCCGGGCTCCCCTTTTTATAGGTGACCATCGACTTTTCCTCTCAAAGGATTTTTCACCAAGGAGAAATGGCGCAGACGTGTGGCAGGGCACCACAGGTATCTTCAAGACCACTGTTTGTTAGGCCCTGTGTATAACTTTCCCTTGTGTAAACTCTTGGCATGTAACATAGCCTTGATATTCATGGCATTATCTATAACAACACGTCTCAATGCATTAACCAGGATATAAAGGAAATAGTTGCTCACCACTTTCAGCTGTTTTCCCTCCTTACTTCCGATTGACACACATGTTTTAATCCGGCCTTAACACCAGGAGCTGTATTCGGCTCTACACATTTTCAAAAGTCCGAACACGTGTAGGGTACTCTTTGGCGTCCCGAGTATTGCTCTGTATGCATCGACTCCGAATCATATCTTTGGGCTATAGTTGGGTTTCCCGACTCCTCTGCTTACCACCTTACATTCCGCCAGTTCGGCTAAGGTAGTAAAGGGAGAAATACTGTGATTGTATTTCTGGCTCGCCCGGTCAAATACCTCAGTAGAGAAAGCCGAAAACTGACTGTCATGATAAGCGAGAGCTGATCGGCAATTCAGCGACTTGGTCTTATACTATAAATCGTTGGCGATTCATTCTGTGTTATACGCGGGGCTGGTCTTCATCTTGCCGCGTGGAAAACGACACCATAGTTGGTTAGCCACACATGCACCAGGGGCTAGTACTTAGCTCCAAAGTCAAACTCCTATGGCTAAGTGATAGAAATAAAGCCGCATAGTCTGATTGATTGGTTCACCTCGTGAACACCTCCTTCACGGACCAAGACGTTAGATAAAGAGCGGTCACGCGTTACGCTGAACACCCCCGTAGCATCTACGTGGGAGCTGAAGCCGACGACTAGCAACTTCCAAAAATAAATGACCGCACAGGAGGAAAAATTGCTTGCCAACAAAAGGCACAAACATAGATATATTATAAGCATGGGTTCATAACATAGTTTTTACAACCCAAACACACTTACTCAAATATCACGTCCTTCGAACACTGGCCCTCTACTATTCGGGCCCCGGCCAAGACGTCCTTGAAGTATCTCTCCGGCATGCAGTGGTCCTTGCCTTCGGGCGGGCCTGCGGTTGCCACATCGGTGGCCTTCATCTTTGCCCAGTGCATATTGACATGGGCAAAGGCCATCTGGCACCTTCTATGTAGGCCGAGTGCTTCGCAGCGTCAATCCGGGGCAGCGCGACACCGAGCCGCTTCACCAAACTGAAGTAACTGCTAGGAATTGGTTCGGCTGGCCAAAGCTGGACTATTAGATCCTTCATGGCCAAACCGGCCACCCTATGCAGCTCCATCAGCTGCTTCAGCTGGTTGTTCAGGGGTGTCGGGTGCTCTGGCGCAAGAAACTATGACCGGAACAGCTTCTCGATCGAGTTCCCCTCCTGGGCTTGGAAGAACTGTGCGGCATCGGCAGCACTTCTCGGAAGATCTGCAAATGCGTCTGGAGAACTCCACACCTAAGTGAGCAAAGCATATCTTTGACCTCCAAATATACTCTGCAAAAGAAATGCCTTACCAGCCGCTATCTGCTTCACCTGTCGGAGCTTCTCGCAAGCACTCTGGGACTCGACTCACACCTCCTTAGCCTCCTGGAGAGCTTTGGCTAGTTCGGTCGATTGTGTTGAAGTCTTATCCTCCGAATCCTCACATTTGAGGATGGCATCCTTGAGCTCCTGCTCGACTTCAGCTGCCCGAGCTTCATGTTGGCGGCGGGCGGCCTGCTCGGTCTTCAGTTCCGCAACCGCTTTGTCAGCGGCTACCTTATTTGCCTTCGTCTCTTTCTGGGCTTGGGTAAGGGCGCCTTTGAGGGTCTCGGCCTCGACTGCACCAACTATGCTCATAATCAAAGCATTACATGAGTTAGTCTCTGATTACCACTATCACTTATGATATACAACTAAACTTTTAAACACTATACGCATACCTTGCATCTCATTGAACCGCTTGTTAATGCGGCCGATCTCATCATCAGCCACCCGAAGCTTCCAGTTGAGTTTGGAAACTTTGGTGGCCTGGCGTTCCTTGCCAACAGAGAGGCCGGTTAGAATAACAGAGTAGTATGTTAGTTTTCTCAAATCTCATGTGGATCCTCTGTCCGGGTTCTTTTTCACCGGACAGAGCCTCATGGGCTACTATCGGTATACATGTCGATTCCTCTCATATGGAAAGGCATATAGAGCATTACGTCGCATAACCTGAAGCCTGTTAGTAGGCTAGTAAAAGCTTCATCCAGTCTGCTCTTTGCAGACTGAGCCTTCTCCACTACCACACCCTTCGGCGCCTCTGGATTAGTGTAGGCCGCCGACAGAGCTGATGCTTCTCCCTCCTTCGAAGGAGGTTGTTCACCTGTTCCCGGAGCTGCATTGGTCTCCGGAATGGTGTCCGGATGGGGGCCGGATTGTTGGGGGTCCCCGCCGTCATATGTCATAGGGTCGCCTCCCCCATATTTTCGGCAGTCGAGATGTTAACCTCGGGTGCTTTCTCCATAGCCTTGCCCGCCCTCCACGGCTAGGAGAGCTCCTTTGAGACAACACCTCAGTGCCATCCATGGTGATGGGCGAGGAGGCTCATGGCGGCATCTCGCTCTCCGCCATCCCTGGTAGCAGAGAACGCCCCTCCGACAATGAAGGATTCGGGAGATCGCGGGGAGGGGTGAAAGGCACACGGAATAAAAAATTATATAATGCAAATAAGAAAGCTGAAAGATAAACAATGAGTGTCTAAATACTTACTATTAGTCCAGGGGCTTCACCTTGGGAGATTTTTTGGGGACCAGTTTGACTTCTGAGTTCGAACTGTCCTGGAGGGTCATCTTCCCCCTCTTAGGAGCCTCCCCCTTCGGGTCTGCAGAGGTTGCCCTCTTCTTCTTCCTCCCCTTACAAGGGGAGTCACTTCCCACCTCCTCCTCCTATTCCTCTTCTTCGGAGGAGAGGGCTTTGGTCTCTCCAGACATAATGTCCGAAGGACCCTTATGGTGGTGGCCGCCCTTGGCCTTCTTGCCCTTCTTCTTCTTGGCCTACTTCTCCGGCGCCTGATCCGGCGCCGAGACCAACATCTCCGTCAGCTGGGGTGTGGCTGGGTCTTTGGGTAGCGGTGCTAGACACTTGATCCGCTCCGCCTTCACCGTCCAGCCCTACATGAAAGATAGACAATATGTTATATCTAAACTAATTTTACCGAATAGGTACTCAGGAAAGTTATGCTTATTTGTGAGGATGGATTCTCGATGTCAAGACCGATGTCTTCGGTCTTCTTCGGCCACGTATTTTGGGCCTTGAAGAGTAGCTTCCATATGTCTTCGTGCGTGGTGCCAAAGAAACACTTCAAGGTCCGTGGTTCTTCCAGATTGAACTCCCACATGTGAGAGGCTAGGAGTTGGCAGGGAAGAGTGCGACGGAAGAGCATCACCTGAATCACGTCGGTGAGGTCAGTGTTTTTTCCTATCATGTTGGTGATGCACATTTGCAGCCTTTGCACCTCCACCGTGGACCCCCAGTCAAGGCCCTTAGCAGTCCAGGAGGTGAGCCTTGTGGGGGATCCGGATCTGCAGTTGGGAGCGGCTACCCAGGTGGCGTTGCAGGGTTCTGTGAGGTAGAACCACTCCTGCTGCCACACCTTGACCGTCTCCACAAATGCCCCTGTGGTCCAGATGCTATTGGGAAGCTTGCTCACCATGGCCCCGCCGCAATCTGTGTGTTACCCGTCGACCACCTTCGTCTTTAGATTGAAAACCTTGAGCCATAGGCCGAAGTGTGGGGGAATGCAGAGTAGAGCCTCACACACGACAATGAATGTCGATATGTGTATGAAGGAATTCGGGACCAGATCATGGAAATCTAGCCCGTAATAGAACATGAGGCCTCAGAAAAAGGGGTGGAGGGGAAACCCTAGCCCCCGGAGGAAGTGAGGAATGAATACAACCCTTTGGCCGGTCTCCGGAGTGGGGATGACCTGATCCTTGGCGGGGAGCCTATGCGTGATACCCACAGACAAATACCCCGCGCTCCAAAGCTCCTTGATGTCCTTCTCAGTGATGAAGGAGGCCTCCCACTTGCCTTTGGAACTAGATCCAGACATGGCTGGGGAGGTTGGTGGCGGTGAGAAAGATTGAAATTTTGGTGCTAGAGCTCAGAGGAAGGGAAGGCAGGAGATGAAAGTAGGCGTGGGGAAAATGGAGGAATCTCTACCCTGTTATAGGCGGTGAATGCCAAACGCCCCCCACTCAAGCCTTAAAACTCGTCTGTTCCCAAAGAGATCATGCGAATGGCACAGTTGGATTACCCAAAACCGTATTGATGTGAATTCCGCAATGGGCGGGTACGATCTCTATTTTGACAAGACGTTCCAATGGAGGTCATGGCTCGAAACGCGAAATGGGGGCGGCGTGAAAATGGGTTGAAATGTTAAGGAACTAGATGTGACGCTTCACCGAAAAAGTTGTCGGTAAAGGACACTGTTTTATTTTGACATCCTACCTTCGTGGCTAACGGTTGTGTTAATTATACAGAGACGGGCACAATTCCTTTGTGCAGGTAGTTATCCTAAAGTGTTCAAGAGAAGGAACCCGCCTTGCAATGCGGAAGACAATCCGCATGTCGAACACATCATCATTGAAGATTGGTTCACGGGCTAGTGAGGGAGTCCTGGATTAGGGTGTCCTTGGGTGTCCATGTTGTTTGATATGGACCGGGCTGATGTGCCATGAAGATATAAGCAGAAGACTTTCCCCCTGTGTCCGGGTAGGACTCCCATATGCGTGGATGGCAAGATTGGTGTCCAGATATGAGTTTTCCTTCTCTACAAACCGACTCTGTACAACCCTAGATCCCTCCAGTGTGTATATAAGCCGAAGGGTTTGGTCTATAGAGGCTATCAGAATTCTTATAGGCTAGACAGCTAGGGTTTAGCCATTACGATCTCGAGGTAGATCAACTCTTGTAACCCATATACTCATCAAATCCAACAAAGCAGGACGTTGGGTTTTACCTCCATTAAGAGGGCCCAAACCTGAGTGAACATTGTTTCCCTTGTCCCTTGTTACCATCAATCCTCAGACGCACGGTTCGGGACCCCCTACCCGAGATCTTCCGGTTTTGACACCGACAAGTATTCCCTCAGCTGTGAAACCAAGGTATCAATCCAATAGGAGAACCAAGCAACACTATGTAAACAGTACCTGGACACAAAGAACAAATACTTGCAACCTGACGCATAAGAGGGTTTGTCAATCCCTCCATCGTAAAAAGATAAATTGTTTTGTATGAGATTGGATAAATAGATCTTGATAAAACGCGAAATAAAATAAGAAAAGAAAAGGTGCAGGAAAGTATTTTTGGGTTTTTGGAAATATAGATATGAAAATAAATATGGCAAAAGATAGATCAGAAAGCAAATATGATAAAAGATAGACCCGGGGGCCGTAGATTTCACTAGTGGCTTTTCTCGAGGAAATAGCACATGGTGGGTAAACAAATCACTGTTGGGAAATTGATAGAAGATCAAATAATTATGATGATATCCAAGGCAATGATCATGAATAGGCATCACGTCCAAGATTAGTAGACCGACTCCTGCCTGCATAAACTACTATTACTCCACACATCGACCGCTACCCAGCATGCATCTAGTGTATTAAGTTCATGGAGAAATGGAGTAATGCAATAAGAATAATGACATCACTACTAGGGAAAACCTTATACGTGGAGGCCTATTAGTAGCACTACCTAAAAATAGGCGCTACTGTTAGCTAGCAGCAGCGCGGGTACAGTGGGTGCACTACATGTAATACTTAGCAGTAGCACCAGCGCACGGCCTAGGTGTTGCTGCTACGTGGGCCACACGGCCACCCCCGGTTCTAGCTTTAGTAGCAGCGCAGTTTGCATAAATACTCTGCAACTAAAATGTTAGCTGTAGCACCTGTTGGGCGTTCCACGCTGCTACTAAATCTACACCTGGGCAGGTGGTGGGCCCAAATTTGTAGTAGTGTGGGCTACAAACAAGCGCTACTTCTATGAGCACTAACCATAGTGTGTCCCCTTGCCCTGCGCTACTGCTAAGACCACCTTATCCCTACCACATCCCATCTATTTCCTCTCCATCACCACACTCTCACTATCACTCCATATCTCTCGCACTCTCTGTTCCTCGTCGCCCATCGCCATCGCCCGTCACTGCCACCCTCATGCCACCACCCGCCACCGTCGCCGGCGCGCGACCACCCATTGTGGTTGCCCGCGCGCCACCGCCAGTGAGGTACCTCCTGCTACCTCCCTCCTCCTTCCTCCCTCCTTCCTCCCCCTCCTCACTCCCTCCCTCCCCCCTCCATCCCTTCTCTTTCTGTTCCTTGTAGAACCTAGGTTCTACAATGTAGACATTATAGAATGTAGGTTTTTAATAAAATATTTTTTAGGTCATTTGAGTAAATGTATAGTTCATTTTGACTATTTTAGGTGTTTTGAATAGAATAACAAATTTAAGGTCTTTTAAATAGAAATTTTAGTAATAGAAGTTTTTTAGGTATAATTTTTTTCAATATAATAATGTATCGGAATGAGAAATTTAGTAACCAAATTTTTTAGCAAGAAAATTTAGGTATGGAAATTTTTAGTAAGAAAAATTATTTATGCTTCTTAACCAAATGAAATGTTCGGGTTATAAGATATATTGAATTGTTTGTATGTGTATCGAGAAATAATAATGTTTAGTTCATAGCTTATAGGTTTTTTTAGTAATGCTTTGGATAGATAGATGGATGGATGGATAGCTGTTAGAGTAAGTAATACATTTTTTAGTAAAAAACTACTTTTACAAATTTTTCACAAATGTAGGTCTTTTGAATCAGCATAATAATGTTTAGTTGATAGCTTATCGGGTTTCACTAAGTCCTAAAATCAGGATAATAATGTTTTGGTTTATATTTTGTTTTTACATAAATCAAGGAGCCCCTGCATCAACCCCTTTGTCGTCCCCGTTGCCGACTCCTTCCGACCTTGAGGTGAGAGCAGCCAAATCCCCATGTCGTTGATGTCGATGATGATATAGGTGTTTTCATAGATATAGTTGTAGTAGATGAGTAAGGAAGCTGTGACAATGGAAAGCTGCTAACTTGTCACATGAGTTCATGGATTGCCTCCTCTACTGGACTAATTTTCCTAAATTCCATCCCAAGTGCGACCAAGTACTCCCGCTTTAATATTCTACTTCAATACTTTTGTTTCATTAATGCTTTTGAAACATGCCGACAAAATGGATGGATAGATGCATTTTGCAGGGAACACCTACGAGTGGCCTATGTTTTGCCAGAATATTGATTCATTTCCATGCCGGTAAATTTTAGGCCTTCGATATGTCCTATTTTAGCAAAGGTCATGCCGGATTTTTTCCGTGAATTTTAGCATGACTTGTGCTAGAATATGTAGGAAATAATGAGTGGCCCGTATTTTCTAGAAAGATAATTAAATGACTTTTTGGGTTGACTTTAAGTCTATTGGGGCTCCATACATGACAGTCAAAAAATCAGTGAGGGAGTGTCCACCAGATATGAGAGAGGAAGAAGAATCCCGACTATTGTTGTGGGGTTAGCTTCTTCTTCATTCCAAGGTGCTAGACATTTTGGTGTAATGCACTTTCAAATAATAGGAGGATCTGCCATAACCGACGGTCGCAAATGTCAGAGAGGAAGAATCCCGACTGTTTTCGTGGGGGTCGCTTCTCCTTCGTTCCCGCATGCTAGACATTTTGGTGTAATGCACTCAGGGATGAAGGGCAGAGAAACCATCACTGACGGTCAAATATATACACCACATGAGCTGAGTGTTTTCAAGAAAAAGGCTCGATAGACCGATAGTCAACCCGTGATGAATAATAATGATTTAATTTAGTTTTTGTAGTACATATACTGAATTTTAGAAGTTTAATTTTTGAATTATGTACGTAGGAAATGTCTGACGATGACGATAGGATCCCGGAGTGCGACTACTGTGGCGACGATTGGGGTTTATGCGAAAGGCCTCACCTGCAAGACGGTTGGCACTTCAGTATTAAGCTTGACAAGACCTTCGATGTTGAAATGGTACGCAACGACGACAAGTCTTTTTTCCTAATTAAGCATAACTTCTTCTTCTTTAACATGTAAATTCCGTCTTTTACAATTATACTAGTGCATCCCCTACCATGCAAGACACTATGTCTTGGAGAAGCTAAATTTCAAAGATCATGAGAATATGGAGACAAAGAGAGTTCACCTCAGGACCCATCATGCAGCACAAAAAAAAGACACATCCGTGACATTTTGGGCCAAACAAAATTTTTTCCTATCATACTTATGACACTTCTATGACAATAATTATGACAAAACCTGGTATCATCATAGATGTGGTCGGTTCCTACTTCTATGACCAAAAAATCATGATAGAAAATGGGCTTTTCATCTTGGACGGGCCGGAGATGCACCTGCATGACATTCTTTGGACAGTCCATGACGGAAAAAAAACATGGTAGAAGCGAGGGCGAGGAAAATTTCAAGGAGTTCCCGGTTACGATGGATGGTCCGGGCCGAGCGATGCATGGTGCGAGGTGTTGGGCTCTAACTGAACTCGAGCGAGGCGTTCGCCTACTGAACCCGAGCGATTGCACTGCAAGCTACGCGTTACTGAGCCCGAGCGATCGATCGATCCCTGGCTGTTAATTGAACCCGATCGAGCGATTCCTTTGCTACCGCTGCTAACTGAAGCCGGTCGAACCTGTTGCCTTTAGATGAGCATTGAGCGTTGTTGGGGGGGTGGATGAACTGTTCCTGGTGGGTGGGTTGGATGAACAAGACCCCGTGGTAGTAGAGGTCGTTGCCGCTGGATGAACAGGACCCCGATCGATCAGGGTGTGGATGAACAGGACAACACCGTGGAGGGTTGGTTGAATAGTAACCGATAGAGGGCTATATGAACAGTTGCTCGTGGAGGGGTGGTTGAACAGGACCCCGTGGAGAGGGCTGGTTGAACAGTAGCCGGTGGAGGAGCGGTGGAGGCTGGATGAACAGGAGCCCGTGGATGAACAGTCACAGGTGGAGCCTGGAGGAGGTCGACGGTGGATAAAGATCAGCCCGTGGAGGCTGGAGGAGGTCGATGGTGGAGATGAACAGAAGCCCGTGGAGTCCCATTTTGTGGTACACCACACCCCTCCTGATGAACAGGACCCCCGTTTCGATGATAGCGCTCCAACACATGTCCGTTTCCTCCGTTTTGCGGTGCGCCACACCCGTCCCGATCAACAGGACCCCGTTTCGATCGTAGGCACTCGAACACAAGTATGTTTCCTCCATTTTGCAGTATGCCAGACCCCTCCCAATGAACAGGATCCCGTTTCGACCCTAGGCGGTCGAACACAAGGCAATTTCCTCCGTTCTGCGGTACGCCAGGCCTCGTTTCGACTGGCTGTTCCGACCAAGTCGTTTGCCTCCCGATGAACACGACAATGAAGTTTCTTCATTTCGACCCAGCCAGTTAGTTGCCCATGAACAGGAAGCCATCGCTGCCTCTCCATGTACACGAGCCCTGGCCGTATGAATGCACGAGTAGGCGTTTGAGACCCCGCCCATATGTACATATGTGGCCGTATTTACTTTCTTGCACCCTGGCTGTACGTATGTACATGCTACATGCATGCCTCTACTACGACATGTGCCCTTCCCTAATCGGCCACGGTTCATTGTTGTAGCCTGCAGACAGAACGATCGACCAGTATGTACGTACACGTTCGCGACCAGAATGACAATGCTACGTATGCTTCGACTAGGTGAGTCCCGACTGTCAGGCACTTCCTTGCGTGTGAAGATGTACCTGGTGGGTCCAAGCAATCAGGGGGGAACATTTTTTTCATGAAATACGGTGGCCCATCAAGTGGGTCCCTACTGTCAGGTGGAGGAATCATTATTTTGCGCGTAATGAGGAGGCACTTCCTTGCTGCGTCCATGGACCCAGATGTCAGCCTCTCCATGTATAGTACTCTTCTGATGGAATTCGTTCCTTGACCTCATTGACCACGCTGCGCCGAGAGCACCAAGGCGGTGGACGACGGCGAGGCCTAGGAAGGGGACGACCCAGAGCCAGGGAAGACGCGATAGTGGATGCCCACGCGGAGAGGAGTACAAGGGTTCACTGGTTCGGCTGTGGTGTGAGGCTACCGTCGCCACAAAATAACAGGGGTGTGGGTGAGTAGAGGGATGGCCTGGCCAGCGATGGAAGTAGTAGGGGGCGGTGAGGCCTCCACGGCAGCACAGCCGGCCACAGGAGGAAGGAGCACGTGGCACAACCAGTGCTGGTTTAGGCGGCTGAAGCAGGAAGACCAGAGGTTGAAGAAGCACTACGGCCATTGGATGGACACCGTACGGTCACTAGAGCTAGAATCGTTGATATTTATTGACTAAGTTGACGAAGACCTCCGTCTGCGTCAACTTAGTAGGCCCACAAGTCAGCCTCCCACCGTGATGAGTCCCAGCTAGCAGGGGGAGTATTCATTTTCTTGTGCGTAATAAGGAGGCACTTCCTTGAGTGCGAAGATATAGCTGGTGGGTCCGACCTATCAGCGGGGGGTAAGTTTTTTCACAAAATACAGAGGCCCTTCCGATGGGTCCCATCTATCAGGTGGAGGAATCATTATTTTGCGTGTAATAAGGAGGCATTTCCTTGTGTGCGGTCGTGGGCCTAGCTGTCAGCCTCTCCATGTACAGTCCACTTCCTAAGGATGTCGTTTGTTGACCATGTTGACTAGGCCGCCCGAGAGCACCAACGCGGTGGACGACGGTGAGGACTAGGAAGGGAACAACACGGAGCCAGGGAAGACTCGACAGTTGTTTCCCATGCGGAGTTGAGTAAGACGGTTTACTGGTTCATCTGCCCTCGCCGGAGAATAACAGCAGGAAGAGCAGAGATTGAAGAAGCACGACGGTCGCTGGATGGACATCCAACAGTCACTGCTCTCTTGTGTTGACTAAGTTGACACCGCGTTGTGTGTGTGTCAAGCTTTTTTTTAGGAAAGCGCACACGTCAACCTATAGTAGGCGCACAAGCCAGTCTCAAATGTGTGGAAAACAACATACATCCCATCTGCCATTATTTCTAATAATATATAGCCCATTCGCTAATTCTTAAGGATTATTTTGGAGACCATATTCTTTTTGTTAGCATTACAACCCATATTGTGGCCATGGTCAAAAATTATACGAAATTTTGCATATTTCGGTGCGGTCAGCTGTTTTAAATCCCGACATTTTGAGTCACATTCAAAATAATTTGAAAAATAAATTCATATCAATATAAAATCGAAATAATAGTCCACGCATAAAAATCAATGCAATTTAAAATCTCGAAATAAAAAAAAAGAAATTTGAAACTAATTGTCGGTTTGATTTGTTTTAAAAATGTACAACCCATTTCTCATTACTGATAGCCCATTTTCTCATTTTGAAAGATTTGCAACCTAGCAGGGTTGACAAAGCAAGTAGGCCTTGGTTGGGTATTCTGCAAAAGAACAAAAAGCTGGGCTAGCAATTTTCAGAAGGAAAAAACTACTGGGTTGGTCTTGTGGTAAACATAAAAGAAAAGGCTGGCTAGACATGCCAGAGTGCCCTGCACAGCCTAGTTGACACCCTACTTCCGTCTCAAAAACAAAGATAACTGGGCAAGCTACTTCCCTAAAAAAACGGTAAGCTACTGGGTCCCTCGTGTCAGTCGCTCGTTGTGCAATTCTCTCGTTTATTGACTACGTTGACAATGGCATGGTGTCAGGACCCCGACTCGATGTCACATTGATCTAGCATGTAACACCTCATATCACTTTGCGGCCTCACGCACGGTATCCCCACGGGTGTCGCCTTACCTTTGCCCGGGACCGTTTGCGCCTTTTGGCTCACGTATATGATAGTGTCGCTAGCATCCATATGATAAGGAGCCCGGGCTGACATGGCTAGTCGTAAACCCAAAGTGGCACAGACTTACAGGGACAGGCATCCATGACCCAGCTTCGAACGTGTCGGTCATCAGCAAGTGGGTCCGGGCTGTAGCACTGGGCTAGCAGGACTCCGGTAAACCGGGCTGTAGCGGGCTAACAGGACTCCGGTACTCAAAGCGTGACATTTCCCCGAAGGGACAGACACAGGAACGGAGAAGGACACATGCTGGCCAGCCTAAGTGTTCCGGAGCAGTAGCAAGCTACCATGGCTCGGTGGAAACACTAGGAGACATTTCCCGGTAAGAGAGGCTACTAAGGATAAACAACTAGATAGTCAGATCCCACACATACCAAGCATTTCAATAACATACACACAATATGCTCGATATGTGCAATACAACATGGTATCACAAAATGACTCTACGACTCAAGTAGTTTATTCATTAGGCTCCGAGGAGCGAGATATTACAAACAGGGGTCTCATGACCCAACACTCAGAGCATACAAGTCAAAGCACAAGCGGAAGCTATCATGTCTGAGTACAGACATCTATAAATGAAAAAGGCTGAGAAGCCTGACTATCTATCAGATCCTGCCGAGGGCACAAGATCGTAGCTGAGGTATCAAGCTAAACGTCGAAGTCCAAGCGGAACTACTAGTGAGACTGAAGTCTCTCTACAAAACATAAAATAGGCAAACGTGAGTACAAATGTACCCAGCAAGACTTACATCAGATCTATCTACATATGCATCATTATCAACAAAGGGGATGGTGGGGTTTAACTGCAGCAAGCCAGCTTTGACTCGGTGGCTATCCTGAACTACGACTGCAAGTAACTCTTTTGAGGTGGCGCACACGAGTCCACATATTCACCATATCAATACACCACTATGGATCCGCTCCCGTCTCCCTACGAGAACGCCATCCATAGCACTCACGCTTATCTTGCGTATTTTAGAGTATCCACTTTCACTTGTCTATGAACTGATATAAGCAACCCAGAAGTCCTTTTCCGTGGACACGGCTATTCGAATAGATCATATTAACCCTGCAGGGGTGTACTTCTTTACACACGCTCTCACCACTTACCGCCGTTTACACGACATGTACTCGGCAACCTTCAAGCGGAAGCCCAACGTGGGTGTCGGCCACGGCCTACCTAAACACTCAAGTCTCTAGTCCAGGTTTATCGCCTATTCGGGTTCCATCCATGAGGAGATCCGGCCGGAGTTTCGCTCACAGCCCCAAACGATGTGAACAGGGTTCCGTGACACCAAACGGGCGCCCGGTTTACCCGGCCACGTGCCTACCGCATCACAGCCCACCCCTACGGTCAGCGCTGCGCACGGCCTCCAGCATACTACAAACACCAGAAACTACTTGCAACTCCTGGACAGAGGACAAGGGTGATCAAGAAGCCGAGAGGGTCCATTGGTTTCGGGCCCAATGCGTGGTAGTAGCTGAATCATGGATCACAAACACAGAACTCAGTTCCTAAGGACGGCTGCAATGAGACAACCCACCATGTACTCCTACATGGCCTCTCACCGCTACCTTTACCAAATCGTGTTCACACACTTAGCTCACACACAGTAGGACATGTTCACACACCTCTGATTCATCCCCGATGAATCAGACCTGACTCAACTCTAAGCAGTAGCAGGCATGACAAACAAACATGAATGAGTAGGCACAACAGGGCTCAAACAACTCCTACTCATGCTAGTGGGTTTCATCTATTTACTGTGGAATGACAGGTCATGCAAAGGATAAAGGGGTTCAGCTACCGCAGCAAGTAACAGATGAATCGATGTTTGTCCTAATGCAGTAAAAGAGAGCAGGAGCGAGAGAGTGGGATTTTATCGGAATGAACAAGGGGGTTTTGCTTGCCTGGCACTTCTGAAGATAACATTGAGTCTTCATCAGTGTCAACGATCACATCATCGGTACACGTCTATCGAGAGGGGACAATTACCGGCAAATACAGAAAAACACGATCAGTGCAATGCACAATATGATGCATGATCATGACATGGCAAAATGAATGTGTTTTGGGCTAATGCAACTAAAACCAGATTAAATGAAGTTGGTTTGTATCCAAGATTCAAATTCAAACTCCATATGTGATTATTCAAATGCCATGTAATTGATTTGTGCTAAACAGCAGCTATAAGTTGTTCTAACATGCATGAAAATGGTACAGATGGATTCCTTGAATTTTTCTGATAATTTTTCATATATAAATTATTTAATTTCGAGTTACGGTTAATTTTCTATGATTTATTAAAGTTTATACAATTTTCTGGAATTATAAATCATTTCCTAATTTATTTAATTCCAGAAATACTTTACTGCGTCAGCATGACGTCGGCATGACGTCAGCAAGTCAACAGGGGCCGGTCAGGGTCAAACCTGACGTGTGGGGTCCACACGTCAGTGACACGGGGGCTAATCCCGCGTTGACTCGGGCTTTGACCCGCTACGGGGCCCGCTGTCAGTGTCTGTGGGGGGTGTTTAGCGTGGTCATTAGTGGCTAATGACAGCGCCACGTCACTGGCCACCGGAGTTCGGCCGGCGGCGACCCGAAACGCGGCGGAAGTTCACCGGGGTTGCGCTACGGGCGGCGGCTGGACGCGCGAAGGGCACCAGAAGGTAGCCCGTGCCCGTGCGCATCTAGGGGGGCCAACGGGAGGTGCGGGGGTGGCCGAGGTTCGCCGGAATGGAGCCCGAGGCGGCGGCTGGAGCTCGGGTGGGTGCGGGGTTAGCGCTGCGGCTTGCAAACAAGCTAGCTGCCACGCTAGCGTTGCTCCACGGGTCGTTGCGAGTGCAACGGACGCACGCGCGGGGCCATTTGGTCACCGGGGCTTCGCCGGCGACGAGTCCGTGCGGCGGAGCGTCTCGGCTCCGGTAGAGGGGGCGGCTAGAGCTCGAAATCGGACTTGGGGTTAGGGGGAAACGAAGCAGGGACTCACGGGGATCGTGCAGGGAGGGTCAGCGAGCTCGGGGGCGCGCCGGAGTGGCCGAATCGACGGAGAAGATCCTCGGCGGCCGGCGAGGGGGAAAACATTGGGGGCGGTGTTCCGGGGCTCTTTTGGTCGCATGAGACGACGAGGAGGACGAGGGAGGACCGGCGGAGCTCTGGGATACGAAGAGGGAGCGAGGGAGTGGCTGTGGCTGCGGCGGTGACGAACAGCGGCGACGATGGCGTTCGGGTGTGCGAGAGGGAGAGGCGAGGGAGAGACGAAGGGGACGAGTGAGGGGGTCTAGGGGTTCGAGGCGGCGCCGAAGAGAAGGCCCGAGGCGTCGCGGTGGCGAGGGACGCAGGCAGGCAGGGAGGTGGCGTGTCGCCACGGCGCGCGCGTGCGCTGTCTCCCTCCTCTGCCTACTGGCAGAGGTAGAGGACGACTGGCACCAGGCCAGTGGGCTGGGCTGTCCACTGGGCCAGCCAGGTAAGGGGCCAGGTAAGACTCTCTCTCCTTTTTCTAATTATTTCAGTTTTCTATTTTGCAGGTTTGTTTTGAATTTGGTTTTGAAACCAATTCAATTTATTTTGCTTCTGACAATATTTTTAGGAGCTAAAAGAATTAAAACAATGCTCCACAAAATATTTCAGAATTATTGGACCTATATTTATTTAATAGTAGATATAAATCCAATTCAAATAATTATTGATTTAATTCAAATGCCCAAATATAAATGTTTCTGAGATACTGAAAATATTGGTTTGGATTTTACCTCTTGCCAATATTTCCAGAGGATAACAAGAACATTTTCTTGGACTTATTTGAAGCAATTTTTATCTTGATCATTTTTTTAAGGGATTCTGAGGCTTTGAAAATTCCTCAATTCAAATTTTATTTGAATTTAAACATGATGCAGCAAGAGGTCTAGCCTAGTGCATTACCAGAAGCTAGGGATGTGACAACTCACCCCCACTAAACAAGAATCTCGTCTCGAGATTCAAGCGTAGGGTAAGGTGAAGGGGAAACGCAACTAGTACAATCTTCACGATCCAGGTTGCACTTCATAGGAACGTTGATTCGATCACCATTATTGTCTTGATGTCTTGCTCTGAGAAATCCTGCCAACATGACATGGAGGGAAGAAGGAGACTCTAGAAGGGTCGATCTTCTTGAAGATCGAACAACTCACGGAATGAGACATAGGACCAACTCTCGGGTTGAGACACGAGATACACGTCAAGAGGGGTGGAAAGAAACGGATGACGTAGGTAGACAACAATTCCACACCTAAGAAGGTGGTAAACGATTGTCAACGTAGCGAGGAGTTAAGTTGACATGACACCATAATGATACACCTTAGGGGAGGTGACTCGAAGATATAACCCCTTAAGTGGCAAAAAGAATTACTTTTGATTCAGAGATCATTGAAACTCTTTAAACCAGCCTAAGACAATTCTCGAGTGATTGTTTGGAGGGGGTCGGTAGAATGGCATACTCGGACTTGGATGATGTGGAATACCTTGTTGAAGACAACGTAATGGATGATTTTGCTTATCACCGGAAATGGAGGAGACCCATGGTAGAATGGCACATTGGCGGTCCAAGCTGGGAACAAAATGCAAATGCTGGGAATGATTCTGGTAACTGGGGAAGAACCCAACAACAGAGAGTGAATTCACTGTTTGAAAGGATCATAGCATTGCCGAGGAAACTGAGAGCAAACCCAGTTAGCGTCGATGATAACACCTAGCGCTTGAGCGTGCTCTCAAGAACTTGAGCATTTCCATAATCATCAAGGTTTTACCAACATCCGTGTCAAGGGTCCGGTAACACAACTTACTACCATGATGAATGGTGATGGAGGATGCAGATGCAAAGGAAGATAACACCTTCTCAAATTTCACCCTTGGCGGGGCCAAGGAAATAAAATCTGGATGATCGACCGAGAGACATTTAGCACTCCGCTTCTAATGTTCTCCTTGATGTGCTAGCGTAATCCACCCATAGATATGGGTTGATATCTAGAACATCAAGTAAAAGGTCGGACTTCGGGAGCAATAGAATCCATAAGGAACAGTTTCAGAGGTAAATCCTACGAAATCCTTATGGGGAGGTGGCCAACTTCCTCAAACAAGATACTACAATGATAGGTCTTCCGGCTGGGTGTGTTGGCCACGACATCCACTTTACCGGTTATCGAGGGACCAATATTATAGTTCTTGGGAAATGTTCCAACCATCATAACTGCCTGAGATTCAGATCTGGTTGGTGCCAGGATATTCCAGACTCATCGAGTCTAGGAAGGAAAACGAAAGTTTGCAACACAAATCGACGAGGTGACGTTGCGAGATACTCGGGAAGTGAACTACAATAGTAAGCTCCAAAACATGAGCTGGTTCTGCTACAAACATGTGAACACGTTGTCCCAGACAAGCATGACCATGTGGTAGTCTTATAATAAAACACTACCGAGTTCAGGTGGGGAACCATCAACGAGGATATCAAAATCCTTGCATGAGGTATACTCTTAAGAAGGAACTTCTTCTCCTTGAACAAATCAATCAGTGGCTTGGTGTGCTAGGATATACGTATGGAATGAAGATGATCAGTCTAACAGACCACAGAATTCTTCGCACGTGCATGACCGACTTGGGATGATTCCAAAAGAGCAAAAACAAACTTTCTCGAATTCACGACGGCAACTTACATCAAAATGCACGTGAATCAAAGGAAGTCACTCCTTTCATCAAACAAGTACTTCATGAGCTAGCATGAAGAAAATGCTTTCAAAAGTTTCCAACACTACCTTAATGTTCAACAACATCATGGAGGAGATAAGGATGTTGTCAATGGGCTCAACAACAACTCATCGGAATTTCCATATCACTGAACTTCCACCATCATGTGAACACGGTGATAGCATTGGTCAGAACCAAAAGATATAATGGTGTATGCTCGAGGGATCAACCACGAGGAAGACAACATTACGAACATCGTTGGTTCTGACTTGATTTGACGATAGCCCACACTCAAATCAAAGGATTGATAAGACAATAGGTCCAGCAACTGATCACAGGGACCAATCGACGAAGATATCATCTTTCTTCAATACACACTACACAAGAATATCCTTTTGGGACGAACTAAGTCAGGCAAGCTTTTATCTTCCAACTCTCCAAGTTGTTGTCTAGCTTAACCAACTAGCTCAGGGATATCTAACACCGATTCTTGGAGAGAAGGTGGTTCACAAGAAACCAACTTGATCACGAGCTCAACATAGCGGTCAGGTGACAACCTGGTAATACTTCCGAGAAGATCTTCGGAAATCACGAACCACCGATATGTTACTAAGCTCGAGAACAATCTTGCTTTTCAGGGCAAGATGATATGATCAAATGAGCGAGGACTTAACAAATCCTATCTCATCAATCGAGGAGTGCACCAGGAAAATGGACTAGGTAGCACAATCAACCTTAGGGTGATGATTCAATAGTCAACTCGCTAAGGATGACGTTATTGTCCATTTAACTACCAAGCAACGGAGTTGCTAGGAGTATTGATTTCACACATCATGATTCACTTGTCGGCACTCCGACTGCAACAACACGGAACCGAGGAATGAAAAAGGATGGCGTGAAGTATCACTATGTCAAGAATTCACAAAAGGTGGTGCAATTCTCATGAAATTCCTGTCATAAAGAAGGTAATACTTCAGGGTAGAGCAGACCAGAAGCTGGATTGTATCTTGATCTGCGGAACACAACTACTTTGACCCAATCCTAAATATGGATGAGGTACTGGAGTTTGTTTCTCCTAGTCATTCTGCGATAGAATGGCTTGACGGACCACAAGAGTAATAGGCATCGGTAAACGAACGCACGCATACTCTTGACTATCAATTGATAGACGAGGGTCAGAATGCAACTAAAGAGAACAACTCAAAGGAACATATAATTTTCTGAGTTGTGGATGCATAGATTAGTATGTCGAACCAAGTTCAACATATTTCTTCCGGATAACCCATGCAGAAAGGTAGAACTGGCAGAGTCACAATGTAGGATCGAGAACCCATCGAGAGCACTCTGATTGTGATCTTTCGATCAGCGAGGAACATCTGCCATAAGCGGTTCATAGTATTTGGAAGAAAGGAATACCACGAACATCGAGGACTAATGCAAGGTTACTAATAACCTAAGGAACGAGCAAAACTATCAACATGAAGCAAGTAGGGTGAATCTCGGGTTCAAAACCCAGGGATAGAATACCTACTACTAAATGGCATCACGGGATGCTTTCGATAATGACGGCCAGAGTCATCACACTGGAACATAAATCATGGCTAGACTACTAGATGATCCCCTGAGACACCTAGGGTCATAATAGTAACTCCAACATAATGTCAAGGCAATAGAATACCTCAACTCAACAATTAGTGTGATTGAACTGGCATAAAGGAACATCGAAACCAGAGGGAAAGGATTTTGCAAATGCATCAGACTATTTAGAAACCTGGAATGACTCGGACAGCATAACGGCTGTAAATGCTCAGAAAAGATTTGAGACATTCACAAAAATGGTGGCATAACCACTCAGAAGCACAATATCAAGATTTCGAGATCAACAATTAACATACGGAAGTAGTAGAAACTGAACTCAAGCTTAAATCCAACAATCTATAAGTCTACGGATTAGTAACGCGTGATCCTGATAGAAAGAGGAGATAGCCTAGTTCTTAATCCCCGTAGAAGAGAAGATGATGACTCAGATCAGAAGGCATAAGGTATAAGGAGTAAAAAGAGCCTTACGTTCCATCCCACAATCAATTCCCTTATATAACTAAGACTTTCTAGACTCAACTTCGACCAGTTTGGCTTGGTAATCCTACAGGCAGTCAAGCTCTGATACCAACGCTGTCAGGACCCCGACTCGATGTCACATTGATCTAGCATGTAACACCTCATATCACTTTGCGGCCTCACGCACGGTATCCCCACGGGTGTCGCCTTACCTTTGCCCGGGACCGTTTGCGCCTTTTGGCTCACGTATATGATAGTGTCGCTAGCATCCATATGATAAGGAGCCCGGGCTGACATGGCTAGTCGTAAACCCAAAGTGGCACAGACTTACAGGGACAGGCATCCATGACCCAGCTTCGAACGTGTCGGTCATCAGCAAGTGGGTCCGGGCTGTAGCACTGGGCTAGCAGGACTCCGGTAAACCGGGCTGTAGCGGGCTAACAGGACTCCGGTACTCAAAGCGTGACATTTCCCCGAAGGGACAGACACAGGAACGGAGAAGGACACATGCCGGCCAGCCTAAGTGTTCCGGAGCAGTAGCAAGCTACCATGGCTCGGTGGAAACACTAGGAGACATTTCCCGGTAAGAGAGGCTACTAAGGATAAACAACTAGATAGTCAGATCCCACACATACCAAGCATTTCAATAACATACACACAATATGCTCGATATGTGCAATACAACATGGTATCACAAAATGACTCTACGACTCAAGTAGTTTATTCATTAGGCTCCGAGGAGCGAGATATTACAAACAGGGGTCTCATGACCCAACACTCAGAGCATACAAGTCAAAGCACAAGCGGAAGCTATCATGTCTGAGTACAGACATCTATAAATGAAAAAGGCTGAGAAGCCTGACTATCTATCAGATCCTGCCGAGGGCACAAGATCGTAGCTGAGGTATCAAGCTAAACGTCGAAGTCCAAGCGGAACTACTAGTGAGACTGAAGTCTCTCTGCAAAACATAAAATAGGCAAACGTGAGTACAAATGTACCCAGCAAGACTTACATCAGATCTATCTACATATGCATCATTATCAACAAAGGGGATGGTGGGGTTTAACTGCAGGAAGTCGGCTTTGACTCGGTGGCTATCCTGAACTACGACTGCAAGTAACTCTTTTGAGGTGGCGCACACGAGTCCACATATTCACCATATCAATACACCACTATGGATCCGCTCCCGTCTCCCTACGAGAACGCCATCCATAGCACTCACGCTTATCTTGCGTATTTTAGAGTATCCACTTTCACTTGTCTATGAACTGATATAAGCAACCCAGAAGTCCTTTTCCGTGGACACGGCTATTCGAATAGATCATATTAACCCTGCAGGGGTGTACTTCTTCACACACGCTCTCACCACTTACCGCCGTTTACACGACATGTACTCGGCAACCTTCAAGCGGAAGCCCAACGTGGGTGTCGGCCACGGCCTACCTAAACACTCAAGTCTCTAGTCCAGGTTTATCGCCTATTCGGGTTCCATCCATGAGGAGATCCGGCCGGAGTTTCGCTCACAGGCCCAAACGATGTGAACAGGGTTCCGTGACACCAAACGGGCGCCCGGTTTACCCGGCCACGTGCCTACCGCATCACAGCCCACCCCTACGGTCAGCGCTGCGCACGGCCTCCAGCATACTACAAACACCAGAAACTACTTGCAACTCCTGGACAGAGGACAAGGGTGATCAAGAAGCCGAGAGGGTCCATTGGTTTCGGGCCCAATGCGTGGTAGTAGCTGAATCATGGATCACAAACACAGAACTCAGTTCCTGAGGACGGCTGCAATGAGACAACCCACCATGTACTCCTACATGGCCTCTCACCGCTACCTTTACCAAATCGTGTTCACACGCTTAGCTCACACACCGTAGGACATGTTCACACACCTCTGATTCATCCCGGATGAATCAGACCTGACTCAACTCTAAGCAGTAGCAGGCATGACAAACAAGCATGAATGAGTAGGCACATCAGGGCTCAAACAACTCCTACTCATGCTAGTGGGTTTCATCTAATTACTGTGGAATGACAGGTCATGCAGAGGATAAAGGGGTTCAGCTACCGCAGCAAGTAACAGATGAATCGATGTTGTCCTAATGCAGTAAAAGAGAGCAGGAGCGAGAGAGTGGGATTGCATCGGAATGAACAAGGGGGTTCTGCTTGCCTGGCACTTCTGAAGATAACATTGAGTCTTCATCAGTGTCAACGATCACATCATCGGTATCACGTCTATCGAGAGGGGACAAATACCGGCAACACAGAAGGGAACACAAGCAATGCAATGCACAATATGATGCATGATCATGACATGGCAAAATGAATGTGTTTTGAGCCAATGCAACTAGCAACAGATTAAATGAAGTTGGTTTGAATACAAGATTCAAATTTAAACTCCATATGTGATTATTCAAATGCCATTTAATTTATTTGTGCTAAACAGCAGCTATAAGTTGTTCTAACATGCATGAAAATGGTACAGATGGATTCCTTGAATTTTTCTGATAATTTTTCATATATAATTTATTTAATTTGGAGTTACGGTTAATTTTCTATGAATTTTAGAAGTTTATACAATTTTCTGGAATTATAAATCATTTCCTAATTTATTTAATTCCAGAAATACTTTACTGCGTCAGCATGACGTCGGCATGACATCAGCAAGTCAACAGGGGCCGGTCAGGGTCAAACCTGACGTGTGGGGTCCACACGTCAGTGACACGGGGGCTAATCCCGCGTTGACTCGGGCTTTGACCCGCTACGGGGCCCGCTGTCAGTGTCTGTGGGGGGTGTTTAGCGTGGTCATTAGTGGCTAATGACAGCGCCACGTCACTGGCCACCGGAGTTCGGCCGGCGGCGACCCGAAACGCGGCGGAAGTTCACCGGGGTTGCGCTACGGGCGGCGGCTGGACGCGCGAAGGGCACCAGAAGGTAGCCCGTGCCCGTGCGCATCTAGGGGGGCCAACGGGAGGTGCGGGGGTGGCCGAGGTTCGCCGGAATGGAGCCCGAGGCGGCGGCCGGAGCTCGGGTGGGTGCGGGGTTAGCGCTGCGGCTTGCAAACAAGCTAGCTGCCACGCTAGCGTTGCTCCACGGGTCATTGCGAGTGCAACGGACGCACGCGCGGGGCCATTTGGTCACCGGGGCTTCGCCGGTGACGAGTCCGTGCGGCGGAGCGTCTCGGCTCCGGTAGAGGGGGCGGCTAGAGCTCGAAATCGGACTTGGGGTTAGGGGGAAACGAAGCAGGGACTCACGGGGATCGTGCAGGGAGGGTCAGCGAGCTCGGGGGCGCGCCGGAGTGGCCGGATCGACGGAGAAGATCCTCGGCGGCCGGCGAGGGGGAAAACGTCGGGGGCGGCGTTTCGGGGCTCTTCTGGTCGCATGAGACGACGAGGAGGACGAGGGAGGACCGGTGGAGCTCTGGGATACGAAGAGGGAGCGAGGGAGTGGCTGTGGCTGCGGCGGTGACGAACGGCGGCGACGATGGCGTTCGGGTGTGCGAGAGGGAGAGGCGAGGGAGAGACGAAGGGGACGAGTGAGGGGGTCCAGGGGTTCGAGGCGGCGCCGAAGAGAAGGCCCGAGGCGTCGCGGTGGCGAGGGACGCAGGCAGGCAGGGAGGTGGCGTGTCGCCACGGCGCGCGCGTGCGCTGTCTCCCTCCTCTGCCTACTGGCAGAGGTAGAGGACGACTGGCACCAGGCCAGTGGGCTGGGCTGTCCACTGGGCCAGCCAGGTAAGGGGCCAGGTAAGACTCTCTCTCCTTTTTCTAATTATTTCAGTTTTCTATTTTGCAGGTTTGTTTTGAATTTGGTTTTGAAACCAATTCAATTTATTTTGCTTCTGACAATATTTTTAGGAGCTAAAAGAATTAAAACAATGCTCCACAAAATATTTCAGAATTATTGGACCTATATTTATTTAATAGTAGATATAAATCCAATTCAAATAATTATTGATTTAATTCAAATGCCCAAATATAAATGTTTCTGAGATACTGAAAATATTGGTTTGGATTTTACCTCTTGCCAATATTTCCAGAGGATAACAAGAACATTTTCTTGGACTTATTTGAAGCAATTTTTATCTTGATCATTTTTTTAAGGGATTCTGAGGCTTTGAGAATTCCTCAATTCAAATTTTATTTGAATTTAAACATGATGCAGCAAGAGGTCTAGCCTAGTGCATTACCAGAAGCTAGGGATGTGACACATGGGATCCAAATGTCAGAAATCCATTACGAGGAACCATTTTTCTAGCTTGAAATAAGGAGGCACTTGCTTCCGTACTGCCATGACCTTGGTGGGTCCCTGCTGTCATCCTCTCCACGTACAATCATCTCCTGCTTGTGTACACGTCAACCTAGTTGGCCCAGAAGTCAGCCTCTAAACCCGCGGCAGACAAATACAACCCGTTTAAAAAAATAACAGCCCATTCCATATGTTCACACGAAAAGTTCAACATACAGAGAAAAGTAACATGTCTGACCAGATATAGAGTGCTAAACTTCCACATTGACAACCATCATAGCCAAGTTAACTATCTACTCCTACTAATACTCTAGTGTACACGTACTGACTTACTCCTAGCTAACTAGACGATGTCGGCCGCCATCTACAGTACATGCTAAATACCGGCACCGACGTCCTCCTCCTCACCTTGGACTTGCCAAAGGTGCGATAGGGCACGTTGCTCGCGCGCATTGGCCCTTGATACATCTCCAATGTATCTATAATTTTTGATTGTTCCATGCTATTATATTACCTGTTTTGGATGTTTATGGGCTTTACATTACACTTTTATATCATTTTTGGGACTAACCTACTAAATGGAGGCCCAACCTGAATTGCTATTTCTTTTGCATATTTCAGTGTTTCAAAGAAAAGGAATATCAAATGGAGTCCAAACGGAATGAAACCTTTGGGAGCGATCTTTTTGGAATAAACATGATCCAGAGGACTTGGAGTGGAAGTCAAGAAACAAGTGAGGCGGCCACGAGGGTGCCCGCCACCCTACAGGTGGGTGCACCGCCCACCCTCGTGGGCCCCTTGAGCATCCACCGACCTACTTCTTCCTCCTATATATACATCTGTACCCCGGAATCATCAGAAGCGACCACGAAAAACTATTTCCACCGCCGTAACCTTCTGTATCCGTGAGATCCCATCTTGGAGCCTTCATCGGTGCTCCGCCGGAGGGGGAATCGACCATGGAGGGCATCTACATCATCTCCAAGGCCTCTCCGATGAGTTGTGAGTAGTTTACCACAGACCTTCGGGTCCATAGTTATTAGGAAGATGGCTTCTTCTCTCTCTTTGATTCTCAATACAAAGTTCTCCTTCCTCTTCTCGGAGATCTATTCGACGTAACTCTTTTTGCGGTGTGTTTGTTGAGATCCAATGAATTGTGGGTTTATGATCAAGTTTATCTATGAGAAATATTAGAATATTCTCTGAATTCTTTTATGTGTGATTAAGTTATCTTTGCAAGTCTCTTCGAATTATCGGTTTGGTTTGGCCTACTAGATTGATCTTTCTTGCAATGGGAGAAGTGCTTAGCTTTGGGTTCAATCTTGCGGTGTCCTTTCCTAGTGACAGCAGGGGCAGCAAGGCACGTATTGTATTGTTGCCATCGAGGATAAAAAGATGGGGATTATATCATATTGCATGTGTTTTTCCCTCTACATCATGTCATCTTTCTTAATGCGTTACTCTGTTCTTCATGAACTTAATACTCTAGATGCATGCTGGATAGCAGTGGATGTGTGGAGTAATAGTAGTAGATGCAGGCAGGAGTCGGTCTACTTGTTAAGGACGTGATGCCTATATACACGATCATGCCTAGATAATCGCATAACTATGCGCTTTTCTATCAATTGCTTGACAGTAATTTGTTCACCCACCATAATACTTATGCTATCTTGAGAGAAGCCACTAGTGAAACCTATGCCCCCCGGGTCTATCTCTTATCATATAAGCTTTCAATCTACTTTTATTTGCATCTTTGCTTTTCCAATCTATTCATGAAATACCAAAAATATATTTATCTTATCATATTATCTCTATCAGATCTCACTTTCGCAAGTGGTCGTGAAGGGATTGACAGCCCCTTTATTGCATTGGTTGCGAGTTCTTGTTTGTTTGTGTAGGTGCGTGGGACTTGTCGAGCCTCCTACTAGATTGATACCTTGGTTCTCAAAAAACGAGGGAAATACTTATGCTACTATTGCTGCATCACCCTTTCCTCTTCAAGGAAAACCAACGCAAGCTCAAGACGTAGCAGCCCTTTCCATGCCGGCGTGGTCCACCAAAGCTTCAACTTCTAAGTGGGAAACCCATTTAATGAGCTGGTAGTAAAAGTTGGCGTCGCGCATGCATGCGTGCCCGACAACCTCTAGGGCTATTTTCCAGGCGCTGGCCTCCACGTAGTCGGCCCAGTCGCGGGCGCTGTGCACGCGACTCAAAGCGGTGGTGCGCTGCTACTCTATGCCCCGCTGGCGGCACAAATCAGCGATACGCTGCTCCTCCGCTAGGCGGTCGCGCTGCAACAAGTTCTCGTACTCCACATTTCCATCTAAAGACCGATAGAATGCCTCCTCCCTCCGTCTTCCTTCCGGTGAATAACCGAACACTAGCTCCGGCGCTGAGCGCCTCTGGCATCATCTACTGTGGATGGTCGGGGGCATGAGGGACGTGGCGAGAGCGAGGTCAAGTGGCAAGCGACGTCGGGTCGGTGGGGTTTTTTGAGGTTAGCCGATAGGGCGAGTTGGGTGACGGTGCTACGGGAGAACGCCGGTAACCAGTAATTACAGGCGGATAGTGTACGGGGAGCAGCATGTCGCGGGAAACGCTATGGTGATCAAAAATCTCACCAACCAAGGTAGTTGAAGCAGCGTGTTGCGGGAAACACGACGGTGATCAGAATTCAATGCATAAGCAGGCATGGCTTAGCACGCCCCGTCCCGTCAGTGGTGCGTCCTGTCCGTGCTAGGTGATGGTGCTACTCTCGGCATGACGGTCAAACCAGTGCACTCGAATCATCCATATGAGGTACTCCCTCCTCGTCAAACTGATTCCACCACTCATCATCTACCCTATTTGGTGAGATTTTTGAATTGAGCACCACAAACTAGAAAGGAGGTAGTACGTGCGAGATCCGCTATTTATTCATCTAGGATCAAGTAGGTCGGATAGTGTATGTGTAAGATCGAGTAGGTCGGATAGTGTATGTGTAGGATCACGTTAGCTGATGAACGTTCGCTGGGAGATAAGGCATTTGCGAATGTTTTTGCTGGCAGTTTCTTCAGATTGGCATGGCACTTTCTTCAGAACAGCTTGTCAGTGTCTTCAGATTCGCATGGCATTTTCTTCAGAACAGCTTGTTAGTTTATTCAGAGATAGGCATTTTTATTCAAAAAACTACCACCTTTGTATTTCGCGTCATAACTAAAACTACCAGGAGCGTATTAGTATGCTATCTAGTGATCGATTAGTAACTTGTAAACACTGGGTGAATACAAATAAGGAACTGCTAGTAACTTGTAGACACTGAGAACACAGAAATCAGGATCATGTTGTGCATAGTAGTTAGAGTCGATCCGTTTGAAATGTTCACACGAGACTCACATGCCTAACATTGTAATATGTTCACATTAGTTGCCCAAATTCACAACCAACTAGTAACTTGTTAATGCATCTCAATGATGCACAGATCATATACAAATATGTAGCTCCAAAAGCAAAGATCTAGAAAAAACATCTGTTCTTCATACTAACATGGATGCTTCTCTGGGCGAACATTTAGTACAGATTGAAAGACAAATTTGTTTGTGAATTCTACAATTCCTCTTGCAAATATAAGTGGTTTCACCAATAGTTGGAACCATGAGAATGAACCACATATGACGGAGGATCATCCACTGCAATACGATTTGGTCTTCTCTCGATCACATGACAAGGCTATTTTCGGAATACAAACTTTAACATAGGAGAAATGATGCCCATTGTGTAATTATACCAAAGCAATGAAGCACCTAGTGTTGGCAAATAAATAGTACATTACTTCTTTTGTGCAGTCCATGAAGTGACTATCCAGTCTTTCTGTGTCTATTTTCAAATGGCACTGCATGGAGTGACTATAATATTCTTTTGTGTAGTACCACCAAAATTGTGGTCACTTTGTTTGTTCCGGCAGACATCTGTCTTCATAAATATCAACCAGCTAGTAAACATATACCCCACCTTGTATTTTTGATTTAAACACGCCTCTTCTGCTTAGCATCTGTCATGTTTTGCACTAGACAATTTCATACTATCATGTTTGGCCCTGGACAATTTCGTACTGAATTGATTTGCTGGTTCAGAGCAGAAATATAGTGCCTATTCTTCATTAGACCAAGGATATCCATGTCCGCAGTGATGGAAAAGGTGAATCGATACAACCGAAATTAAGCATTCAATCATTGAATCATGTCCTGCACCTCCAATGTTGGTCTCACCCTTCCAATAAATTCACATGCAAACCACTAATATCACTATCTAATGATAGTACAACAAGAGTAGCAAACCATGTACCTTCGTAATGGACATCTCATAGTGCCACCAATTGGATATAAAGGTTTGGAAGAAAACATGCTCCTAATGTTGAACCATTTGGACTTTTTGTGCAGTTCCACTAAAATCGAGCATCCCTGTTTGCATAGATATTGAAAGTGTTATTACTATAAAAGTGGCACTAGTTGAAGCATAGACTCACAAATATAAGCATTCCAATTTCTTAATGGGAAAAGGTAGCAAGACTGTTTCTAACCACCTGTTTGAAGGAATAAATAAGGCAACAGCGGCTGATGTCAGGAAGACATATATAGTTCTTTCTGAATAAAATGAACGATTCCTGACCTTTCCTCCTCTTTTAAGCATATTTTGTGCAGTTCAACTACAATAAAATGCCATCACGGCCTTGACAATTCAGTGACACAGTACAAAAAGAAATGACTTAACATTACATTATGATGTCAGGTATGTAATCAACAGGTATGTAATCTATAAACATTAACAGTGCAAAAATCTGAACAAGTTTCATCGTTGGTATACTAGTTGTGCAATAGCATTAGAATGCCTTAGCTGAAAAATCTTTAATACATCCACAATCAACAACTAACCCTGAACTAATCCAATGACATTAAATGGCATTAATTAAATTTGTCGGTGGCGTTAGACTATGTACGTCATTAGTCAAATGTGGCATCACTTTAGCAGTAGCATTGCTTGACTTTACCGCTGGCGTTATACTAACAGATAAAAGGTGGCAATAAGAGCATGGGATGCCCATTCGGACAGTGGGCGCACCAGTACGACGTACCTTAACAGACGCATAGAGTGCTGCCCAGAGCAACAAATATCCAGCCAGCATATGTGGATTACGTCCCATTTTTGTTCTCTTTAGACACATTTTTCCTATGTGAGGACAACAAACCGATTTACCTGGTCAGTCTCTATTGTGCTGTCATGTCTTTCTACCCTTTTTCACCCTTTTTCAACCAAGAGACACGAGCCTTAGCTACTGATTTTCCCCTTTTCAACCTAGATGCGGGTTCGATGCCTAGTCTCTTGGATACTACTTTCTCCATTCCTTTACTTATTCATCCCAAAAATGGATTAGTCTGCATGATGTAGGGTTTCCTTTAATAGTGCAAATTAAGGTTTTCGTCTACGTGACCAGCAGAGCAAATGATTGCAAATTGGGAAGATGGTGGAGTGGAAAAAGATCCACGTGCAGCGATGTGGCAAATGGGGCAATATGACAAGGGTATGGTTCGAAAAGAGGTAGCATACCTGAGGGTCGGCAGGAAGTCGCTTTGCTCGCGGTCGCCGTCGTCCACACACACTACGACAGCGAGCTTGGGGACGGAGGCCATCCCGCGAGGGGGCTAGGTCTGAGAGGACGGCCTTGTCGTCAGTGCGTGACCTCGCTCGCCGACGACGATTGCGTTAACACTGCTTGTCCTTTTCTTCCCCGGCGGATCTGAGACCACCGGTGAGGAGGGAGAAAGAGGCCGTCTTTTTTAGATCTTGAGGTAGGGTGATAGTGTGAGAAGCAAGTGGGCAACCCTTGGCAAGAAAGCGCTGAAACTCCAGCCTATATATCTTTTTTGATGCTAGTACTGGAGGTGGAGTAGTGGTAGAGTAGTTTATATTTTTCTCTGCATACAGTACCAATTAGTCGTGCTTCAAAATTGAGCGGCACTCCATTAAAAAAATAAAGGTTGATAACTAATGCGACACCTCGGGCCAACGCGTCTAGATCACATTTTGCACAAGAAATTACACACCATGTTTTGTTGACATGTGGTCCCGTTCCAACATGTTAGTGAGATGACTACGAGTCCTTTTGCACAATATCTGAACTGATGTCTATGTAGGCCTGGGCGCCTCTTTGTGTACCATGGCAACCGTCCACCGCCTCTTAGCAAACCGATCCCAATGGATCGAAGTCTCTGTTCTTAAGTGTCATCCCTGGATCGGTATGCTGACAGACACCATACTCGAGGATTTATAACAGAGTTCAATCACACACTTATTACATCGAGGTCCTCATAAAGAGTATTTATTTCAAAAATATGGCTGAAGGCCAACTAAAATAAAATAACTGCGAAAAACTGAGTGCATGACAATGACCTAGCGCACCTTAGTCCTCGTCGGAAAAGTCTGCAATATGAGACATTGCAGCCGTGTAGGTCAGCATATGGAATATGCTGGCAAAGTCACACTATAGAGCAATGAATTCAAAAAAAATATCTATATGGATATTTGGCTGGTGGAGGCTCTAAGTTTGATTTTGCATAAAGCTATTTTTCCGCTACAACAAAGGAATACATTTTATTTACTACCAAGCTTATGCCAATATTGAGAAGGTTCCTCCAACTCAATCCCAAAATTACGAAGTATAAATAATAAACCCAATACATTAATTAAGGAGTGATGAGATCAACAGATAATTCACTTCCAAATACTCAAATTTTCCATAACCGGGGACACGACTAATCATGATTAGTTTGTACACTCTGCAAAGGTTTGCACACTTTTCCCCACTAGACTCAACCTCATCCATGATCGTAAGATCGAGACATAGCCTTTCTGAAGTATTCCCTCTAAACCCTGGGTAGACTGGTACACCTACTTTCCCACTACATCAGCTAGTCTACCACGGAAAGAGGTCACACAACTTAGTCAACCATGCCAGAGTCCATAATGGCTTGTGGCTGCACATGGAAGTTTCTAGGCATGAAATATCATATAATCCCTTTGAGCCTGGGTGGCGGACCTACGGTAATCACACGAGTACTCCGGGATTCCCTTGGGAAAGCACTGGTATCTCCAGGTGCCCCAAACAATCCACCCAGATGTGTATTAAAGTTGCCACCTTAATTTTCCCTTAGTTATTATTACTCTCGCAACTTTCATGAATCTCACGTACCAATCCCCGTCTATGAGCATGGCTAATCAATTTATGAGCATAACATATATTCCCGGGGTGATCAAAGGTAATAGGTTCCTACCTCATGGACTACATAGCAAAACCACATGTTCCCAATCATACTCATGCAATGTTTGAGGGTGAAACAAATGCATAGTAAACATTGGGTACAAAAGAGTATGATCAAAGTGTAACTTGCCTTGCCAACGATCGGTAAACCCTAGAGATTCGTAATAGCAAGCTTCGCACTCCGTAAAATCTATCGTAAACAAACAATATCATACATAAGCACTCAAGCAAAATATGCAAAGGGAATCAAAGAAAAAGATTCAGAAAACACAAAAACAATCGAACAACTCTTTTAAACAGAAAACAATTTTTAACAGTACCACAATTATGTGGATAAGATCTTAATAGAAAGTACATGTGATGAGCTTCGATTTGCAAAAAGGAATCAACTCAAACAGAATCACGGAACTCAAATTATGGCCTAAAGAAGTTTGAATTCAGATATGAACAAATTCAAATTTTAAAACCTTCAAAATTATATTTGAGTTGGTCTACTGGATAGGTGAGATCATGTGAAGATCTTGGCATTGGTTTCACTGAATTCGGACAAACGAGTAAAAAGTTGTGCTAGTTTGAAAAGCAAGGGCTAAACTCTAAGAAAACTATTTGCATCTGGGTCCCTGGCTATGGGAAAGAAAAGCTAATGAATAAACATTCACTACAGAAACTTAAAGAACAAAATCGTTTGCTATAGAGGCTAAACTAGCGAACATTCACTATATAACGAAAAATGGTTCGGGAGAGAAAAAAAGCGATCTAATATGGATCGTCGATCTGAGATCGAACGAACGAGAGGGAGGCGGGGGTTATTGCGGCGGCGAAAAAACTGCAGCGTTAGCATCGGCTTCGAGCGGGGTGGCGGCTCCGGTGGCCGACGGTGGCGACTGCGGCTTCAGGCGGCTGCGAGGCGGTGGCGACGACGGCTGCAGCGGTGGAATGCGGCGGCGGCAGCGCAAATGGCGGCGGCGGCTGCGGTGGCTTTCGAAGGCGTCGGCGTCTGCAATTTGGGAGGAGAGAGGGGTCGGGGCTCAGCTTATAAAGGCGCAGGGCGGGGCAGTGGCTTGGAGGAGGGGCGAGGCCTAGGCGGTGTCACCCTCGGACACGGCGGCAGCAGCACACGGCGTGCGACGTGTGGCAATCAGACTCTGGCTCGGTGTTGCTGGCGACGCCGGCTGGGCTGGGCCGCGGCCTGGCTGGTAGCTGGGCAGGCCCAGTTCGGTGGGGAAGATTTTTTTTAAACATTATCCAAAGGAAGCAAAATATGAAAACTATAATAAATATAAACCTAAAAATAACAGAAAAAATCACATATACTAAGGCCCTTATTGTTGCCCTTGTGAACATTTTTCTGGTCCTAAAAATGCAAGTTTTGAAAAGAGAATTTTAGTATAATAAACACCGCAATAAAATGAATAATCCTAGAAATAAAAGTCAAATAAAATATTCAAAAATTCAAAATTCAATTTCCAATATTTCTTTGCTGTTTTTAAAGAAGTCCTTTTATCTTCTCTTTTTTTTATTTGTTTGAAATAATTGAAAAATAATTTTGAATAAAACAATTTGAACCAATTTTCCAAATTTTGAAAATTCAAAAATAGATTTTTGGGAAACCTCCAACTCTCTCAATTGGTCTTTGAGTTGCTTAAGGTTTCTAGGATCAAAATTGAAATAAAATAAAAGAAAGCAAAAATGCATAAATCATGGATGCATATGAATGATCTATAAATAACATCCAAATTGAAAATTGGGATGTTACACCTTTCCGTCTCAATTTGGAACCGTTGTCGCACGCTCTTCCTCCCTCCTCCATTTGCCTTCACCCTTCCTTTTGCCATTGTTCAATCATCTTCTCCATGGAGGGAACATGATGGAAATGACCCCGTTATTCTTGCCCCGATCAGAAAGATGACGTGGTGGATGAACTAATTGATCAGTGCGACATCATCACCTCAGCTAGCATGGCAGGTTTGTTCAAGACCATTCTAGACTCAACTAATAACATCATTACAAGGAACCCAAGGGTATAGGAGCGACTTGATCTCCCCTATCTTCTTCGCCGTGACCCTGCTGACTGGCGCGCGGATGACGGAGGCCTCGCCTTGTGCAAGTTGATGCCGCTTGATAATGATACGTGTGATGTTAAGATGCCATCTCTTGAGGGTAAGGGTTGGGCAGGCGCAAATGGAGATTGGGGTGTTTATATTGGATCCAACTATGAGTGGGAACTTTTGAATGTGTACTCTCGTCACCGGGTTCCACTTCCAAAAATCTGAGATTGCCTAGAGGTTGAGCACAATGGTATTCTACATGCGTTCAAATACGATCATGGTGACTGTCGTTGATGGAAGATAGCAATTTGTCAAGTTCCCAACCCCTCTTGGGATTACACGAACTATGAAGTTGTTGCTATCTTCGACAAGCTTATTGCCGTCCTTACTTCCACGCCTTGATGGAAATTGCTCAAAAACCAACTTCTGTACACGGATGAGTATTGTGATGCAATTCAATATGAGGGTCTTGTGTTCGCTGCCGCCATTCGTGGCACTGTTTTTGCATGGGTTCCTTATGCATTCGGTATGTTTGTCTTCAACCGTAATTATAATTGTTTCATCCACATGCATGTGGGTTAGCTAGTTTTCGTTTACTAATTAACCTTCTTGTGTTTCCAAGGTCCTGTGAACATTCCACCACCTGTACTTGAAAAATTTATAACCAAGGGGGAGATGACGATGGTGATGATCACGAGCATGAGGACGAGCAGGACCCATATACTAAGTGGTGCCTAGCAACTTATTCCGATGGATCACCTCTTCTTGTCTGTGTACAGGGCACTGCTGATGTTACTAAGGAAGCAGGTGTTCTCTTGCATTGTGGCACTCTCCGTACCTATTCCAACATCCATTGCATGGTATTCGGGATGGATACTAGTGTGCTAGCGCCAACACCTTCTCCCTGGTTCAGTATTGATAGTCTTGAAGGAAACTCGCTCTTCCTTGGACAAAACTACCCAATGATGGTGAAAGGCAATCCAGTTGTTGTTGACACAATGTTACTACCATTTATGAGAAGCAACTGTATCTATACCTTGGACATTGCTATGCTTCCTTACCGTGGCTATCACAATATGCATCCTGACATAGGCCGCTTCAGCCTAGATGACCAGTCCTGCGTTGGTCTCAACATTGACAGTAGTTAGCCCTTCCCAGAGAATTACTTTTAGTTCAAAGCAAGCGTTTCCAACGCCGATGAGTGGTTGAGCTGAAGTTCATTTCATTGCTTGTTATTTTTTTTTGATGAAAACTTTAGTATTTATAATGTATCCTCATTGTCGTTGTGGGTGTATGACCTGTTGTATGTAATGCTAAATGATATGCCTGCGATAAACTTACTAAAATTATGAATGGCTTTCGAGTCGCTTCTCGGAGTGGGTGCTGCAACGAGGCAAAAAAATATTTTCTGAATACATAATTGTACGTGCATTGCAACAGGTTATCGGATGAGTCCAATCAACAATAGTACTCCCTCTGTCTATGTGTATAAATCACTTCACGAAAACCAGGTATTCCCAGAAGTCTTAGGCGTGATACATGAAATTTCTTCCTCGTTTCCTTCTTAGCCTCGTACTAATGCCCACGAAAATCAGAAAGAGGAGGCGCACGCAAGGAAAGGACCACTGCATGCATCGTGGCTGGGTGTTGATTAGGCAAGGATTGAACCGGTCTTGCATGCAATTATATACGCGGGCCTGCATGTGTCGGTGTTCTGGATACGAGGGTACCCAGAATTAACTACCTGTGGTCCACTGTGTGGCTCCATCGATGGCCTGGTAGGGCCCAGCTTCAGCATCGACAAGTCAAGACCCTCGCGAGGGGCCAAGCCTCACGAGGGGGGCGACATCAAGACCTCCAAGGGAATCGACCTCCTCAGGCTGGCTCTCGAGGATCGGAGATTTCCATGCAAGGTGCACCTTATGAGGCTCAACTGACGTGAGCCATGACGATCCAGGCTAGGCGGGCGCCAGCGGGCACAGAGTACCAGTTTCCTCTTTGGTGCAAAGGAGGCAAGCGGCACGCGCGGAGTCCCGAGGAATTAGCCAAAGGTTTCCATTTTGGTGCAACAAGACCAAGACTTCCAGGACGACAGGACGGAGGTCATCGTCGCGCCCACTACAGTGTCACGACCAGACGCTTTTTGTAGGCGAAGACCACTTTAGTCAGGATAGGGTGTACTTCTTGTCCTGCTTCATATCTGGCCATTGTGGGATCCCTTCCCGCCAACATTTGGGAAGAGGACCAAGGCTCTCTTGAAAGGGAGATCAATCCCAATGGAGCAAATCCATTCCTCCTTCACCAGCTCTCTTGAGCTCAAGAACACCTCACCTCCCGAGGTTGTTCATCCACTGTACTAGTTCATCCTCGGCCCCCTCGGGCAATCCACCACAACGCTGGAGTAGGGTATTACACCGCAAGGTGGCCCGAACTAGGATAAACTGTTGTGTCTCTCTGTCCCTTTGAGCTCGACGCGCTAGGATGTGAGGATCGCTAGTGGGCAGGCTAGGTAGGTTGAGATCTCCGCAGGCACCCCAGAGTTCGAACCTATCAAGTGTTTGCGGAACCCGAAATCCGACATTTGGCGCGCCAGGTAGGGGTGCGTCGGAGATCCACTGCTCCGTCCGCCACGTCCCGCCGCCGGCTCCGATGACAGGCGCTCCCTCATTGACTCGACCGTCGCGCGCCTTCAGGGAGCCATGGTCCTCCGCGCTTTCACCTCCGCGTTGCAATAGGTGGAGTGGCCACCCAAGTTCCGGCCAGAGATGCCGCCACGCTACGACGGTGCGTCAGATTCGGCCGGCTTCCTCCAGGCGTACGAGGAGGCAGTTTGGGCGACCAGCGGAGACAACAAGGTGATGGCCAACTGGCTTCCCATGGCCCTCGTAGGCGCACCGCGCGCCTGGCTGCTCAACCTGCCGGAGTCTTCTATGGCCTCCTGGGAGGAGCTGCGCGGCTGATACGCCTCCAACGTATCTACTTTTCCAAACACTTTTGCCCTTGTTTTGGACTCTAACTTGCATGATTTGAATGGAACTAACCCGGGTTGACACTGTTTTGAGCAGAATTACCATGATGTTGTTTCATGTGTAGAAAACTAAAGTTCTCGGAAAGACCTGAAAATCCTCGGAGACAAGTTTTAGAAAATATAAAAAATGCTCGCAAAAGATGAAGACCAGGGGCCCACACCCTGTCGACGAGGGTGGGGGCGCGCCCACCCCCTCTGGGCACGCCCCCCTGTCTCGTGGGCCCCCTGCAGCTCCGCCGACCTCAACTCCAACTCCATATATTCCGTTTCATGGAGAGAAAAATTAGGGAGGAAGTTTCATCGCGTTTTACGATACGGAGCCGCTGCCAAGCCCTAATCTCTCTCGGGAGGGCCGATCTGGAGTCCGTTCAAGGCTCCGGAGAGGGGGATTCGTCGCCGTCGTCATCATCAACCATCCTCCATCACCAATTTCATGATGCTCACCGCCGTGCGTGAGTAATTCCATCGTAGGCTTGCCGGACGGTGATGGGTTGGATGAGATTTATCATGTAATCAAGTTAGTTTTGTTAGGGTTTGATCCCTAGTATCCACTATGTTCTGAGATTGATGTTGCTATGACTTTGCTATGCTTAATGCTTGTCACTAGGGCCCGAGTGCCATGATTTCAGATCTGAACCTATTATGTTTTCATGAATATATGTGTGTTCTTGATCCTATCTTGCAAGTCTATAGTCACCTATTATGTGTTATGATCCGACAACCCCGAGGTGACAATAATCGGGATACTTCTCGGTGATGACCGTAGTTTGAGGAGTTCATGTATTCACCATGTGTTAATGCTTTGGTCCGGTTCTCTATTAAAATGAGGCCTTAATATCCCTTAGTTTCCTCTAGGACCCCGCTGCCACGGGAGGGTAGGACAAAATATGTCATACAAGTTCTTTTCCATAAGCACATATGACTATATTCAGAATACATGCCTACATTACATTGATGAATTGGAGCTAGTTCTATGTCACCCTATGTTATAGCTATTACATGAGGAATTGCATTCAACATAATTATCCATCACTGATCCATTGCCTACGAGCTTTTCATATACTGTGCTTCGCTTATTTACTTTTTTGTTGCTATTGTTACAATCATTACAAAACCCAAAAATATTACTTTCGCTATCATTACCATTACTATTATACTAATTTGCTACTAAATACCTTGCTACAGATACTAAGTTATCCAGGTGTGGTTGAATTGACAACTCAACTGCTAATACTCAAGAATATTCTTTGGCTCCCCTTGTGTCGAATCAATAAATTTGGTTTGAATACTGTACCCTAGAAAGTTGTTGCGATCCCCTACACTTGTAGGTTGTCAAGACTAATTTCTGGCGCCGTTGCCGGGGAGCATAGCTCTATTCTCTGAGTCACTTGGGATTTATATCTGTTGATCACTATGAAGAACTTGAAAGATCAAAGAACTAAAATTTATCCCTCAACTACGAGGGGAGGTAAGGAACTGCCATCTAGCTCTGCACTAGATTCTCCTTCTGTTATGAATAAGCTTGCGACACCTAAACCTACTATTGCTATGTATTCTGATATGTTGCATGTTATTGATGATGCCACTTCTGCTATGCATGATACTTATGATGAAACTACTTCTATGCTTGATACTACTGTGCCATTAGGTGAATTTCTTGATGAACAACTTACTAAGGCTACGGAGAATGAAATTATTGAAAATGAGATTATAGATGAAAGTGATGATGAAGGTTCTCCTCCTAATTATGAATTGCATGTCGTTCCTGAGGGTTATGTTATGGATTGTCGGTGGGAAACGACACCTATGGGATCACTGGAACCCATTCTACGGTTGCGGGGCGCGGGATCGTGAGAAGAGCGGGACTAGCAGAAAGCACAAAGGGGATTTACCCAGGTACAGGCTGCAAAGATGCGTAAAACCCTACGATCCTGCTTTGGTGGTTGTATTAGTGTTCTTGAGCTCTCGAACAAGCTCTGGTTGCTGTGGGGTTCAAAAGAGCCGAATCCTCTCTTTGTGTGCCATGGGCCTCCTTTTATAGGCGAAAGGGGCTGCCACAGTGGCACACAGGAGGTGCATGGCGCTACAGCGTTGCGAGGTTATCGCTAGCATTACAGGACAAGACGCATTAAATGCGGGTCTTAGGTGTCCTTCACTTAATCGGGGACGGGGGTGAGGCCTGTCCCGTCCGTCGCCACCCCTCCTGGCTTCGACACGTGCCCCGGCCAGCAACGCATGCAGCTCCATGTAGGCAGGCACGCAACTGAGGTGGCGCGGTGGTGGAGCCTTCATGAAGGATTGCATGCTGCCATGCAGGCGCCTGCCCAGCTAGCTGGGCTGGCAGCTGCGTGCAAATGGCGGCGGTGGATATTGCTGGCGCAGGCCTGGCAGTGGCCCTGCTGGCGCGCCTGGTGAGGGTCTTGCCGGGTGGCCCGGCTAGGGTCCTGCTGCGGCACGCCGTCATCCCGGCAAGTATCTTGCAAGGGTCTTGTGGGCTTCCTCGGCAAGAACCTTGCCGAGGATTGTTGCCTTCCTTTCCTCATTTGATCTTGATTGTTCTTTGTCTTCACGAAGATCTGCATGCCACCACGAAGGTGCCTCCTGAACCCTGCCGCAACGCATCTGCTTAGCGTTGGTGGGCTCGAAGATGGCTCGCTCAGCTGGTGTAGACGAGCTGCCCCGGCAAGGGTCCTGCCGGGGATGCTGAGGCTGCCCCGGCAAGGGTCCTTGCCGGGGGATCTTCCACGCCTATATGATCTTTGTGGCCTTGATCCTTTTTGTTGCTTCACTTGTTCTTGTGGCTTCAGCTTCACTCCGGCTTCCCTCTCCTGTCCTGCTCATGTGTGGCCGTGGCAAGTGGCTCTGACTGCCCGTGCACAAGTAAAGGGGTCAAAAGCTGGGCCCCTACTTTTGTACACCGATAGGAGCCCCCGGACCTGGGTCATACATAAGTGCAGCGCGTTGTTGGGCCAGGCCCAGAACGGTGCGCGGGCAGTTGGGGCGGATTTTTACCCCGACCACTGTTCCGTCCGCTGCGCTTCCCCCCACGACCTACGTCGGATGCACGTCATGGGGAAGTGTGCGTGATGTGGGAGGCATGCTTGGTATAGCGACCACACGCATGCATCGTGTCGCAGTTAATGGGAAAGGAGGCGGCCCGTGCCTTCCCCATAAGAAGGAATAACCGCGGGCGCGCTGCTCACTTTTCCCCTTCCCTATGCCTTCCCGAATCTTGAAAACCGCCGCCCCCCTTTCTTCCTCCTCGAGCCCCCTGCTTTCGCTCGTCGTCGACGCGCTCCCGCCATCTCCCGCCTTCCGCGACCGCAATGGCGCCCAAATCCACCAAAGGGAAGGGGGTAGCCAGATATGCCGGCGCGGCGGAGCCGTCGGAGAGTGAGCTGGTGGAGCGACAGGCGCAATCCGCCCTCTTTCCCTCAACGCTCGACGTGCCAATGCTCCGGGAGTACTACAAGGTTATGTGGGGCATGAAGACGGGGGGGGGGGGGCAACGGGACATCCGGCCATGCGCGTCGACCCTGCCAGTGCCGGGCCCACCCCAAATCGGTACCCTTTCTTCGTCGACTATTTCTCTTGCGGGCTTTGTCCCCATTTGTCTGATTTCTTCAAGGACATCATGTACACCTTCGACTTCTACCTTATGTATTTTACCCCAAATGTCGTGGCGTGCATGGCCCTTTTTGCACACATCTGCGATGGTTTCGTCGGGGTTCATCCCAACATGGCGCTCTTCCGCCACTACTTCTCCCCTTGGATCCAAAAGTGAGGCGCCATCACCGGCAACGTTGCTTGGATCCCGAGGGCCAAGGGAACATACCCGGACGCGGCCATGAAGGAGAGGTGGGAAGCGTGGCGGGGTCGGTGGTGTTTTATCGAAGAGAAGAACCCGCCGGCGTTCTGCGAAGTCCATTGGGTGGCGCCGGTCCGTGGGACGGACTTGGGCGAGGTCGAAGTTGACAACAAGAAGCTCATGGTTGCCACCACTAGAATCCTCCGGCTTACCCGGGTCGGGCTCACCCTTGAGATGATTGGCGTGGACTTCATCCGCCACCGAATCGCTCCTCTGCACGACAAGGGGAGGCTGGCCTGGCTTTTTGTCAATGTTGCTGATATCATGAGGCTCTACCCCGGCCTCGACCATAACCTGGCGATGCTGCGGCATGCCCAACTCTGCCAGTGGATTTTCCAGCTTGAGGTGAATGAAGAATGCGAGGTTGAGCGGTCTGGCAAGGTGGCAAGGGCTGCCGCGAAGGCCGGTAAGGTGGACAAGGAGCCTGTCTTCAGGCTGCTGGCAGGAGTGGTCCCGCTCAGCAACAACTCTCGCCGGTCGGAGATCATTGCCATGATGCTACTTCTCAACGCGCATGGCCTCGACCCGAGCTGGGTTGAGCCTGATGAGCTCAAGGTGCAGGAGTTCTTCGACACCCTGCACGAGGTGTACGTAGATGACGAGCCGCGTCTTGTCCAGGATACTTCTCAGGAGGAGCTGGACTACATCGCCGCTAGGTTGCGGGAGACAAGGCTTGATGAGGAGTCGGCAAGGCTTGCCATGGAGGCCGGCAACACTGGCGGCACGGTGGACAGTGCCGCGGTGGAAGCAGAGGCGGAGGACCTCTCCCAGTGGGCGGTAGCCACTGGGGAGGCTAGCGGTGCCAGCGCTGGGGCTCCCCTTGTCAAGGACGTCGTCGACGGGGCTTTGGAGGAGGATGAAGGGGAGGAGATCGCGGCCTCCGCCCCTCCGGCTACTGGGATGGGGCGAGTTCTGGAGGGGGCTGCCTCCGGCGAGCCGGTTCGCCCTGGCCGGGCCGCGCAGCTGCGGCTGGCTCAGGGAGCAGCGACGCACGAGACGAGGGCCACGGTAACGAAGAAGGTGGCGGAGGCCGAGGCAGCGAGGAGGAAGACGCCTGTTTCCTCATTGTCCAGGCGTGCCCAGACGCCACCTCCCTCCCCGCCGCCGACAGATGTTGGCGCGGGGATTGCCTTTGACTTCGGGCCCCTCAGCCCGGATAGATACTCTGGGTCACCCAACCCAGAGAGAAAAAGAGAAGCACCAGAGGAGGAGGAGGAAGGAAGGAAATGATGAGTAAGCCTCCGCTTTCTTCCCTCATTCCTTGCACTTCTCCCGACGGTGTTTCTCACTTGCTTTCATCTTGTAGGGATGTGGAGACGCTGGCCCAGAGGATGAAGAGGGTCCTGTCAGGCACCTCCGGCACGCCACTGGTAGTGTCGAGCAGCTCGGACAGCAGCCCCCGGCCCAGCCCCCAGCGTGAGTCCATCACCCGCCCTTCATCAGTGTGCGTTATGCGCAATGCTCCAGTGCTAACCATGCCGTGGATGTAGGAGGGGAGCAGCACCACGGGGATCCACAAAGGGCTTCTCCTATCATGCCACCTCCGTCAACCACACCGCCCCCAGGGGCGTCCCCGGCAAGGGCACCAAGCCCTGAGGCCATGCTCACGGAGGAGGGGGAGGAGAACGCAGGAGCTGGCGGCTTTGCTTCGGCGCCGGACCTTGGTGGAGAAAGGCTTCCGCCTCTCGGCCTATCACGGGTAGGCCACTCGCCCTTTTCTTCTGTTCACATTCTTCTTTCCCCCTGTTTTTTTACCGGCTTTTGATCTTGGCTCCACCCCATCTCTTTCTTGGTGTCCAGGCCCCTCCTCGGAGGACGTCGACACCACCATCAAGGACGTCACTGCGGAGGCCGCGGCGGAGGCGGAGAAGATTGCTGCCCAGGAGAGCGCCAGGGGTGCCGCCGAGGACGCCGCCAAGGGGCCCACTGAAGGGCTCGGCAAGGGGCCCCCCGAAGAGACCGGCAAGGCCACTGCTGAGGAGATGGCGGTCGACGACCAGCCCTCCTCCTCTGCTGCTTCTGGCTCCGGCAAGTACCTGAAGGTGGGTAAGGACCTCTTCGTCCACCTTCTAGGTGCGTCAAGCTCCAGGGCCCCCATCAAGGGGGAGTTGCTCGACGGCGAGGTGCTTGCCACTGCCGGGCTTGACATCGTCGACGAGCCAAGCATCGACGGCGATGTCTCCTAGGAGGAGCGGCTGCTCCGGGCCATGGGTGCCAACTTCCGAAAACTCCAGGCTCTCCACCGCGCTCGCCTGGACAAGGCGAAGTCTAAGACGGCGGTGGTGGAGAAAGTGGAGGCAGACTTCGAGGGGCGCGTCGTCGAGGTGCAAGATTGGTGGCGCCAGGCTCAGGACGAGTTGTGACCTGGCCAGGTGTGACCTGGAGCTCACCGTGAGGCTGGCCGACATGGAGAAGGCCCAGGAGACAGCGAAGAGGTTGGCCGATGAAACCGTAGCCGTCCGGTCCCAGCACGAGGCTGCCCTGAAGACCCAGGAGGAGGACCTTGCCGAGCGCGAGGAGAAGCTTGCCGCCACGCTCCACGGGAAGGACGAGGAGGTGGACAAGCTTGTCCTGTAGCGGACCCAAGAGCTGGAGTGGAGGCATCAGGAGGCACTCAACGCCCTGGCTCAGGCCCACGCCGGCAAGGTGAAGTAGCTGGAGGAGCAAGCTCTGAAGCTGGCCCAGGAGAAGCATACGCTCAGCGGTGCCCTGACAGTGACGCAGGGCGAGATCATCAGCATGTCTGGAGATCTCTCCGAAGCCAACGCCTCCATCGAAGATCTCAAGCTGAAGCTGGGAGAGCTCGAGGAGACGCTGTCGGGGGCCTTGACCCGGGAGGGACTCGTGACAAGGGAGCTGGAGACAGAGAAGCAGCTGCTGAGGAACGAGACCGCCAACCTCAAGGATCACAAGGCGGGCGAGAAACTCTGGCTCGGGCGCCTTGCCACCGTCGCAAACTTGGCCGCCGACCAGCTGGCCGTCATGGGGATGCCGGAGATGGGGTACGCCCCAGAAGCAAGCCTGAGCCCCAACACCAACTTGACCATATACTCTGAGAGGGTCGTTGGCGCCCTGAATCGGCTCCACTCCAACCGGGCGGCCTCCCTTGCCGAAGAGTCCTGGATTCTTTGCCGGGGGACCATCACCAGGGTGCTCGTCAAGATAGCACATTGGCATCCTGACCTCGACTTCGAAGCGGTGCTGAAGAGCTTGCTCGAGGATGCTGACATCGTAGCGCTCAATGAGCATATCCAGCCCATTCTCAGCCCCATCGACAAAATCAAGAGGTTGGAGGGCCAACGCCGAGACTGAGCACCCCGTTTCTTATCACCGCTGCAGGTTCATGACCAAGACGATGCTATCTTTAGTTAGAACCGCGGCGGCAATTTATGTAACATAACTCTGTAGTACTCCTGAAATTATGCATGTTATTTACCTGTTAGATTTTCCTTGGTATGTATGCCCCACGTCAACTTGGTAAGCTTGCCGGCGCGTAAACCCAGGGCGGCGCCTTGAGGACGGATCTTCATTAGCCTGCTGGGTGTGCTTTCTGCCGGCGGAGCACCTTACCACCGCTAGCGCGGCCGCTTGATCTGTCGAGCTTGACTCGAGTCAGAAACGAGAGCATAGCTGGTGGCGAAAGGCTACCCTGCCGCTCTCAACGTGGCCGCTCGAACTGGTAAGTAGACTCGAAACAGAACAAGGGCGTTGCTAATCGTAGGAGGGCCCCTTCGCGTACATGTTTTCCATACATAGGCAGAATCATCGAGGATAACAACCTTATATTTAAGGATAAAAGCTTAAAGTTTATCATGACTTTCCTTCGCGCCAACGGGCAGCGCCGCCCTCTTGGCCGCTTTCTCTGCAGGAGCTGTGGCTATGATGAACTGCTAGGCCTACCACTAGGCCAGATTCTCACAATTTGCACCCCCCTACCTGGCGCGCCAAAGATGTCTGTGGGAAACGACACCTATGGGATCACTGGAATCCCTTCTACGGTTGCGGGGCGCGGGATCGTGAGAAGAGCGGGACTAGCAGACAGCACAAAGGGGATTTACCCAGGTTTAGGCCGCAAAGATGCGTAAAACCCTACGATCCTACTTTGGTGGTTGTATTAGTGTTCTTGAGCTCTCGAACTAGCTCTGGGTGTTGTGGGGTTCAAAAGAGCCGAATCCTCACTCTGTGTGCCATGGGCCTCCTTTTATAGGCGAAAGGGGCTGCCACAGTGGCACACAGGAGGTGGATGGTGCTACAGTGTTGCGAGGTTATCGCTAGCATTACAGGACAAGACACATTCAATGCGGCGCTTAGGTGTCCTTCACTTTATCGGGGACGGGGGAGAGGCCCGTCCCGTCCGTCGCCGCCCCTCCTGGCTTTGACACGCGCCCCGGCCAGCAACGCATGCAGCTGAGGTGGCGTAGTGGTGGAGCCTTCATGAAGGATTGCATGCTGCCATGCAGGCACCTACCCAGCTGGCTGGGCTGCCAGCTGCGTACGAATGGCGGCGGTGGAGACTTGCTAGCGCGGGCCTGGGAGTGGCCCTGCTGGCGCGCCTGGCGAGGGTCTTGCCGGGTGGCCCGGCAAGGGTCCTGCTACGGCACGCCGTTGTCCCCGACAAGGATCATGCTGAGGTCTTGTGGGCTTCCTCGGCAAGAACCTTGCCGAGGATTGTTGCCTTCCTTTCCTCATTTGATCTTGACTGTTCTTTGTCTTCACAAAGATATGCATGCCACCACGGAGGTGCCTCCTGAACCCTGCCCCAACGCGTATGCTTAGCATTGGTGGACTCGAATGTGTCTCGCTCAGCTGGTGTGGACGAGCTGCCCCGGCAAGGGTCCTGCCGGGGCTGCTGAGGCTGCCCCGGCAAGGGTCCTTGCCGGGGGATCTTGCCACGCCTATCTGATCTTTGTGGCCTTGATCCTTGTTGTTGCTTCGCTTGTTCTTGTGGCTTCGGCTTCTCTCCGGCTTCCCTCTCCTGTCCTGCTCATGTGTGGCCGTGGCAGGTGGCTCTGACTGCCCGTGCACAAGTAAAGGGGTCAAAAGCTAGGCCCCTACTTTTGTACACTAACATGGATGAAGAAACTGCTAGAGATTTTCTTGCTTGCAATGATAGATCAGATCTTACGAAATTGTTAGCTAAGTTGAAACAAAAGACTCTAAATTCTAAGATGAAACTTGACTCTGCTTTTGCCACTTCACCTATCTTTGTTACTGATAAGGAATATGGATTCTCTGTTGATCCTGAGATTATTACTTTAGTTGAATCCGACTCTTTCTATGGCACTGAATATGAAACTGTTGTGGGACATCTTACCAAGTTAAATGATATAGTCACCTTGTTTACTAATGATGAGACATCTCGCTGTTATTACATACTTAAGATATTTCCATTCTCATTAAAGGGTGATGCTAAGACTTTTTTTAATTCTCTTGATCCTGGTTGTGTGCGTAGTCCCTAGGATATGATTTATTACTTCTCTGCTAAATATTTTCCTGCTCATAAGAAACAAGCTGCCTTGCAGGAAATATATAATTTTGCGCAAATCAAAGAAGAGAGTCTCCCACAAGCTTGGGGGAGGCTTCTCCGATTACTTAATGCTTTGCCTGATCATCCACTTAAGAAAAATGAAATACTTGATATCTTCTATAATGGACTAACTGATGCTTCCAAGGACCACTTGGATAGTTGTGTTGGTTGTGTTTTCAGGGAAAGAACAGTCGACGAAGCTGAGTTATTATTGAACAATATGTTGATTAATGAGAATAATTGGGCTCTTCCCGAGCCAATTCCTGAGGTAATTCCTGAACCAATTGAGCCACTGAGCCTATTCCTAAACCTACTCCGAAAAAGAGAGGTGTTCTATTTCTCAGTCCTGAAGATATGCAAGAGGCAAAGAAATCAATGGAAGAGAAAGGTATTAAAGTTGAAGATGTTAAGAATTTACCTCCTATTGAAGAAAGGCATGGTCTTAATATACCACCTGTTGAAGAAACACATTGTCTTGATAACCCGACACAGGTACTAAAGGTAAATTCTCTCTATAGATATGATAAAGATGAAATCCCGTCTACTAAATTTCATAGTCCATGCTTAGATCAATTTGATGATTTCATGGATAGACAAGCAAATTTCAATGATTATGTTGGTAGACAATTGAAGAATAATGCTTATATGATAGGACGCTTGAATGATTATATAGCTAGAGTTCAAGATGAACTTAAACGCACTAGTAAACATGCTTCTATGATTGCTACTCAAGCTGAACATGTACTTAAAGCTCAGAATGAATTGCTAGTTGAATTAAATAATAAACATGACTTTGCTGTTAGAGTGGCTACTTGAACTGGTAAAATGTCTCAGGAACCTTTGTATCCTGAAGGCCACCCTAAGAGAATTGAACAAGATTCCCAGAATAATAACCTAGATGCTCCTAGTTCTTCTAAGAAGAAGAAAAAGAAGAATAATAGGACTTTGCATGCTTCTAGCGAACCTAATGTAGAAACACCTGAGAATCCTAATAATACTTCTATCTTTGATGCTGAAACACAATCCGGAGATGAATATGAACCTGATGATAATGTTAATAATGATGTTCATGTAGATGCTCAACCTACTAATAACAATGATATAGAAATTGAACCTGCTATTGGTCTTGATAACCCACAATCAAGAAACCAATGTTATGATAAGAGAGATTTTGTTGCTAGGAAGCATGGTAGAGAAAGAGAACCATGGGTTCAGAAACCCATGCCCTTTCCACCTAAACCATCCAAAACAAAGGATGATGAGGACTTTGAGCGTTTTGCTGAAATGATTAGTCCTATTTTCTTACGCATGCGCTTAACTTATATGCTTAAAACAAACCCTTATTCCAAATATATGAAAGATATCATCACTAATAAGAGGAAAATACCTGAAGCTGAGATTTCCACAATGCTTGACAACTATACCTTTAAGGGTGGAATACCTAAGAAACTTGGTGATCCCGGAGTACCCACTATACTTTGCTCCATAAAAAGAAATTATGTTAAGACTGATTTATGTGATTTAGGAGCCGGTGTTAGTGTTATGCCTCTTTCCTTGTACCGTAGACTTGAATTAAGTAAGTTGACACCCACTGAGATATCCTTGCAAATGGCTGATAAATCAACTGCTATACCTGTCGGCATTTGTGAGGACATGCCTGTTGTTGTTGCGAATGTTACTATCTTAACTGGCTTCGTCATTCTTGATATTCCCGAGGACGACAGTATGTCGATTATCCTTGGTAGAACCTTTTTAAATACTGAAGGAGCTGTTATTGATTGCAACAAAGGCAATGTCACCTTTGATGTTAATGGAAATGAGCATACGGTACATTTTCCGAGGAAACAACCTCAAGTTCACAGCATAAACACTATTGAGAAAATTCCATCAATTATTATTGGAGGTTTTGAATTTCCTCTCCCTACTGTCAAGAAAAAGTAATATATTCTTATTATTGGGGATGTTCATATCCCCGTTGAGGTAACCTAGTGTCACTTCGAAATTTCTCCGGTTCCGTGTTATTCGGAATGAGTTTGTTAACAAGACTTGATCAACCTTGTTAGTGGATTCATTTTGATGATCATGAGATGGATGAAATTATAAGGCACAACCTTTTGTACCTTATTTTTACTTTCTGTTATTTAAAATAAATAAAGCAAAAATAGTATTATCTGTCTGTTTTTTGAATTATCCATGCAATAAAAAATATCCCAAATATAAAAGTGCTCCAAATGCCCTGCAAATTTAGTATTATTTTTTATGAATTATTTGAGGATTTTAGGCACTGAAAACACTGCAGGGGGGTTTGCCACCTGGCCACGAGAGTGGAGGGAGCGCCCACACCCCCTGGGAACGCTCCCCTTTCTCGTGGGCCCCTGGTGGACCCCATCCACTTATGCCAGCACCCACACACTCCATCTTCTTCCCAAAAAAATCCCCATCCAGCTCAAGCACGAGTTCTAGCTCATTTTGCTGCAATTTTCGATCTCCTTGCTCAAAGCTCCATTCACAAAACTGCTGTGGGAGATTGTTGCTTGGTATGTGACTCCTCCATTGGTCCAAATAGTTTTTGTTCTAGTCCTTTATTCATTGCAAATCCTTACTGCCTTGGTGACCCTGTTCTTGAGCTTGCATGTTAAATTTATGAGGTTCCAAGTAATTCTAATGCATGATATATGCTCTAGGCACCTGTAGGAGTAGTTGCTATCAATCTTGTTTAAGTTTTATTCACTTTTATTTTGAAGTTACTAAAATTTCATTAATATTGCCGAAAAGATATATGTTCAGGAAAATATACAAAGGTGGTTCCTCAGTAAAGAAAGGACCTAGGTGTGCTATGCGTGAGCAAGACGATGAACCACCAAGAGAGGCTGAAGTGCGGTCTTGTGAATGGCCGTCAGAAGAATTTATGGTCAATGCAGGCATTAAGGATGAATTCAATACATATGTGCGTAATGCTGATCTTGAGGAATTCATGCAAGATAAGTGTCCTCAGTACTACTATCTAACTGATTCGTTCGTGAGAAGGTTTAAATTTTCATCTTATCGTAATTCTCATAGTGTCCTGTTCGATATTTACGACAAATCATATACCATGGACCTGGAAGATTTTGCTACTGCTTGCAAACTTCCGCAGTGGGGAAGTGTTAATGATCCCCACAAATCTGAATTTAGAGACTTCCTTGCTAGTATTACTGTGGGAGAGTCTAGGGATATTACACAAGCTACCATTGGGAGTATTCATTTTCCTGCAATACATTATTTTGCTCTCTTCATTGGTAGATGCATTAACGGTAAAGATGAAGCATGTCATATGTGTGTCCCTGATCTTTGTGTCCTCAAGAGTGCTGTGTTAGGATATAAAGATTATAACTTGGGGGCAATAGTTTTACGTAGGTTGCATAAAAATGGTAGAGCTGGAGATTTATTTGGAGGAATTTATGCGACCCATGTGGCAAATTATCTTAGTATAGCCCCACGAGAGGGTGATGTGATGTTGCCTCCTGCTTACTTAGATTACAACGCTATGGTCAAACATCATTTTCTTAAGAGGAATGAACAATTCCTCCAGTATCGACTAATCTTTGACAGACATAGCTCTGTCCATGTTACTCTTCCTTCTCCTTTCCTTTTTGATTACCAGGCAAAAGGAAGATATGTTGTTACCAGGGAGGAAGCAGCTGAACACGAAGGGAGAGTGGAAGCGGCTCGCCAACATGCCGCAGCTCAAGATGCATTTGCTGCTGCATCTCAGTATGACCCCAGACACAACTACGGATATCAGCCAAGATACCCTTGGCATTAGACCAACTTAGGCCAAAAGCCTAAGCTTGGGGGAGTACGTATTTCCCACTGACTTTACATTCATGTTCACACACTATTCTAGTCGTCGGTGCTCATACTCTTTCATTGTATTATCCAGGCTAGTTTGATTTTCTTTTTTCTAGTTTTCTTTCCTGTGTGTTTGATAAACCTTAAGAAAAAACCAAAAAATTAGTTACTTTAATTTCCATGCTTGTAGTAGAAATTAAAATGAAACCCCAAAAAGATTTCTCATTGTTCTTTTACTTGTTGGGAGCTTTCCCGTGTAAATAGTTTCATTTTCTTTTCTTTCCTTTGGGGGGTTGAGAGTAGAAGACCATATTGAAAATGTTTAGTGGCTCTCATATGCATGATGGTTTATTTAACTTAGAGCCCATATTACCTTGTCTTCTCTCTTGAGTTGAATGCTTGCAGATTCTAGCTTAGTCCAATGCACATACACTCTTATTATTATACACATCGTTCGGTCGTGCGAGTGAAAGGCAATAATGATGATATATGATGGACTGATTGAGATAAGAGAAGCTGGTATGAACTCGACCTCTCTTGTTTTTGTAAATATGATGAGTTCATCGTTCCTGATTCAGCTTATTATGAAGTAAACATATTTGCAATGACATTTAGAGATTATAGTTGTTTGTGCCATGCTTGATTAGCTATGAGTTATAATGGTTTACCTTGCGTGCCAATATGCTATTAGAATGATTATGATGTGGTATAATGGGGTGGTATCCTCCTTTGAATGAATTGAGTGACTCGACTTGGCACATGTTCATGCATGTAGTTGAAACAAATCAGCATAGCCTTCATGATATTTATGTTCATGGTGGATTATATCCTACTCATGTTTGTACTCGGTGTGAATTAGATTTAATGCATGTTTATGACTGTTGTCGCTCTCTCAGTTGGTCGCTTCCCAGTCTTTTGCTAGCCTTCACCTGTACTAAGCGAGAATACTGCTTGTGCATCCAAACTCCTTAAACCCCAAAGTTATCCGAATGAGTCCACCATACCTTCCTATATGCGGTATTTAGTAAATTTGTATGTGCCAAACTCCAAACCTTCAAATGAAATTCTATTTTGTATACTCGAGCAGCTCATGTTTCCACTAGGGCTGTCTATATCTTCCATGCTGGGTGGGTTATTCTCAAGAGGAGTGGACTCCGCTCCTCATTCACGAGAAAGGGCCGGTAACTGGGATGCCCAGTCCCATGATCCAAAAAGATCAAACAAAATCAATATATTTAAACAAAACTCCCCCAGGTCTTTTGTTAGTTGGAGGCACTCATTGTTTCGAGCAAGCCATGGATTGATGCTTGTTGGTGGTGGGGGAGTATAAACTTTTACCATTCTGCGTGGGAACTGCCTATAATGCATGTAGTCTGGAAGATATAGCCATCTCATAGTTGTTGCGTTGACAGTGAAAGTATGTCACTCAAACTGTTATTCAATCTCTATTTCAAAATCGAGCTCTGGCACCTCTACAAATCCCTGCTTCCCTCTGTGAAGGGCCTATCTATTTACTTTTATGTTGAGTCATCACCTTCTTATTAAAAAGCACCCGCCACTATCATTTGCATTCATTACTATTGGTTTATATTGGGTATGAATTGACTAGATCTCTTTTACCATGAATTACAATGTTTGGTCAGTCCTTGATCTTTAAAGGTGCTCTGCATTTATGTTTTGTAGTCTCAGAAAGAGCTAGCGAGATACCATTTTGTTATATCATGTTATGATTGTTTTGAGAAAGTGTTGTCATCTGAGTTTTATTATTATGGCTCGCTAACTGATTATGCCATTGATATGAGTAATTGTGAGACCGAGGTGTTATTGTGAGTATGGTTAGTTCATAATATATGTTGAAACTTGAATGCTGGCTTTACATGTTTACAACAACAAGAGCAAATAGAGTTTGTAAAAGTTTTTCTTTATCACTTTCAGTTTATCAACTGAATTGCTTGAGGACAAGCAAAGGTTTAAGCTTGGGGGAGTTGATACGTCTCCAACGTATCTACTTTTCCGAACACTTTTGCCCTTGTTTTCGACTCTAACTTGCATGATTTGAATGGAACTAACCCGGACTGACGCTGTTTTTAGCAGAATTACCATGATGTTTCATGTGTAGAAAACAAAAGTTCTGGGGATAACCTGAAAATCCTCGGAGACAAGTTTCAGAAAATATAAAAAATGCTCGCAAAAGATGAAGACCAGGGGCCCACACCCTGTCCACGAGGGTGGGGGCGTGCCCACACCCTCTGGGCGCGCCCCCTATCTCATGGGCCCCCTGGAGCTCCGCCGACCTCACCTCCAACACCATATATTCCATCTCACGGATAAAAAAATCAGGAGGAAGTTTCATCGCATTTTACGATACGGAGCCGCCGCCAAGACCTAATCTCTCTCAGGAGGGCTGATCTGGAGTCTGTTCGGGGCTCCGGAGAGGGGGATTCGTCGCTGTCGTCATCATCAACCATCCTCCATCACAAATTTCATGATGCTCACCGCCGCGTGTGGCTAATTCCATCGTAGGCTTGCTCGACGGTGATGGCTTGGATGAGATTTATCATGTAATCAAGTTAGTTTTGTTAGGGTTTGATCCCTAGTATCCACTATGTTCTGAGATTGATGTTGCTATGACTTTGCTATGCTTAATGCTTGTCACTAGGGCCCGAGTGCTATGATTTCAGATCTTAACCTATTATGTTTTCATGAATATATGTGTGTTCTTGATCCTATCTTGCAAGTCTATAGTCACCTATTATGTGTTATGATCTGACAATCCCGAAGTGACAATAATCGGGATACTTCTCGGTGATGACCGTAGTTTGAGGAGTTCATGTATTCACCATGTGTTAATGCTTTGGTCCGGTTCTCTATTAAAAGGAGGCCTTAATATCCCTTAGTTTCCGCTAGGACCCCGCTGCCACGAGAGGGTAGGACAAAAGATGTCATGCAAGTTCTTTTGCATAAGCACGTATGACTATATTCAGAAGACATGCCTACATTACATTGATGAATTGGAGCTAGTTCTGTGTCACGCTATGTTATAGCTATTACATGAGGAATCACATCCGACATAATTATCCATCACTGATCCATTGCCTACGAGCTTTTCATATACTGTGCTTCGCTTATTTACTTTTCTGTTGCTATTGTTACAATCATTACAAAACCCAAAAATATTACTTTTGCTATCGTTACCATTACTATCATACTACTTAGCTACTAAATACCTTGCTGCAGATACTAATTTATCTAGGTGTGGTTGAATCGACAACTCAACTGCTAATACTCAAGAATATTCTTTGGCTCCCCTTGTATCGAATCAATAAATTTGGGTTGAATACTCTACCCTCGAAAACTGTTGCGATCCCCTACACTTATGGGTTATCAGCGGCGTCTTCATCGCACACTTCGCGGCGCCGGTGCCCCCCGTTATCGCGGCTCTCCTGGGTGGCTCGTGAGCACCACCCTCCGACCGCCACATCAAGCAGCTCTACCGCCAAGTAAGCACTGCCCAGGTGAGCTCGGGGGCTCCCCCGGGCTGGGCAGCGCCCAAGGCCAACCTCACCTTTGTCCCAAAAGATCATCCAGCTACCACAACAGGAGCGGGCGTGCTCCTGATGCTCTGCACCCCCACCATCTGCAAAGTGGCGGTCACCAAGACCCTCATCAACAGCGGAGCGGGCCTCAACAAGCTCTCCATGGAGGCATTCGGCTTGCTTCACATTCCCCACGGCCGGCTCCTCCCCACCAAGCCCTTCTCCGGGGTCGGCGATGGCTGCACCAGCCCCCTGGGGAAAATCTGCGTCCCCGCCACTTTCAGGACCCACGACAACTACCGCACCGACCTCATCGACTTTAACATCGCCCGGGTCGACCTGCCATACAACGCATCCTTGGGTACCCAGCCCTGGCCAAGTTCATGGAGGCAACCCATCCAGCCTACGACCTCATGAAGATGCCAGGTAGCAGCGGTGTCCTCACGGTCGCAGGGAACACCAAGCACGTGCAGCAGGCCATCAGGCTCATCTTCAGGACTGTGACGTCCATGCAACCGAGCAAGAAAGGGGGCCTTGAGGCTCCGGGGGCAGCACCAGCCAAGAAGAAGCAGTTTTTTCCCAAGACCGAGCCGAGACAAAGCAAGTGCCAGTTGATGAGGATGGGGCGTCTGGCGCCACCTTCACCATAGGAGCTAACATCCCCCAAGACCAAGAGGAAGCATTGGTCAGCTTCTTGCGTGCCAACAAGGAAGTGTTCGCATGGGAGCCCAAGGACCTGGTCAGGATTCCAAGGGGGATAATCGAGCATCACCTGAGGGTGTGCCTAAACATGCGTCCAGTGAAGCAGAAGGCCCGACGACAGTCCACCAAGAAGCAGGCGTTCATTGTCCAAGAAACCCACAAGCTGCAGGATGCTGGAGTAATGCAGGATGTGCGGTACCCGGAGTGGCTCGCAAACCCAGTCATTGTCCCCAAGAAAGGAGGAAAGGAGCGCATGTGTGTCAACTTCACCAACCTCAACAAGGCTTGCCCCCGGGATCCCTTCCCTCTTCCGTGCATCGACCAGATCGTCAACTCCACCGCCGAGTGCGACCTGGTGTGCTTTTTGGACGCCTTCTCGGGCTACCACCAGATCAAGATGGCCGTGCAAAGATGTGGAGAAGATGGTGTTCCTGACCCCCTGCGGGGTGTACTGCTACACCTGCATGCCTTTCGGGCTGCACAATGCCAGAGCAACCTTCCAGTGGCTGATGCACATCGCCCTGGGCCGGCAGGTCGGGAGAAATGCTAAGGCTAATGTTGATGACATAGTGGTGAAGTCTCGGGAGGCGATGAGGGTCTGAAGGAAACGTTTGCCAGCCGGTGCAAGGTGGACCTGCGGCTCAATCCCGAGAAGTGCATGTTCGTGGTTCCCTCTAGCAAGTTGCTGGGTTTCCTAGTGTCGCACAGAGGAATCGAGGCCAATCCGGAGAAGGTCAAGTCCATAGAAGACATGAGCCCCCCGCATACACTCAAGGAGATGCAGAAGCTGGCGGGCTACATGACCTCGCTGGGGCCCTTCATCTCCAAGTTGGGGGAACGCGCTCTCCCGTTCTTCAAGCTGATGAAAAAAAGGGGCCGTTTGAGTGGACCCCTAAAGCTGATGCGGCCTTTCAAGACCTCGAGAGATACCTGACCAGCCCGCCAGTGATGGTGGCACCGCGCCCTCTCTAGCCCCTAGTGCTCTATTTGGCCGCCACCCTCACTCCGCCAGCACTGCTCTGGTGGCGCTGAGGAAGGAGCACCCGATCAAGGACCCTCAGAGGGCACTAGGTCACCAAGCAAAGCGTAGCAGCCTCAGGATGGTGTTCCTGAGGCCTCGGCTGACTCAACGGTTAACATCCCTCCCGAGGCTCAAAACGACCCTTCGGCTGGAGGGGCTCCTGAAGCTGAGGCTCGCGAGGCTGCACCTAGTGCGGCAGGCGATGAGACCTCCGAAGGCTCGCATCCTCAAGAGACACAAGACGTCACCAACACCTCCTCCCTCATTTAGCACCCAGTCTACTTCGTCAGCACGATGCTACAGGAGGCCCGGTCATGCTACCCCATGCCCCAAAAGCTCTTGCTCGCGCCCCTCGTCGCCTGCCGAAACCTGCGCCACTACTTCCAGGGGCACCCCATCAAGGTCGTTTCAGCCTACCCACTGGAGAGGGTGCTCCGGAGCCCTAATGTCGCCGGGCGGGTTGCAGAGTGGAACATCGAGCTTCAGGTATTCTAGCTGAAGTTCAACACCACTAGGGTCATCAAGGGCGCGACCCTCGCAGATTTTGTGGCAGAATGGACTGACGTCCCTCACCGTGGGATATGTGAGGATCGCTCCCTCTCGCCTGGAGACAAGGCGCCGGACAGGTGGATCATGTACTTCGATGGTGCATTCTCACGACAAGGCGCGGGGGCTGGGGCCGTCCTCATCTCACCCGCCGAGGACAAGCTCTACTACGCTGTACAGCTCTGCTTCTAGCCGGGCGAAAAGGTCTCCAACAACATCGCAGATTACGAAGTGTTGCTCACCAGCCTCAGAGCCGCGGCGGCACTAGGGGTGAAGCGTCCCACCATTAGGGGCGATTCCCAGCTCCTCATCAACTTTTCCAACAAAGAGTACACACTGAAGGACGAGCACATGGAGGCATACCTGAAAGAGGTACGCAAAATGGAGAAACGGTTCCTGGGCTTTGAACTGCAGCACATGCCATGAGGAACAAGCAAGAAGGCGAACGACACCGCCAAGAGGGCATCCTAGAGGCTAACTTAGGAGCTAGGGGTGTTCGACGAATGGCTCTTCAAGCCATCGGCGGCTCCCCCCACCGTAGCACCAACACCACCTCAGGAGGACCTACCACAAGAACCAGCAACCGGCGCCCCGGCATGCGGCCCATCCTTAGGGAATCGCCTGCTCCTCGCGCTCGAGCCTTAGGAGGGGTGCTGGACCGAGGAGTTCAAGACGTACCTGCTTCAGGGGAACCTTCCAAAGAAGGAGGAGGATGCCAAGCGCGTGGCTTGTCAGGCCACCGCGTACTACATTCGGGACACTGAGATATTCTGCAAAAGGCCCAATGACATTTCTTTGCGATACATCCCTAGGGAGCAGGGGCTCGAGTTGCTGGCAGACATACATGGTGGGGACTGCGAACACCACCATTCATCACACACCCTCGTGGGCAAGTCGTTCTGCAGTGGGTTCTATTGGCCCACTGCACTCAACAATGTCATTGAGCTAGTGCGCTCCTGTGAAGCATGTCAATCCCATGCCAAGCAGATCCACCAGCCTGCACAAGGCCTCTAGACTATCCCGCTCACGTGGTCGTTTGCGGTCTGTGGGATGGACATCTTGGGGCCGTTTCCCCGAGTGCCAGGGGGCTACCGCTACCTCTACGTCGCCATCGACAAGTTCATCAAGTGGGCGGATGTAGAAGCCGTCCACACCATCCCAACTAGATCAGCCGTCAAGTTCATCAAAGGCCTCGTGAGACGGTTTTGGGTCCCTAACCGCATCATCACCCACAACGGCTTGTAGTTCACTACCAACCTTTTCAAAACATATTGTGCTAACCTTGGAACGCAGATATGCTACACCTCAGTGGCACACCCCAGGAGCAACGCCATGCCGAGCATGCCAACGCAGAGGTCTTGAGGGGCCTCAAGACAAGGACCTTCAAGAAGAAGCTCGAGGCCTATGGCATGGGTTGGCTCGATGAGCTCCAGCCCGTGCTATGTTCCATCCGCACCACGGCGACCAAGTCAACGGGCAAGACACAATTCTTCCTCGTCTATGGAGATGAAGAGGTTCTCCCACACAAGGTCAAGCATCCCTCCACACAGGTCCTGGCGTTTGACGAGGCACATTAGGATGCCACGCGGGGGATGGATCTCATGCTGGGGGAGGAATGTCGCCCTCAAGCCTCGCTCCGAGCGGCAAGGTACCAGCAGGCGCTGCGGCGGTACCACTGCCGCAGCGTCTGCACCAGGACGTTGGAGGTGGGCGACCTCGTCCTGAGGCGGGTGCTCTCCAGGGAGGGGATGCACAAGCTCTCTCACATGTGGGAGGGCCCGTTTAGGATTGTCCGTTTCTCGAGGCCTGGTGCCGCGCGCCTGGAGACACAGGAAGGGGTCCCCATCCAGAACGCCTGGAACATCCAACACCTCCGGAAGTTCTACCCATGAAGCAAGGCTCCGGCCTGTGAAGGTCTCCGCTCGTGACACTCTCACATAATAATGAGTGGGGTTGTACACGCCCCGGAGTCTCCTGAGAGCCGCCCTGGGGCCGCACTTAGCTCCGCGTTGGTGAGAAGACTAGACTAGGTGTTGGACGCGACTGTTCGTTTTCTTTATAAAGTTGCTTGCAATCTTTTTGTGATCTTTAATGGAGTTGGTGCTTTCGTGCTTTGGTTTGCCAAGTTGGATTTTCTCTCCTCTCGTTTTGTCCGTTCTTAGCCTGAGCCAGGAAGGAGTGGTAGTTGCCCGTTCCCCTTCCTTGCGCGCCTCGCGCGTGGGGGCTAGGCAGGTGTCTGCGCATGGGCCCGTCCTCGCACAAGCACACCTCGCCGAACCCTGTTGCCCTAGTGCTTTGGCTTTATCCTTGTGGGGAGCCCTCGATCAAACTCACGAGCAGCAGGACCCCCTCATGTCTGTGCCCCTCGAGAAGCGCGATGCGATGCACTAAGCCACAACTAACCTATGATAGGAGGCTCGCACGAGGAGGAATGAGGTGCTCGATAGGTTTTCTTTTTCTCTAAACAGCTCTGCAGCAGATCTGCAGCACCTCACGAGGCCTTAAACGCCTCCTGAGTCACCAGGAATGGGGGCTTCACCAGATGTCAGGGGTCTCGCCCTCGTGAGGTGGGAAGCTACCGCAAACATGTCGAGCTAAGTTATCCTACCCTTGCCTACCCAGAATACAGACATCATGGCACAACATTAAGATAATAAGCATTGCATAAAAGGGCATAACTGCCATAGTTCATTACACACCCCAGCGGGGCACCCTACTTTTTTTAATTGCAGAAGAAAGGAAAGGTTAAACAAAAGAATCCCAAGGTCGTGCGGATCCAGCGCCAATGTTGCATCCTCAAGCAGCACCTCAAGGTGCCCCCGACACTCCACGAGTTCACCCTCAAGTGGCCCGAGGCTGCGGCAGGTCTTGAGTCCAAGTTCGGCGACCCCGAGCTCAGGCCGGGCTCTCCTCCTGCTTCACCGGGACATGGTGGCGAGACGACCCGCTGCCTCCCTCGATCCGAGCTCGGCGGCGTGGAGGTTGATCATAGCCGCCGCTGCTGGAGCTCTCTCCTGAGGAAGAGCTGCCACTCCGGGAGGAGGAGCGGACGTCGTCAAGGCCAAGCTCACAACCGCCGGTGGCACGGCCGACGTCAAGCCAACCTCATCGTCACTGCCGTCTTCTGGGCAGCACCCCACGCGGCAGCCGTCCTTCCTTAACACCCTCATGAAGATGGTCGCCAAGTCGTCGTACTTGAATTGGAGGGTGCACCTCCCACTCAGGCCACGTGTGTAGGCGAACGCCTGCTAGCAGCGGGCCAGGACCACGCCGCCCATGGCGGCAACCTCCGTCCCCACCCACGAGGCCCTGCTGCAGCAGCCGTCGGCCTGCACGAGAGGACGTCGAGCCCCAAGGACGGCAACTCGTCGAAGAAGAAGCGCGAAGCCGGAACGAGGTGCCAACGGGCCTCTCCGACCAGACCACAAACTCTGGGAGCATGTCCAGCGAAGAGAAGTACGTTCGAGGAGGGCAAGCAACCATAACACACCTCCCCTCATCGTGGGGCCTGCCCCGGGGCCGGTGGCCCCCACCGTGAGAAGAAGCTCCGCCACGAGTGCCAAGGGAGACATCGTCCCCTGAAGAAACACGCCCGCGCCCCCTGGGAGCCGCCACCGGGGTAGCAGCGTACTTGCGGGGACGGTCGTGGCCCCTCTTGGGTGGCGGAGAAGCTGGCCCCTCCTTGGGAGCCTTCCCCTCCTTAGTAGCCGAGAACCTCCTCGTCGGCGGCATGGATGCTACTACAAGATGGAGAAGGACAAGGGTCCAGCAGCAAGAAGACGGAGGAAGAGATGAGAGAGAGGTGCTTTGCCACTCCCCTCATTTATAGCTAGAGGGAGGCCAACCGCCGGCCTCCACGCCCTCGCGCAATGATGATCCTATGCATGTAGCATCTACTCGTCAAGTCAAACAGATTTCAAGGGAGCATCGGGAAGTGGAGACGCCCACATCCCATCAATCGCCATGCATCGTCCAAGGCCATAGGTGGTTAGGGCCTGCGGCGCTCCACACTTGCCCTTTGGCTTCGCCTAGGAGCCAAGTCCGAGCGCGCCTTGGGCCCGAGGGCTACTGTCGGCATTCTAGATATGGGGGTTCCCAGACTTGCCTGCGTGCAGCCCACTGCGTGGCTCCATCGACGTCCTGGTACGGCCCAGCTTCAGCATCGACAACGCAAGACACTCGTGAGGGGCCAAGCCTCGCGAGGTGGGCGACATCAAGACCTACAAGGGAATCGGCCTCCTCAGGATGGCTCCCGAGGAGCGGAGATTTCCATGCAAGGTGCACCTCATGAGGCTCAGCTGATGTGAGCCATGACGATCAAGGCCAAGCGGGTGCCAGCGGGCGCAGAGTACCAGTTTCCTCTTTGGTGCAAAGGGGCAAGCGGTAGGCGCAGAGTCCCTAAGAATCAGCCAAAGGTTTCCATTCTGGTGCAACAAGATCAAGACTGCCAGGACGGCAGGACGGAGGTCATCACCGAGCCCACCGCAGCATCACGACCAGAGGATTTTTGCAGGCGAAGACCACTTTAGTCGGGATAGGGTGTACTTCTTTTCCCCCTTCAAATCTGGCCGTTGTGGGATCCCTTTCCGCCAACATTTGGGAAGAGGACCAAGGCCACTATAAATGGGACTTAGCCACCACCATAGAAAGGGGATCGATCCGAATGGAGCGAAGCCATTCCTCCTTCACCAGCTCTCTTGAGCTCAAGAACAGCTCACCTCCTGAGGCTGTTCATCCACTGTACTAATTCATCCTCAGCCCCCTGAGGAAGTCCACCACAAAGCTGGAGTAGGGTATTACACCGCAAGGTGGCCCGAACCAGGATAAACGTTTGTGTCTCTCTGTCCCTTTGACCTCGACGCGCTAGGCTGTGAGGATCGCGAGTAGGCAGGCTGGGTAGGTTGAGATCTCCACACGCACCCCAGAGTTCGAACCTATCAAGGGTTTGCGGAACCCGAAATCCGACAACATGGACAGCTCAAACGGCATCTAATAACTAGCGAATCAATGTTGATTTTCCTTTTGTTTGAAATAGCGCTGTGATTGGAAGTTTTCTGGTCGAGGGGCTCCTCCTCGTCCAATCTCTAGCCACCTAAGTCGCGCTGCTCTTCTTAATATGACTTGGGCTAGTCATAGTGGAGAGTAACTTAGAGTAGTGTCATGCATATTATCATAGAGGATAGCATTTATTACATTATAAACTCATTTTGCTCTGGTTGCGTTATGTTATAGTAACATATTATGTTACTCCAAGCACCTCTCTCCTCATTAACTATATGCCACATAAGCAAACTTTTCTTGGAATGCGCTATGTTACTTTCTAAGTTACTCCCACTATGACCAGCCTTACACACCTAGACGGAGGGAGTACTACTATGTGTACTAGCTTCACATGCTTCGCGCGTTGGGCGGGTGTTTTTCCTGTAGCTGTGAATCCCATCATCCTAGGTCCTCGGATGAGTCCAGTAGAAATTGCATTTTGATGTTTGGGTTCAAACTTCCAAAATTGCTACACTATCTCTACATCTACATATACGTCATACAACAAGTTTTAAACTTGAGACCAGCCATCCACCCTCACAAAGAACACTTTTTAACCTAGCACAGACTCCATGCCACATTGCGTGGTGGGCCATATGTTAATGTGTTCGCCGTACATAACCAACACCTCGAATCCTCGATATATAGTAGGGTGGCATGGGCCAGAATAAGCACTCATGTACAGGAGTACGACACACGCCACCAGCACGACTTCCATTACCATATTTCTTGGAGTCCGTGCTACAACTATCTCTTCAACCTCCAGCCTCGTTTCTCTAACTCGGCCATCACGCGGCGGGCGAGGTGGGGGTTTGTTGATAATGGGTTTCCTAAACTACGGTCCCACGTGGGACATCCAGTATCCAGGTCGTGTCATGCAAGAAAATGGAGTGCTAGTTGAAGCCACGTGATGTGCATCTTGGGTTAAACTGTAAATAGAATCTTACTCTTGAGTAACTCCAAAAGCAGCCGCCGTACATAACCAACTCCAAAAACAGACGATGGGCTCCACGCGTCTGCTAGCTGGCTGAGGAGAGAGAGAGAGAGAGAGAGAGAGAGAGAGAGAGAGAGAGAGGAGGGCTGAGCACAGACTCCAGGAAAATTTTTCTCCGAAACTAGCACCTCGATATAGGCTCAATATAGTGGGGTGGCATGGGCCATAACTAGCATGCACGTCTAGTACTACGACACACGCCACCCATTCGAGTCCCATCTAACACCAATTTTCTTGGAGTCCGTGTTGTAGCCATCTCTTCTCCCTCATATTTTCTCCGCCATCGTGTGGTGGGCGGGTGGGGGTTTGCCGATAGACGGTTTGCTCAACTACGGTCCCACTTGTAAGTGAAATGCAACACATCACGCATTCCCCTTGAGCGGTGTGCCGGACCAACCGTGTGGTGGTGCGACGAGAACATGGGAGGCTTTTCCTTTTGAACTTGTAACTTGTAAAATTTAGTTTTGCTCCATGGCGAGACCGATAGATAGAAATAACGATTTTCCCTAGAGTAATGAGAAGTTTGGTTTCGGCGCGGTTCATGCATGGGGTACGTACAAAAATTATGAAGTTGATGGAAAGGTAAGATAATTACTAGTAGTGCAATATACTACTACATGGATTTGATGGAAAGATAAAAATACATACGGATCCATCAACGACATCCTCATGCCCCAGTGCGCCGGGTCACCAACCAACGTGTGAGGACCGGCGGCGCTGGCGGCGAGCTCAACATGCTTCTGAATAATGCCGTCCAAGGTTGCCCTGTGGTCCAAGAAGGCCAGCGACCTATCGTCCTCATGTTGCACATAGCAGTCCTTGTGGACGATTTGCGCGTAGACGTGGGTGATTATGTTGACGGTGTCTTGCTGCGCCAGGCACTGCGCGGCGAGCGCGACCTCGTGGTGGACATTCTCCGATGCGACGGCGGGCAGTCGCAGGGCCACCAGTGCGTCGAAGAGGTTGTCACCATAGAGGCCGTTGAGGGTGGCAGGCATCGCACAGCCTAGGCATGTGGGCTGGAGGCGTACGTCAAGGTCATCCGCCAGCTTCTTGACGATGGTGAACTTGTCGAGGAAGCCGACGAGGACCTCGTTGAACAAGGAGAAGAAGCTTTCATCCAAGCGGCATCTCGCCCTGGTGGCCTCAAGCATGACCTGGAGACGTTCCTCGGTGCCGGGCCGCAAGCCGGCGTCGTGGATCATTTGGCACAGTCGGCTGATGCTCGCGCTCATCCCTCCATGGTTTAGCTTCTAGTCAACAAATCTTGCGATTGGAGTGATCACTCTTGCCCTTGGTTAGGGTACGTAGGTGTGTAGGATTTTGTAGATTGGACTTGCGGGGATCCTTTATATGAGAAGTGCAGACTGTGTTGCATTTGGACGTAGCTTCATTAACTTACTGCACCTGCCTTTGGTGTATGACAGGTGGGCCCAACAGGTGGCTGGCCCACCTGTCATACAACCAAAGGCAGGTGCAGTAGAGGTGTTAGTGTCAAAACCGGCATATCTCGGGTAGGGGGTCCTAAACTGTGCACATAAGGATCAAGGGTAACAGGAGGAGGGGACACGATGTTTTACCCAGGTTTGGGCCCTCTCTATGGAGGTAATACCCTAGTTTCTGCATGATTGATCTTAATGAATACGAGTATTACAAGAGTTGATCTACCACGAGATTGTAATGGCTAAAACCCAAGAAGTCTAGCCTGTATGATTATGATTCTGCCCCTACGGACTAAGCCCTCCGGTTTATATAGGCACCGGAGGGGACTAGGGTTGTACAAAGCCGGTTACAGAGAAAGGAATCTTCATATCCGAGCGCCAAGCTTGCCTTCCACGCCAAGGAGAGTCCCATGCAGACATGGGAGAGAGTCTTTGGTCTTGTATCTACACAGCCCAACAGCGCAGCCCATGTTAATAGTCCGGCCGTTCGAGGTCCCCTTAACCCAGGACTCCCTCAGCAGATAAGATGGGTGAATGGAGAGCTACCATCCAGTGCCTTATTGGGTTTTCCGAAGCTGATAAGTCGCAACATGCATGCGAAGCCCTCGCGGTGCCAGCAGGTGACACCAGCAGCCTCTGCAGGCGTCCATGTTGAAAGGACTATGCCCATGATGCAGTCTCCTCCGCAGCAGCCCGCATAAGGGCAGCCACGGCGAGCTCGACAACCCCAAGACATCGATGATCATGACGAGGAGTCGATGGCCTCATCTGATCCATGACTCCAGCAATACAAACATCAAGTGTTGAAAGATAGGAGGAAGGAAGACGCTCGCGTCACCATTGAGTGGCGTCACGAGACGCACCGTTGCTACTTCTTGAGCTTGTGTTGATTTTTCTCTTGAAGAGGAAATGGTGATGCAGCATGTTGGGAAACGTAGCATGCAATTTCCAAAAATTTCCTACGCTCACGCAAGATCTATATACGAGATGCATAGGAACGAGAGGGGGAGAGTGTGTCTACATACCCTCATAGACCAAAAGTGGAAGCGTTTGACAACTCGGTTGATGTAGTCAAACTTCTTCTCGTTCTGACCAATCAAGTACCGAACGTATGGCACCTCAGAGTTCTTCACACGTTCATCTCGATGATGTCCCTTGAACTCTTGATACAGCAAAGTGTCGAGGAAGTAGATGAGTTCCGTTAGCATGGCGGCATGGTGACGGTGATGGTGAAGTGATCCGCGCAGGGCTTCGCCTAAGCACCGCGAGAATTTAATTGAGGGTGTAATCTATGGAGGGGGGCCCCGCACACGGCTAACAGATGTTTTTGTGTTGTGCTAGGGGCTCCCCCTCGTATATATATGTGGGATGGGAGGGGAGGCAGCTTGGCGCACCACATAGGTGGCCAGCTGGCCCTAGGGCTCCTGCCCTGGCCGCGCCCTGTTGCCATGTTTGGACAAGGGGGAATCGAAGGAGGGGGGAGGGGAAGGAAGTAGGAGTCCTACTTCACACTTTCCTTCTCCTCCTCTCCTTTCCTTTCCTCCCCTTATGGGCTGGTGTGTTCCCTCACTTGGCCCATTAAGCCCATATCTTTGCCGGGGGTGCCCGGAACCCATTCTAGTGACCGGATATGTACCCGGTACCCTCCGAAACACTTCCGGTGTCTGAATACCATCGTCCTATATATCAAACTTTACCTCTCGACCATTTTGAGACTCCTCTTCATGTTCGTGTTCTCATCCGGGACTTCGAACGACATTCGGTCACCAAATCACATAACTCATATAATACTAAAGCATCATCGAATGTTAAGCGTGCGGACCCTACGGGTTCGAGAACTATGTAGACCTGACCGAGACACCTCTTTGGTTAATAACCAATAGTGAAACCTAGATGCTCATATTGTCTGCTACATATTCTACGAAGATCTTTATCGGACGAACCGTTATGACAACATACGTTATTCCCCTTGCCATCGGTATGTTACTTGTCGGTATCTTCATATCTAGTTCAATCTCATTATCGGCAAGTCTCTTTACTCATTCCGTAATACATCATCCTGCAACTAACTCATTAGTCACTTTGCTTGCAAGGCTTCTTATGATGTGCATTACCTAGAGGGCCCAGAGATACCTCTCTGATACTCGGAGTGACAAATCCTAATCTCGATCTATGCCAACCCAACAAACACCTTTGGAGATACCTGTAGAGCATCTTTATAATAACCAAGTTACGTTGTGACATTTTATAGCACACAAGGCATTCCTCCAATATCCGAGAGTTGCATAATCTCATAGTTGAAGGAATATGTATTTGACATGAAGAAAGCAATAGCAATAAAACTGAACGATCAATATGCTAAGCTAACGGATGGGTCTTTTCCATCACATCATTCTCCTAATGATGTGATCCTATTCATCAAATGACAACACATGTCTATGGTTAGGAAACTTAACCATCTTTGATTAACGAACTAGTCTAGTAGAGGTTTACTAGGGACACACTGTTTTGTCTATGTATCCACACATGTATCTAGTTTCCGGTTAATACAACTCTAGCATGAATAATAAACATTTATCAGGATATAAGGAAATATAAAATAACAATTTTATTATTGCCTCTAGGGCATATTTCCTTCATAGCAAAGTAGAGATAAGTATTTCCCTTAGTTAAGAAACAAGGTATCAATCCAATAGGAGGCACAAGCAAGTCTCCAATCTGTGCACCAGCACAAACTAACAAACACTTGCACTCAACGTGAAAAAGGGGTTGTCAATCCCTTCACAGTCTCAAACAAGAGTGACATCTAATAGGAATAGGTATAAAAGATAAATAAAAAGGCAAACTAAAATAAATCTAAATAAATTACAGCAAGATAATTTTGGGTTTTTTGGTTTATAGATATGACAATATATGATGAAAAATAGACCCGGGGGCATAGGTTTCACTAGAGGCTTCTCTCTTGAAAAAAATTTATGGTGGGTAAACAAATTACTATCGAGCAATAGAAAGAAAAGCGCAAATTTATGACGATATCCAAGGCAATGATCATCAATATAGGCATCACGTCCGTGTCAATTAGACTAACTTCAGCCTGCATCTACTACTATTACTCCACACACACTACTAGGGAAAATCCTAGCAGTAGTGCGTGTTTAAATCCTATCAGTAGCGCGGGGTACCGCGCTACTAGTAATGCGCGGCACCTAAATGTTAGTAGTAGCATGGGTTGGACCACGCTACTGCTATATCGACTTAGTAGCAGCGCTTTCTACAACAAGCGCTACTGGTAATTAGTAGTAGCGCTTCTCATAGCACGCGCTACTACTATTATTTCGTATTCCTTTTTTATTTCATGTTGTATTCATACACCTTTATACAAGTTTTCGTACCGCAACAATTTAGAGAATGATTTTACATCATAATGAGTTATTACATTAGTGGGAGAAAGAACCGTGGACTAGTTTCAAGTGAATGGACATCCACTTGAAACTAATCCGCGGTTCTTTCACCCAATGATATAATAAATATCATTATCATCATCATCATATCATTAACAACTTATCATCATAATACATCATTGTCATATAACACCTCCTCATGATCATCGTTTTCATCAATGAGACATCACATACAAGTTGGTCACTAGACATAATCACAACTACTCATCATCATCAACTCTCATAAACATATTGTACCTCATAGGACCTAATACATTCTCTTAGGACCTACTATAATATCTTAGGTAAAATAGCATAAAACAAGATAGCCCATGACTCTCCATTATGGAGAATGGAGTTTATCCTGTCTCCAATTCTTGCCTTTCGCACAATGTTTCTTCCAAGAACCTCCTTACGACTGTCCAAACATTTCTTCCATTCTTTGATTATCACGTGTTCACCATTTTTAGAAATCCGGTATGCACGCATGAGATTAGTAGGATGACCTGGCTGTCTGTTCAAAACATCAAGGCGACCATTCTGATACATCAAATAAGGCACACAATCCATCGGGATTTTCTGTTGAAAAACATAGCAATAACTTCGTAGTTAGCAATGTACTTCAGTTTTAGAAGTATGCAAAAGATGCATGGATGTCGTAATAGTAAAAAATCTTACCAGCATATCTCCATGGAAGTTATCGTGGTTCAACACATGCACTAGTGACACGTATTCACCATAATTTCCAGGAGTTCGATAAAAGGCATTGTAATTCTCAATTTCAGTACAATATGCGACCAGACGATTTTTCTCTTGATAAGTTAACTCAGAGCCATCGGCGTAGTTGGTTCTGTCTACCATCTTTTGCACACTCTTTGAAAAATGAAAATAAGCTATCAATGAAAATACGCTTTGAACTATTTTGAAATAAATAATATAAATTACTTAATAACTATGTTTGAGGTACTCACATAGCGGTAGAATAGGAAGTGTATCAACAAGAACCCAAATGTACAAATTGTCTTGGTCGATGTCAGGATCACCAAGTTCCATGGTGACAACATACCCTCTTGAAAATCATACATCTTGCAAAGTGCTTCCCAACCCGGGCAACCAAAATTGAATACGCTCTCAGAATTGTATAGATTTACCTCAAAATCCATACCATGATGGGTCCTTAGGTTAATTTTCTTTGTTTCATTCCTCTCATGATCTTCAAAACCCATCCTCTCTAAGACATAGCGTCTTGCATGGCATGGGATAAGCTAGTCGAATTGTAAAAGACGAAAATTACACATTGAAGTAGTAGAAGTCGAGATTAATTACAAAAAAACACTTAGCATAGTGTACCATTTCACAATCGAAGGACTCCTCGAGCTTAATGCTAAAGCGATGACCTTCGTCCAGGTGAGGCCTGTCACAGAAACCCCGGTTATCGCTGCACCAGGAGCACTCCCCGAGACCTTCTTCGTCCGACGACATTTCCAATGTTCATAATTCAAAGATTAAACTTTTACAATTAAATATATGTACTACAAAACCTAAATTAGATCATTATTATTCATCACAGGTTGACAATGGGTCTGACTAAATCCAGGTCACTCGATATTTCCTACATATTCTAGCACAAGTCATGCCAAAATTCACGGAAAATTCCGGCATGACCTTTGCTAAAACAGAACATATCGAGCGCCTGAAATTTGCTGGAACGGAAATTAATCAACACTCCGACAAAACATAGGCCACTATGAGGTGTAACCTACAACCATGACCGGCCACTTGGGCAACCACATATTCTATTTGAGCAACACAAGATATACATGTTTTTATCTACATGGAGATTTGGCTAGTCTCACCTCGATGTCGGAGGGGGTCGGTGACGGGGACGACAGCGGGGATGATGGAGGGGCTCCTTGATTTCTGCAAAAACGAAAACCCTATAAGTTATCACTAATACATCCCGAATAGTGTCATTCATATAACATTACTAATACAACTAAAACCCTAGCGAATGTGACATGTTCAACTAGTTCTATTAATTCGACTAGTTCTTACTAAAAATAAACTTACTATAAATAGAGATAAACTAGTTCTTTCTAAAAATAAACTAGTTCAACTAGTTATATTAATTTTGTTACTAAAAATACATTAGTTCTATTAATTCAACTAGTTCTTACTAAAACCAAACTAGTTTAACTAGTTTATTAATTCACTTACTAGTTATTTTAAACACTTACTAAAAACAATAAATAAAACTACATTATACAATAGTAAAAAACTACTGTGAAAAACAGAAGAAAAAAAGAGATGGATGGAGGAGGAAGGAGAGGGAGGAGGGGGAGGAGGTCGGAGGAG